>NW_027271371.1:600000-969332 GCF_040938485.1 Diadema antillarum
AAAACTTTCTTTCATCCATGTCTGCATATTAGATATGAAGCAAACATGATGTACTCACGAGGAATCTTCGAGACAAGATCACCAATCTTGTCCTTGACATTTCCTGCCATATCAGCAATCTTTGATCCTGCACCACCGCCTCCTGAAGCTCCTGTAGCTGCAGGGGAAGCTGCAGGGGAAGCTGAGGGGTTGGCAGCTGCCGACCCACCCTGGCCTTCTGCAGCCTGTGCGACTTCGCTGTCCGGTGCCGCCCCTTCCATCAGGTGACGAGTCAGGTAGGAGGTTGCCATGGTTACACGTAAGCGTTCCTTCTAAGGTTGGATGGACTTGGTTAGCAATACATCAATATCTGTGAGGGGAAAAAAAATCACAGACATTACGTCCATAAACATATCACTGGCTATAAACCAACACAAATTGACAGGCCACTGATTGAAAACAAGATGTTTTCCACCTCATGATTAGGGAAGAGCATGAACTATTATACATAGCCCTGTGGTTCATCCTTGCTAAAATCCGAACTCTCAAATTAACAATGTTCGGGTAATTTGTAATATCAATTACACAATGACTTTAATTAAAGGAGCAATTAGCCAACTTCACATCCCACCTGTGCTGATGCATGGTAGTCACATTAACAAATTGGTCATGGATATATGATTCGGCACGCCGTACACCTGGGTACCGTTGTAACCCGGGGTACCGCGTTGTATAGCGCTTTCTCATGCCCATTATATATAATACGTATTCGAATTCAGATACGCCGATTCCGAATTCGGATACGGCAAAGTCGTCGCAATGAACTAGCACCATAGGTGTTTTTCGAAGTAATTTCTAGCACCACACCGTTTTGTAAACATCATCTACCGTAACTTTTATTTTCAGAAAAAAAAAAATCACCGAAAGCCCAGAAAATTCACCCCAAAATCAACTGTATTTCTTCAAAATTTGATCATGGGGGCTGCCATCTTTATAATCTTCTACGCGTGCGCGAATGGTCGATAATAAGAGATGAAATGCGAAAGAAAAAGGTTCAAATTAAATAATTGGAATTTATTTCTTAGATTAATAAAATATTTACGTGGATTTCTGATGTTATCATTAAAAATATTTCATTAAAATGATTTTCTTATTTCATTTTGTATTCATTAATTTACGGGGTAGTAGACTGGCAACTTCGTCTGCAATTGATTATTACACGTACACTGTGCTACGTAATTATAAGCACGAATGCTAGCATTGAGCCAGCGCAACGGCCATAGTCATGGCGTCTGCGTGCAGTGATGGCCGAGCTAGCAGCGTATACAAGGACCTACTCAAATCTCGCAAAAAACACAAGAAACTCAATAGAAGAGGTAAACTAGAGAATGCCAGGGAAAGGGTGGTAGGTAAGCTTGGCGAGGATAAGATCGCAGAAATTCTTGATGCTTTTTTAATGGCCCAAGGTGGTGACAACACTGCAAGTGCAAGCGCAGAAACCCAGCGCAAGAACAAGGAGAGAGCAGATGGAGTAATACTAACATTATTAGCTCAAGGTCTCTCACAAATTGAAGTCATCTCCATTCTGCCTGTCCGGGGATACCGTGTTTCACGACTCGCTAGGTTTGATCCCCAAGAAAATAATTATCAGTTACATGCATTAATTGTTGCATAATCACAAATAAGAAAACATTTTTGTGCATAATAATACTAAAAAATATTTTGACACATTTTTTGGTAAGCCAGGGTACAGCGCTGAAAAAAAAATAATTAATTCAACAAAATGGCGAATTTTCATTTGGTACCCCAGGGTACCAAATATTGCATCATATCTGCCCAGGATATTTCTTCATTATGATGTATGCTGGTATCAAAAGAATTGTATTTCTTTGCTATCATTCCTTTATTCTGATTGAACAATCAGTTTATCAAGAAGTAATATTTGAAGATGCATACTGAAATTTGAATCAGTAAAATGAGCACATGCATGTGAAATCATTGGCTCACTCTTTTGTCACAGATTTCTGGGCACTGTCTTATAATCTGATGCATCAAAGGTGAAACTGCCGGTTACAGAGTTGCCCATATTGTCAACAAAATATTTGAAGAGTTTGTGGGATTAACAATGACTGCAAGCACTTCCGGATCATTGGTGGTGGTGCTACGTTGATTTGGAGGTGATAGCCACTTCTGGGCCCCATTGCTAGAGACTCGACTTGTGATCAAATGCAAACTCACATCAAATGCAAGTATCGCCCACAAATTGCATTTCATCTTTGTGTTCTGTTGCATGAGGAGACTTGCATTTGATTTTCATTCATTATTCAGATTTAAATCATGGTGGACAAGGCTAGTCTGAAATTGGCCGCAATAAATCCCATCAAATAGCCACAGCGCATCTCTGTAGATCAGGTTGTTAGTATTGAAAAGTATGTATATAAAAGATCCAAATATGTATCAAATACTTGAGTAATGACGTTTTACAGAACACTACTTTCAAGATCAAAATGGCTAAGATACCTTGATTATATACAGAATTTGCTTGTTCGAAAAATAAATCACGTTTATGCTGACTTCAGTCCCTGAAAAACACATTCTGTGATATGATGTTGAAATCAGTTAGTAGGACTATGAGATCATCAAAAGAAGTTCTGAGTTTGTCAGCAAAGGAGTTTTTATGATCGCATTCATTGCAGTTTGTAGGGTACACTTTTACTATTTCCTATGTGTCTGAATTCTGAGATCTCTACTAAATTTAATAGTCAAATACTATGCTGTAGAGAAAAATAAATTGCTACATCAAAAAGTGTATTTCAATTTTGCAGGGTTTTCATTGCAAAGTCACCTACATAGAGCATTACACGTATCATATCTCTATGAACACTTTGCTGCAGCTAGCTACATGTATCTACGCATACGTACATGTGCATACCATACCAATGCTAACTTTGCTAGACGATGATCAAAGGGGGGGGGGGAGGGGTTGATCGTTCGCTTCGGGACTATTACAGACGGAACTTATCATCAACAGACTACATTTGTGTAGTTGATGAAAATTGACCTGCATATAAATTCTGCATTGTTTTAGCGACTGTTTTTACTTAACACAATCCTATAAAGCTTTGCTGAACAAACCTTTGCCTTTTTTTTTTTTTTTTGCTACAATGTTGGCAATTTTATTGACCATCACAAATCAAACACAACTTTGCTTTTGATTAATTTCTTTACAAACTTTTTTGTTCACAATACATAGGAATACATAGGGTGTAACCACTTTGGGCCACGACCTCTCCCTTTTTTTTTTTACCCCTAAAGTGGTACCAGAAAAAAAAAAAATGATAATAATTATGTGGTTCGCCGATTGCATTGAAGTTGTTCCAAAGTGGATTTTTTTTCTTTTTCTTTTTTTTTTTTGCTTGTCAGCTAAAAGAAATCGGACAAAAAGCCATGGTGTTCTGTTTGTGAAGCAGCAATATGTTAGTCAGAAGAGAAAATGAAAAATCTCACCAAATATAAGTGGATGTGATATGTCAACAGGTTAAGTTTCCAGTTTATGGTGCCACCCAAACTGTGGCATTAAAAACTCTTTGGGTCACAAAAACAATTTAATTCACACAAAAAAATGAAAAAAAAAATGAAGGGTTTGTTTCGGACATTTTGCTGATGAGAATATTGACTCCAATACCACTACCACTTGCTATCTGTATACAGTGTAACTTGAAGAATTTGTTTCAACACAATCATTGGCTTGACACAGTGTATATCACAGAGAATGACACACTTCTGCCACAGAAAAGAGAAAATAAATGCTCCACCATACTTCTCAAAAGTCATTGATAACACAGGAAAGAAATGTGAACTTGCCAAAAATGCAAAAATAAAGTCTGGAAGTGGGCATCACATCTCCCAACATAACAGATTATACACAAACCACACTAGCATCTGAATAGTCATATTTTAGTCATCATCATGCTGTTGAAATATTGTTGGCTACAGAAGCAGAATGTCACAAGATAACTGTTATAAATGTAAAGGATTTTGAACAAAAAGTTATGCAGTCAATGTGAATCCTCTACAGGAGCATGTTTTCAAATTTCCAAACACTGCTGCCCTGACCATCTGCTACACTATAAAGCATTCAAAATGATGGAACACTTTAATAAATCCACAATTACAATGTAGTCATGAGACTAAAATTTATCAATAAAATAAATACAGATTCTATGAAGTAATCAAATATACAAGTTTACAGCACTAGAAACAATCTGAGCACAACAGTGTATAATGGGAGACAAAATGCAGTATATGTACGGCTGTACACCATATTCATGGCATGCGTGTACAAATAGTATGCCTTCTACGTTTACACACTACCGCTTTGTCAAACATACATGTACACGCAGTAACTGCTCACAGCTGCACCAGGATGCTAAAATAACCACTATCTGCTCCCGTAGACTAGGCACATTGCAGAAACCATCTCAGCAGAGAAAAAATGGAAGGTTAGGTTGCAATAATTCTTTGCAGACTGACATCTACAGGTGCTAAGGAATCCTTTAGGATACAGTTTCACTCTCAACAGTGGCGAAGCACACTAAAAATTGCTCAGTCAGACAGCCGTCATGTAATAGTGCGTGCAATTCCTGGCTGAGGCATCTGTGAAGGATGACGTCTTTTGATAACCACTGTCAGGTTCCCAGCGTATTGCATGTACACCTCTCTGTAAGACAACAATCATCTGCCGCTCTGTGCTACATGCATGTATCCGTGCAGTTCACTGTCAGTGGTTATGGCTGTACAAAATTCATCACAGGAGAGCCTGAACCTGATAGACTCACATCTGTTCTGACTCTGCTCTGTTTATTAAAAGTCTCTGGGTGAAATTTTCTCTTTGTCGTACTTCACACACTCAGGCTTGGGCATAATTTAGTAATCTCCACCATCATCTCATTAATTAGGCATGCACACATAGGTGGAGAGGGGAGGTCGAGAAGTGGTCGATAATGATGCAGTGTCACAGAATCTTCCAATTCAGCTTCAGGGGGGATGCTGCTTGTATAATGCTACAAGCAGGAGGGACTGAGTCAGAGAAAGGAAATCAATAGTTGATGTTAAGAGACCAGCTGTCACTGTTTCTCTTGCACATGCATTATGGGGATATTCAAATCATATGGGAAGTTCATGTACATAATGTATATACATATGTATGCATGAAATATGAAATGGTATGATACTTTACGTACCTCATCAGGTTAAAAAAAAAAAAAAATGTGTGTGTATTTTGGATCACTACTGTATGACACCACTATAGGCCTATACACTGTTATTGCAGAATAGAGACTACAGAGAAATAAAGTAAAGAGCAAGTGATAGAAAATCAACAATGGTTACACTTCAAATGATGACACCAGATACTGTTTGGACACCGTACATACAAGGGGAAATTATTTTCTCTCTCTCTCTCTCTCTCTCTCTCTCACTCTAAATCTAAATCTATCTATCCATATATATATATATATATATATATATATATATATATATATATATATGGATAGATACATTTAGATATACATACTTGTATTTATGTATATTAAATTCAATACAATTCAAGAGTTTATATATAAGTACCAGGTATATATTTTTTTTTACTTCATGTACACTGTGCAATGTCTTAACTGTTGCTCCTTCAGTACTGTAAAGTGAATACTTTTGCGCAACTAATTTTTCGTGCTCAGCCTGGTAAGAAAAGTTTCCTGTGTTTCAATTCAGGGGAATCACGACATCAACTATTGGAATATATGGCAAGCAAAAATATTCATGTGCTTTTATTTTCCTGCTAGTTTCTGGTTGTGCGAAATACACAAAACATTTCAACACCATGAAAATTTCCACTTTTACAGTGGGCCTATTAGATGTATTTTCACTGGTATTACCATGTAGAATGTACTCATTTGATGCCAATTTGTTTTCCAATAACCATTTTCATGTCCATACTTGTAGCTGGCATCACTGGCACTCAGTTGAATATAAAATGTGTGGACCATCATGTTTAGATGTGAACATTTTACATGTGTGCCACTATCTCATGGTTTACCCCACCCTTTCATTTAAGATTCTGTGTATACTGTGTGCTTGCATATCAAAAAACAGCAATTAATGTTTGCAAACTGTTCTTGACATGTACATGCAGTAGGATACACAGTTACTGTAGGCTGCACAAAACAAAATCCTTATGCATTTGAAATGTGATCCATACTACTTTTGTTGTCATCTTTACATCTGTTGTAGCAATAATTGATAAAACACAAAAGAGCTTTTTCAATTAAAAATTTTGATTGATAACAAGCATACAAATGTACTGTACATGTACATACAAGTGTACATATGTACACATGTACATGTACTGTACATTCATTTTATAATAGTCTACTGTACTGTCTACACCATATGTTTTTGTGAGTACATTGTTTTATACATGTATTTCACAAACTGGAATATGTTTATAGACAATTCTGTGAGTGGTTGAATTCTCAGTCAAGAACCATAAAAACAGAATGAGAAATAACTATTATCCTTTTTGGAAAAAAAAATGCTAATGTTAACAAGTATTCATAAGACAAAAAGAGCTCTTCCGATTAAAGATATTAATTGGAAACTACATATCCCAATCTATAGAAACTTATCAATGTCATACACTATGTTCATGTACAGTATTCTACAGTACTGTGTACACCATTTATTTTTGTGAGGGTAATATTTTGCAAATTGGAATTTTTTAGACAATTTTGCAAGTGACTGTTGAATTTTCAGTCAAGAACTATACAAACAGAATTAGAATAAGTATCATCCCTTTTCAAAAGAAATTTTAATGACTAACTTACCATTCAGACAATATACAACACATTTGTGCTATGGGAATCAATTGTTAAATGCTACAAATACTAACAACTAATATCTAGCATTGAACAGAATACTTTTTTCATGTTATATTTCAGTGGTGTTTATTTTCACAAATTTCTGAAGTCAATCAATATTCAAAGAGATAAAATCACTGCAAATCTACCATGCATGCAGTACCTTTAGTGGGGTGGCTTAGTGAAATTATCGTGACACGGCGGACAAAAGCATGATTTTTTCACCAAAGGTACTTCATGATGTACCTTCTCAAAAAATAGGGTGCTCCAAGAAAATTGATGCTGGGAAGGAGGTCAGAGGTCAAAGGTCAATGACCTTTATTTGTGAAATAGGTTTTTGGCTATTTCTCAGGTCAGGAATATCCAATCTGGATAAAACTTGGCAGGAAGAATATTGAGAACAAGTAAAATATTTTGATTGAATTTGGGGTGAATTTTCCAAAGGTCAAAGGTCAAAGGTCAATGAACTTTTTCTAAAAATCATGTTTTTGTTTATTTCTCCAGGTAGGAAGATTCAATTTTCACAAAATTTGATATGAACGTTATATAGAAGGTACCAAGAGTATAAACCAGGGGTCAAATATAATTGTTGATTTGTGCGTTGCCATGGCAACCCAAAACGAGGGTTTTTGATTGAAGTTAGTTACAGGAGGCTATTTTCCAGTTTGGAAGAGATTCCATTTGAATAGGTACAACTGATCAACGGGATGTATAGAGGTTTGAAATACTTTTCATTAGTGTTAAGTGGTATGTTGCCATGGCAACTACATATATAGATTTTGGTTAAACTTAAAGGAGACTTCAGAACTTATGAATTTGAAGAGATTTCCATCAGGGTTGGTATAATTGATCAACAAAAAAGTCGCCAGACAAAGATTTGTCACCTTTATAGCATGTGGGTTGAGTGAATGCAGCAACAATAGTAGAACACATCAGTGAGAGTTTGAGGAAAATTGGACAATCCGTTCTAAAGTTATGAATTTTTGAAGTTTCTGCTCATGCAGTCGAGGCTGGATGAGAAGACTACTATACCTTGTAATGTCACATGTGTACAACGATATAAAGAATGAATAAAGAAAATTCAACATAAATTATTTTCGCTTACAAAAGGATACTCGACTTCTCTTTCAGAAGGCAGGGGGAATAATTTTACCCTTGACATACGTAAGTAGCAAGTCAAAGAAACTATGTGAACTTTATTCAAAAAGTATGGTTTTGTGAAATTCTCATTTCATTTTCCTTAGAATGTGTGCATGTGACATCATACACTGTGGTAGTCTTTTCATCCAGCCGCGACTGTGCAGATACCTTAAAAAATCATAACTTTTGAACGGATTGTACGATTTTTTCCAAGCTTTCTGTGATGTGTCCTACTAATATTGTTGTATTCACTGAATCCACGTGCGCATGAAAGTGGACTTGTCCTTTAAGGACAGATTCTGAAAGAGCAGACTGTAAGCTTTAAAATGATGTATCACACAATTCAAAGGGATTCCCCTAACCTATCTAAATAATAATACCGGTACTGGAAAGAAAGCACACACTCTGGATAAGTATGAACTGAGAAAAGAGGCTGCATTGTCTATTTTAGCGTTTAATCTTTACCAAGCTGTCTCATGTCATTATGTTCATCTTTTCTTCCCCCCTCCAATTTTCATTTGAGTTTGCCATTATTAATTTTTGATGATAAGAACGATGCCACAAGGCATTGTTTCTTAAAAATGCTTCAACTGCTCCTTCAGGTCCAAAATCTACATCAATATATATTATTTTCCTGATCTCCTCAACATTTTCCAAAAATAAAGCATACACCTTTTATGCACTGAGTCCTCCTTTTTGTGGATAATTAAAGGCAAAAACCCAAAATTAGTGCTTGAAAATTATTCTTAAGTGTAAGTTACGGATACAAAGAACCTCTGTAAAAAATGAATCTGTATAATCAATGTTAAGTATTGTTAATAACACAAAATGTGAACAATATTTCTATGATAACATGTTTCCAGACTAAACCGTCCGCATTTATGCTTTAATGAGAAAAATACTGATATCTCTTTATATGTTTGCTTTGATTGCAAAAACTGTATATGGTAGGATGTCTTGTGATACAACTGGGGGGCATTTCATGAAGCGTTTTGTCAGATATTTCGTCTGACAAAATGTTAAAAGCTACTGAAATCCTTGCATCTGATTGGCTGAGAGCATTTTTGTCCGACAAGTTGTCGGACAAAAATGCTTCATGAAATGCCCCCCAGGGGGGCATTTCATGAAGCAGTTTGGTCAGATATTTTTCTGACAAACTGTTACAAACTACAGAAATCCTTGCATCTGATTGGCAGAGAGCAAATTTGTCCGACAACTTGTCGGACAAAATGCTTCATGAAATGCCCCCAGACCTACACATATTATGCATAAAATGTGATATCCTGAACATTTTTTTTTTCAAGTCACTCTCCCAAAAGTGTATAATATAGGACCTTTAAGTTTTTCTTGTGTTTGTTCCTGGCAGATTACTAGTACACAAATGCTCCAATCCATGATGACCTAACGGAAATTAAGGAAATTAAAATGAATATACTGAAAACCAAAACTACAAATACTAATAACTTACTTCATTCTTCTCTCCCCACCCCACCCCACCCCTTCTTTTTGGTTTCTTGATATACTCGTAGATCTAGCTGACTTTGATAATTGTCATTATGTAACATCATCTTCAATTGACAAGGCGATAAAACTTAACAATCATTTCATTATGCTGCTCGACTAATGGGGTTAGTTGAACTATATTGTTTTTAATGTACTATACTTTTTCCTCCTATCAATCACATGTATTTTGGGTGGAATGTATTTTGACATAAAGCATCATAGAATCAACCGCCTTTGGGGTCGGGAATTTTGTCATATCATATTGTGATTTAGATTCTGCTCTATGCCGATTTTGTTTTATTTCTATCAACTTTTTAAACTTCCCCATAGACTTTGTTCACCAGCCAACTACATCCCACCCTCTTTGGATAATGTGAACCAATCAAACATTGCTTTTACTTTTTAATAACATGTCTATACATAGCTATCAGACCAAAAATATTCAAACCGCTTTAAGTCTTTATGAGTGAAATTACAAATATCAATATATTTTTAAAAATATTCAAATTGTCTAAATTCAACTTCATCTATGAAAATAGACTTTTAACCTTTTTAAACATTTGAATAACCCCCACAAGAAATAAGAAACATATAAAGAGGGGAGGTGCGGACTATAAAAATTGCTTACGGGAACCAGGTAATCCCTGCGCTAAACCTATGGAATTCACACAATCTTGGAGGAAACGGGTTAAATTTGTTAGGAAATATGTAGGTCAATACCCAAAACCTTAAGTTCTCAATGGAATATGCAGCTCTTCTACTGGTAAACTAGTAGTTCTGGGAGAAAAAATGAACTGTGACATAGTCCTACACCTGGCTCAGTCATTGCCCAAGATTTAAAGTATCTGAGCCAGAGTCACATGTCACTCTTTGCCATTTCTCTACAGGAGGTAGACAGTACTAAAAAAATCCTTTACCAGAAATTATAGGAAATTATTTAATGAAAAGGTGCTTAAGAAAACTGGACTATTCCAACACACCTCCCTCAGGTCTGCAACACAGACTAACCACCTGTTACCATAGGAAAACCAGTAAAAATGGTGTATTACTGTAAACATGCACACAATATGTCGTATTATGGGTCTGAATTTTAAGACTAGCAACCATGTACATTGCATTGCATTGTACAGAAACCTGGCGAATGCCCTGTGTATAGTCTTTGAATTCAGACACTATTGTTATGTACAAATTAAGGGCATTTTCTCATCTTTTCTGTTAGCGGATTTCTTGGAGCACCCCCTAATTTTGATCCTCATATATATACAAATGTCTGAGGAAAAAATGACACTTTTGTCCGGCGTGTCACGATTATCAGTATATTTGTCACTAAGCCACCCCACTACTTATGGTACATGTAAATTTTTAAAAGTGACAACTACTTTCTGCTTTGGCTATTTTCGACTGCTCTCCTACTGTAAAAATGGTGTGAGTAATCCTTCACACTAGCGTGAATAAAATGAATTTTGTATGTTTTCAATTATGCCGAATCAGGACATTAATTACTCAAACATATGGCATGCAATTAAATATTCGCCTGCTTTTAATTTTGCCCTAGCTTCTGGTTGCATGAAATGCGCAAAACTTTCCACATCACAAAAATGTCCACTTTCTTACTTATCTGATTAATCTATGCTTTGAAAAATTTGGTGGTTTAAACGTTATTGCAAAACCATTTCTAACTGTAAATTGGCATGCAAATACTTGCAAAGTCAGCAATTACTGAGTCAACAGAGTGCATTAATTTCAGTTCATATATTTTGTAGGCTTTAACATTGTCTTGTCCCAGTTGAACTACACAAGAGCATTGCAGAGTGACATGCGCTAGCAAGTTCTCTAAAGTTGAACATTAAAAGAATTGACACTGTTGAGCAATGCTTGTAGTCTAACAAAATGTTAGCACTATTTGAGAATAAAAAAACATTTAAAATTGGTGTTTAAAATGGACTGTAAACCAAATTTAATCGTTGCCACTCTACATGTTGTAATACTTACATGAGATACGGTACACATGTGTACAACATTGTAGGTGATATACAATGTACACCAGTGTGTAACATACGTGTACTGTACAACATCGCTCAGTACTCCTGGTTAATCTTCTGTAAAATGCTCTACTGTGTAGGAACTTTTAGCATCCTTGCAACTACATGGATACCTAAAGACAAAATAATTGGCATGAGCCAGGACACTCAAACTTGTATCATGCAACTTAATTCAACTGTATATTCCAGTATCAGAAAAACATGAAAAAAAAAAAAAAACGGCGAGCAGCATATTGCACACACTTGCTTGTATTGAAAGAGACAGAATATGAGACAGGAACAACCTTTCATAATTTACAAACCAAATCAAACTCAAGCTTTCATGAGAATTCAGGTCTAATGTCCATACATGTATGGCGACACTCAAAAAAAGAGAGAGAGAAAAAATACACACGATTTTACTGCAAGCTTGACAGTATGGGCAAAATAATTCTGATGCAAATTGTCTGTCACCTGCATCTACTACCACTGATGGCAAATAGGATAAAACTATCATTCATCATCTCCGCCAAGGGAGGAGGTTATGTTTTTGTTACAGTTGGTTTGTGTGTTTGTTTGTCCTTGTGCAAAATAACTCAAAAAGTGGTTAACGGATTTGGATGAAACTTGCAGGAAAGGTTTAGAATGATACAAGTAACAGATTAATAAATTTTGGTAGTGATCCAAGAATTTTGGGGGAATTTGTGACGGATTTTTGATATTTTGGCAGGTAGGGTCAATGAACTTGGGAGTTCAGGCTGCGTGTATTTGAGGTTTGCATGCGCGCACTAAAGTGCGTGCTCTAGTTTCTACTAGGGCGAGGCGCGCCGTGCAGCTGAGGGTTTATGACTTAACAAAGGCTTCTATATCAGAAAATCGGGCGACTTTCAGCACACAATGCTATAAGTGCGTATCTACAGGTAGAAATCACTGAAATCTCTATGGAAGAACAAGATCAGTGGTGGAAATGAGCTGCATGCTTGGCGGAGGTCTGCGCTCTCAGAGTGCTTCTCTAGTTCTGGTATGCAATCATGAGAAGATGGAATTCTGATATACTTCAGTAAATCATAAAGGAATAGTAGGCACTTACAATGTACAGTGGTACTTTACTTTTTCATATCTTGCAAATCATTTAAAGCTAAAATTATACATTTAATTGTTCACCAACAACATTATCAATGCATCCACTTAACATCAACTTGCAGTACCCAATTAATTGGATTATCTTTGCTAGTGCTCACCAACACAAAAGTCTACCGACGACTAATAGCAGATATTGAATTCACTATACATACAATGTATACAGCAGTATTCTAAGGCATTACACTTGATCTATCCAGCTTATTTTGAGACCCTGCATCTCACATTTCTAAAGCAGACAGAATACATAATGTGCCACAGATCATGATAAATCATCTGCACTTCAAAAAAGTCAACTGCCACACACAGCATTTTGGAGGTACAGTATTATACATTATGTTTACACCAAAATATTCTTGTGTTTGGTGATATGCAAGCATGTAACAATAAAACCATGTAAAAACTATCTCTGCCTAGCCCTCCTACACACATGTCAATAGAGAGAATTAGAATTGATTTTTTTTTCTTCTACAATGCATACCATAGTATTCTCCCTTTTCTCCCAGTATCTCTCTCTCTCTCTCTCTTTCTCTCTCTCTCTCTCTCTCATCGTACCTATCCCTGAAAGCTGTTTTTGTATTGACGTCATAGGATTGAGCTGCACACTGCAACGCACAAATATAGAACCATACATGCCTTTGCCTGTGCAAAGCAGTGGAGTGCTAATGTATGCAGCACTTTTCCTGCACACACTACTGTACCTGCATGCATCTAGACTGCACACTGTACATGATACGATGGCCCAATTGCCCATTATGCAGGTTTCATATGGCAGCCTCAATGCAATGAGATTTCTCGACAATATTGAGACGAGGTGAAGACAATTACCCTACTCTCCATGTATCATTGCATCTACTAGTAATAGGACCCACTGATACCTCGAACATACACAATATATCTCATTTCTGAAAAATTAAACTGTTTACCATGCATTCTTGAAAGATTTATTTTGCAATGCACTTTTAATGCATTAATCAAGTCATGGGATACATACAGTATATTGGTGATAGATATTTTTAAGTTTGTGAATAGGTTCCTCCCTGCAAATTTCACACAATTTGAAGTGTCAAATGGAGAGATAACCTTCACAAATTTGAAATATAATCCCAAAGCCTTGCACCATTCTGTCATGATCATCAAATGCATTCCATTTCCATCTAGATTGTAATCACAGTGCTACCACTTACATAAGAAAAAATAAATAAAAAATAAAAAAATAGGAAGAATTGTTGCATTTAAGCGTAACCTCCCCCACCTTGAAATATCCCTGGTCCTAATTTTTTTCTCACTTTTGATTGGGCGCGACTGAATTTGCTGTGCCGAAAACCCAAAAAGTGTTGCCACAATATTACGGACAGTTTCCTGCTGTAAAATACTGTATACGCGGTTATTTTCGCGAATTTCGCGAGTTTCGGGTTGGTCGCGAAATTAAAAACACGCGAAAATATTACCCCGTCATACCTTATGTACAAATCGATGACAAAATGCATCCAACGCTGGCCAGACCAACGCGGCTGTTACACCGGCCAGTACGTACACACACTCCTACTAGTACGTATGCTATGGGGCTGCGGACTGTAGTATTTAGGATCACGACAGGGTAGAATCGCGGACAAATATCAACTTGATATCAAAAAATTTCTTCAATTTGAAGACTTACCAGTAAAGTTTAAGTATTGACAACAGGGTTTGTGCAACGTTTGGTTCTGCCAATAGTCCCTTTCTGTTAGAATTGATGACTTAATGTGACTCGGTCGAGAGGAACCTGAGAGAGCTTGAGAGCCATGCTGAATTGATGGCCAGCGCATGTGCACACATCACATGCACACAAATTTACAGATTTCTGTGTGAGTATGCGCTGGCCGTCAATTCAGTGTAGCTCTCCCAGGTTCCTCTGGACCGAGTCACATGAAGTCATCAATTCGAACAGAAAGGGACTATTGGCAGGACCAAACGTTGCACGAACCTTGTTTTCAATACTTCATCTTTACAAGTATGTCTTCAAATTGAAAAATTTTTCAATTTCAAGTTGATATTTGTCCTCGATATTCCCCTACAGTCCGCGGCCCCATTATACGCTATGCGTACGGGGCTGCTGGTCGCAGTTACGTGCTACGTTTGCCTACGCGAACGAACACCGGCTCGACGTGGTTGGGTGAGGCCAAGGGATGCATGTAAAACTTTCACTAGCGCAGCTCTGAAAATTTGTCATCTACATTTCGTTGCAACATTTGGTAGGTACTTGTGAATGCCGTGTGTGAGTGTCTCACTGCAAGTTCCCGTAATTGTTTTATTTTATAAATCCTCTACTGTGTCTTTTCTATTGTCATGTTTGGGAAGTCACAATGCAAATGGAAAAACGTTACGAGTACGTTGGCAAGTGTTTGAACGTGTTTCTCAGGCTTGGCAGTAGACCCTACTACTAACGTTACTAGTATCGCGAATTTAACAACACGCGAAAATGCCACTGATACCGCCATTCGCGAAAATATCTGTACGCGAAAATATTGGCGTACACAGTATGTGCTACAAGTGGTTTCAGCAAGGTTTAACATAGAATATTTAATATAGATGGAGTTCAACCATTTTTTTCTTTTTCGTGCCGAGCATATTCCCAATGCCACTTGTGTGACTGATATCACTACACTAATATTGCTGCTCAGCAAATGAAACCGATGCTATGGTCAATGCGTCCTCTGTTGAAACTAGAACTATCACTCATTGTGATTAATATACCCCCACCCACAACTGAGGAAATTAGCTCAACCATGATTTTTTTTGAACTTTTTAATGAAAAAAAAATTACCAATGCA
Source organism: Diadema antillarum (assembly GCF_040938485.1). Classification (NCBI taxonomy): domain Eukaryota; kingdom Metazoa; phylum Echinodermata; class Echinoidea; order Diadematoida; family Diadematidae; genus Diadema; species Diadema antillarum. The sequence goes on from NW_027271371.1 coordinate 615,511, forward strand.
ATGCACTGTCCAACAGTAAATAAATGTATTGCTCACTGTTAGTCAAATGTCCCACATCTCAAGTCAAGTGCTCAAAAACGGAGTGAGCAAGATAAATAAACTGAAGATTTCTATGATTTTTATTAAAAATTGTAGAACCATGGTGCAACACAATGTTGGATATCAAGAAAAAAATGAAGTTTTGCACAACTATATATCATAGCCATCACATGTGCCAAATTTCAAGCCAAATGCTAACAGGATGAGGGGCTTAGTTGAATTCACAATATTAGTGTATCATTTTCATTTAAAATATACTGTTACCATGGCAACATATTTCAACACTGACAAAAGAGTTTTTGCACATCTAGGTAATGTAGAGGTAACATGTGCCAAATATGAAGCCAAAATGCTCTAAACATAGAGAGTTAGGATCTAATCGAAATGTTTGTATGATTTTCATTCAAAATGCACTGTTACCATGGCAACACATTGTTCAACAATGATGAAATACAAAGTTTGCATATCTCTGTACTACAATGGTTGCATGTGCCAAATTTCAAGCCAAATGCTAAAAGACTGAGGGAGTTACCTGAATCCACAATATTTTATATTTATTTTCATTCAAACTATGCTGTTACCATGGCAACACAATGATCAACAATGACGAAAGGTTAAGTTTGCACATCTACATACCATAGTGGTCAGGTGTGCCAAATTTCAAGCTAAATGCTCAAAGACTGAGGGAGTTGGCGGAATCCACATGCTTTTTGGTGAAAAAATGTTGTTACCATGGCAACGCATTGTTCAACAATATTGACAGATTAAGTTTGAACATCTATATGCTTTAGTGGTCACCTGTGCCAAATTTTAAGCCAAATGCTCAAAGACTGAGGGAGTTAACTGAATCCAAAATATTTTTGCATGATTTTCATTCAAAATATACTGTTACCATGGCAACACATTGATCAACAATGACCAAAGATGTATGCTCATCTACGTACTATAGTGGTCACATATGCCAAATTTCAAGCCCAATGCTCAAAGACTGAGGTAGTTACCTGAATTCACAATATTTTTGTATGCATTTTAGTGAAAAGCTGCTGTTACCATGGCAACCCATTGTTCACCACTGACAAAAGCTTAAGTTTGCACATCTATATGCTATAGTGGTTGCATGTGCCAAATTTCAAGCCAAATGCTCAAAGAGTGAGGGATTTAACTGAATCCACGATATTTTTGTATGATTTTCATTCAAAATATGCCATTACCATGGCAACGCATTGATCACCACTGACGAAAGATTACCTTTGCACATCTACGTACCACAGTGGTAATGTGTGCCAAATTCTAGCTAAACGCTTAAAAGACTAAAGAAAGTTAGCTGAATCCACAATATTTTTGTATGTTTTTTGGTTAAAAAAAAACTGTTACCATGGCAACGCATTGTTCATCACTGACGAAAGATTAAGTTTGCACATCTATATACTACAGTGGTCATGTGTGCCAAATTTCAAGTCAAATGCTCTAAGACTGAGGGAGTTAACTGAATCCACAATATTTTCATATGACTTTCATTCAAACTATGCTGTTACCATGGCAACACATAGATAAAAAATGACGAAAGAGTAAGTATGCACATCTACATACAATAGTGGTCACATGTGCCAATTTTTAAGCCAAATGCTTGAAAACTGAAGGAGTTAGGCTAATCCACACATTTTTGTATGATTGGTAAAAAAAAATTCTGTTGCCATGGCAACAGATTCATCACCACACACATTATGTGTTTTGCACAAATATACATTACATTGATCGTATATCCCAAATTCAAACTGAATTGCTACAAAACTAAGAGATTAGAGCAATCCACAACATTTTGTAAGATTTATATGAAAATCTTCCATTGCCATGGCAACGCATTATGAAATACTCACAAAAAAGGTCTCTTGCACATCTGCCTGTGATAGCGGTCACACATGCCAAATTTGAAGTTGATTGCTCAAAAATGAGAAAGTTGTTCGATCCACAAGTTTTTATGAAAATATGCCGTTGCCATGGCAACGCATTATGCGATACTAATGAAAAAGGTGTCTTGCACATCTACCTTTGATAGCAGTCACACATGCCAAATTTGGGGTCAATTGCTCAAAAAATGAGAGAGGAGTTTGATCCAGATTTTGCTAGATTTTTAAAAAATTTGCCGTTGCCATGGCAACTCATTATGCAATACTAACGAAAAAGGTGTCTTGCACATCTCCCTTTGATAGCAGTCACACATGCTAAATTTGGGGATAATTGCTCAAAAAAAGAGAGAGTAGTTCGATCCACAAGTTTTTACGAAAATATGCCGTTTCCATGGCAACGCATTATGCGATACTAACGAAAAAGGTGTCTTGCACATCTACCTTTGATAGCGGTCACACATGCCAAATTTGGGGTCAATTGCTCAAAAAATGAGAGAGGAGTTCGACCCACAAGATTTTGCAACGTACCGACCGCCCGACCGATGTTATCGATATAATACATACACAACGCACAACTCATCGAAAACAAAGATTTAATGCAGCGTGTGCACACGGTAGATCAGACTTCTTTGCATGGCCATATTTGAATAACGTAATCGGCATAATCGGTGCACTTTCAAAGGTCAAGCTGTCGACCATGCCGTGGTACACTCAAGCAGCGCATGCCACAGAACTCTCTGTGGCACACGCACAGAATTTGATCATGCATTTGCGCACAACTGCATCGTTCAAATCTGATATTTTGAATTATTTTTGATTGATTTTGAATGGTCAGGGGTTATGCTAGAAATTGCAATTTTTCTGCTCCATGGACTTATTGCGAGAGCTCGCTATGGACTTATGTACCATTCTATAGTCTAAGCATACACACGTATGTGAGTATAGAATGTATAAATTAATTTTCATTAGTTTTGTAGAACTCTGTGATGTGGTTTAGCGCTGTTGGTGACGAGGCCGGTGGTCTGACGCCGTGCTTTGCATGGCATCTGGTCGAGCTGACCTAACGCATGGTACCATGCAATCAGTATTACCTATCAAAAGGGACAGTATACATTGTAGTCATTTTTGCTTGTGAGTACAGTGCTCACCCATTAATCAGGAAGTGCTTAATAAGTGCAACAAAACTTGATGCACCAAATTTTTCACGTTATTTCCACTGCTTAATCGGAACCATAAACTGCTTATCAGGACAAATTCTGGCTGAAACACTTCCACTGTCCATCATTAATGTCTAAAAATAACTAGAACTATCACTGGAATGTGATTAATACCCCCACCAACAACCCAAACCTGAGTCAGCTCATTCCTCAATATAATGTTTTGTTTTGTTTTTTATTTCACTGAATAAACGATGTGGTTACCATGACAATGCATTTTTCAACATTGGCAAAAGATGTGTGTTGCTCATCTAAAACTGTATGTACAGTGGTCATTTGTGCCAAATCTCATGTCAAATGCTCAAACACTTGGAGTTAGCACAATCCACAATATCTTTGTGATTTCTAAAATATTACCATGGCAACACATTTGTGTGACAATAAAAGATGAAGTTTGCACAATTTCATTTCATAGTGGTCACATACATGCTAAATTTAAAGTAAAATGTTTAAAAACTGAGGGAATAAGCTCAATCCACAATATTCCATTGCTTTATATTGAAAAGACACTGTTACCGTGGAAACACATTGTCGAACTGCATTGCTGAAGAATGTATCATGCACATCTGAAATTCATAGTTTGCGCATTTTACTTTTTAGCAGTAACACATGTGCCAAATTTCAAGTCAAATGCTAAAAAAAAATGAGGGGATGAGCCAAATTCTAAATATTTGTATCAAATATGATTTTCCTTAAAAAATTGCTGTTACCATGGCAACATTGTCCAACAAGTCTGCACATCTGCATACAGTAGCAGTCACATGTGCTAAATTACATGTCAAATGCTCTAAAACTGAGGGAGTTAGGTCAATCCACATATTTTGGTATTATTTGTATTAAAAAAAAGATATTGATATTGCCATGGCAATTGATTTCTAAACACTCATAAAACAATATGTTTTGCCCAACTACCAAAGAGATTTCATTTGATGTAGAATAGGCAGTCGCCATACACGTGCGTACAAATGAGACGTCCAAAATTGAAGAGGGAGTGCACCCTAACATCCAGGCAGCTGGATCTAATAATATGTTCAAGTCATATCTTCTCATATCATATCTGAGAGTGATTTTATATTCTCCACAACACATTTTATTTTTCAGAAACGCAATGTGGTCGATTGTTTAGATATCAATTTCTACCATGATCCATCATTTGAACCATTTCATAGAGTCCATTTATTTTTGTTATTCACAAAATAAACAATGTGAACTAGAGTGTAGACTAGAAGGTAGTTGAAGCATTATGGCGTAAATACTCAATCTTGAGTGATACACGCCATTAAAACCAAAACAACAACAACATTATGGCGTTTGTTTCGAGTACATACCCACTTACACGTACAAACTGTACATCATAAAATACAACAATATCAGCAACATTATGACATTTAAACATAATGATTACTTGAGCACTGTGACATTTAAAACGGCGCAAGGCTAACTGCGTCAAATATTAATGTCGAGCGCATTTAACAGTATGCTGCCATCTACTATTCAATAACTATAAGGATCCGAACAATGGCAGCTCCCTTGCGCAGCTACAATGTTGTACCTCCGCTACTGGACTACGCCCTCTTGTGGTATAATCTCTTTGCCAACTACGCAGTACATACATGTGCTTAATGTCAGTAGAACTGCTTGAAATGAAACTAAGCAACATTTTGTGTGATTTTTATGAAAATTTGCCATTGCCATGGCAACGCATTACAGGATACTGACGAAAAAGGTGTCTACACATCTACTTAAATGATAGCAATCACAAATTTGGGGTAAGTTGCTCAAAAACTGACGGAGTTAGATCAATCCACATTTGATTTGTACGATTTGCATAAAGACTGCTGTTGCCATGGTAACATATTTCTTAACACTTAAGGAAAAGGTGTCTTACAACTACACATTACATTGAGTTACGCTGTCCACAAAATTGATTACAGATGGACGGACGGACGGATGGACGGAAGGACCGACAACCCGAAAACATAATGCCTCCCGCGACACTTCGTGGCATAGGCATAAAAAAAAGACCTTCAGCGCAATTTCTGCTGCCCCACATCCGGGTTTCATAGATCAGCTAACAAGCAAAAAAAAAGGCCTTATCCCACTTCAAGGTTTCAACAGCTGACAGAAAAAAAGAACAAATTACTCTGAGCACTACATCTTGTAAAATTTGGCAAAACCTGAACCACATTCTATTTTTTTTTTCCGGTGCCACTTCCGGGGTAAAAAAAGTGTGTGTGTGTGTGTGTGTGTGGGGGGGGGGGGGTCCAAAGTGGCTACACCCTATGCATTCCTACTTATTGTGCAAAAAAAAAAAAAGTGGGGGCAGAGCCCCCCCTCCCCCCCCCCCCCCCCCCCCCCCCCAACCATTCCGCCACCGCTGTATTGAGAAGATCACACGATTTGTAGAACATTACTACACAGCTGACAGGCTAAGAAATCCCGACGTGAAATCACAATGGTGCGTCACAAGCCACGCCTACAATTTAATTTTTTTGGGGGACACTATCAGGGCATTACTGGCATGAAATCTTCAAAATCTGGGTAATATTTTTCATTTCTTTGCCCAAATCTGAGATTTCCAAAGTATAGGGGTGAATTACACATTTACAGTTATTTGAATGTTTACAAAGGCCTTTATATAGTGCGATTTCCCTGGACCTTCCAATTCATTGTACCAGATATGTATTTGGGCTTCATTCTTATTTAATCTCTGACACCTGAAATACCACAATGTCTTTGCCCAGTTATACTGCAACTCGCATTTTTTTTTAGATTTGAAAGCTAACATACAAATGTGCCATACATGTAGGGCCTTGACAGCATGTAGAGCAGAATGTAGAGGCACATAGGAAAACTAGGATTCTAGATGGCTTTATAGACAGTTTCTGGTACGTGATTGGTCGAGAGCTCATCACGTGATGCTGTTTACAAGGATCGCAAATTTTATATTTTTCCCAGCTCGTTATGTTGACCAACTGGTAAAATGAATATATTTTTTCCATGTGTGTCGCCCTCTTACGGTTGAAATACAAGTAATTACACCAATATAAGGGTGTGGGACCACGTCGGTAACTGGGAGGAGCAAACGATTACTATCGATAACTGCAGTCTGGATCGATGTAATCTGTTCCCACTCACCCCCCGCCCCCCCACCACACACACACACACACACGATACGTGAGAGAGTAGACGGCACGGCGCGGTGCGGAGTAGCGTCATGCGCTAGGCCTGCCTGGATGGAATTCGGGAAGCTAAACGTTACGTACAGTGTAATAACATAGGTACCGACCGTAGGCCCTACCCAATGTACCGTTTATGTATGCACGTATCATTCGGCCCGCGAAGTTTGGATTCACACTTCAAAATGGAACCTCGTTTTGTCTATCATCAACGACGACAAGCTCGATAAGATTTTGGAGGATAAGGATTCTAACTCCACTAAACATGGCCTAAAACGAGCGAGTTAATAGTCTAGAGACATTTTGTTCAGTTCAGTTCTTAGAACGAGGGCAATTCATGCATCTTTGTATTGACGTAACTTTAGAGTTAGACTAACGTTAGATCCAGAGGCCTAACGTTACATCGAACAAACCACAAGTGGAGGACTACGACACCGAGCAGACTGGTTTGCAAATCACTGTGTTTCAACAATGTTCATCTGTGCAACAGAGGGAAAAAAAAGACTGATTTTGAAATTGCTGCAGATTCCTGATGACAGAAGGTAGGCCTATGTCTATACCGGTCCTGGCACAAGACAAATTGACTAAAAATCAACGTTAGAGTAGGGCCTATAGGCCTAGAAAAAGATGATGCACTGCGGGAGCCACTGGACTGGGGAGCCAATTTGGACGCATGTGATGTAGGCACTTCTAGACACTAACTCTAATGTTAGACTTAACAGTTAGAGTTTTAGACGCTAGACTTACGTAACGTTAGACCGTGTAGATTCTTACGTTAGAACTCCCTAACGTTAAATCTAAATTAGGACTAACGTTAGAATAGAGTCTATCTAGTAGGCCCTATAACATTTAACAAACATTAGAATTTAGACATAACCAGTTAGCCTAGCTACTAGGGCCTACATGTAGAAACAAATGTCAAATTATAAAAATTGCCCAGTAGGCCATAACGTTAGGCCTAAAGTTAGATTTGTTTTGTGAGTAGACCCTAACGATAGAACATCTGCTGATCTTTTAGACCTGAGCCTAATTTAACTATAGGGCCCTAAAGCGTCGTTACTTGACTTGAGCCTAACGTTAACGTTAGTAGGGCCTATTGTCGTTAGAGGACATGAGCCTACACAGTAGGCCTACTAGCAACTACACAGTCCAGTCGCCACTGTAAAACTACAAAATCGCGACAGCGCGCACACAGCGTCTGGTCGGGCTAACATGAGTGTATAAACGGTTAGGCTATGCGTCGTTAGTGTAGGCTCTTCTGTAAAGCACAATCAAGGGCAAGGCCATCTAATATAACAGATATTGACTGGTAGGGGGTGGAATGTAACAATCTTTGGAACGCCAGGGAGTTATATTTTCCCTCGTGATCATATTTTCCCTCAGCGCTGCGGGCTTTGGGAAAATATAATCCCTTGTAAGTAAGTCCTGAAAATAACAGATTCTGCAAAAATATTTGCACTAATCACTCCGATTTTTGGAAAATTTAACCCCTCGACTAAAAAGATTTAGCATGGGGCAAAATCGCATTTTACAATTCCGGACATAATTTCATAATGGAATAATCGACCTCTTTCACATCTTAAAGTGAGGCAGTCCTCACGAATTTAAAAAAAATATATGTTGTTGTTGGTACCTCCAATAAACTACTTTCACCAAAAACAAACTTTCGAATCACCAAATAAGCTCGTAAATTTTGGTTTAAAGAGTGTGAATCTGCATGGTGAATATGCTAATGAGCAAGTCTTGGCGGAGAGTCAGGTGGCACAACTCTTCCCAGCCATGTTCTGCTCGTTATGCGTACGCTCCCTAGTTACGCGGATGCATGAAGAAGGCGATGGCTACTAGTATTTGACATTGTTTTTACGTACTGTGCGTGTGTGTGTGTGTGTGTGTGTATGTATTGTGTATTGTATATTCGCACAGGATGGTACTGGATCTACGGTAGATACCCCGGTTTGCCCTTCGCGCGTTTCCAGTCTATCACAGCGCAGCTGCAGCCCTATTGCCGCCGCGCAGGCAGTTAGCTGTTTATGTTTTCGTATCATACGTACTGTACTAGTACGTAGAAACGGTTCTACACATCTATTTACACTAGAGGGGTGACCGCATTCAGCGTCGTCTGGTCGCACTATCTTTCATCATACCAATGTGTCAAGCAGTATTTTGCTCGAATCGTAGAGAAAATTACCAAGGAGAATAGTTTTTTCCATCCCAGACTCACAAAAGGATCGTGAAAGGTGCGCTGTATGGCTGAGAAATCTCGGTACAACGAAGCCGAACATAAAAACTAAAGCATTCTTGATATCGTGTTGTCCGGCTATGGCTATGCAAGGACCATTTGAGAAGCATGTTTTGACATGGACAGGCAGGCTGTCGCCCTCGGTTATATACCGAAAAAACTCCTGAAGCCAGATGCAATCCCGACCATATATTTGCTCATATGAGTTATAAAACAGAAACATCTCGAGCATTGACCTCAAAGAGAACCGAGGAAAGGAAGCGTAGAGAGGTAAGGAAAGTGGCTAGCTTTGTTTCATTTACAGTGGGGCTGCAGCCGGGGTTGGACTGCAGTACAGTGCCACTGAGCTAGCTGCTGCCAGTGCCGACTGGACATGCACGGCAAAGTGAAGCGAAATTATATTCCTGCGGCCCCCTCCCTGATAGCAGACTGACGTCAATAAGACGTCTTAAATTGGTCGTAACTGGTAAAACTGGTCGCACGTCACATTGACACCATTAAATGACGTAAAATTTACGTCAGTTTTGTGACGTAGTCATCACGTCATTTTAGCGACGTATTTATGATGTAAATTTCACATCAGTTCTAAGACTAATATTTATCACGTCGTATTAGCGACATATTTATGATGAATAATTCACGTCATGCAGTTTTGTGACATGTTCATCACGTCATATTATCGACATATTTATGACGTATTATTCACGCCAGTTTTGTGACGTGTTCATCACGTCATATAAGCGATGTATTTATGACATAAATTTCACATCAGTTTTGCGACGTATTTATCACGTCATAGAGCGACGTATTTATGATGTAAGTTTCACGTCAGTTGTGTGACGTGTTCATCACGTCATATTAGCTATCATGTGAATTTCACATCAGTATTTTGACGTGTTCATCACGTCATTTTAGCGACGTATTCATGACGTGAATTTCACGTCAGTTTTGTTACTTGTTCATCACGTCATAGTAGCGATGTATTTATGACGTGAATTTCACGTCAGTTTTGTGATGTATATATCACGTCATGGTAACGACATATTTATGACGTAAATTTCACGTCAGTTTTGTGACGTGTTCACCACGTCATTTAGCGATGTATTCATGACGTAAATTTCATGTCAGTTTTGTGACCTGTTCATCACGTCATATAAGCAATGTGTTTATGACATAAATTTCACGTCAGTTTTTTGACGTGTTCATCACGTCATACTAGTGACGTATTTACGACGTAAATTTCATGTCAGTTTTGCGACATAGTTATCACATCATATGAACGACGTATATATGACGTAAAATTCACTTCAGTTTTGACTATTTAGGATCACGTCATATCAGCGACATATTTATGACGTATAATTCACGTCAGTTTTGTGACGTGTTCATCACGTCATATTTAACCATGTAATTATGACGTAAATTTCACGTCAATTTCGCGACATATTCATCACGTCATATTAGCGACGTATCTATGGCGTAATATTTACGTCAGTTTTTGCGACGTATATTAGTGACTTCCCAGATAGCAGACTGATGACGTCTTAAAGACGTTAATATACAACCATTTTTCTCGTTACATTCATGATCACAATATGGCGGAAGTTGTAGGTCAATTATTCAACCATTTACGGCTAAAAGTCAAAAGTTAGATGTGTTTTCTTTGTTTGTTGGTTTTTTACTTTTTGAACAACGTTAAGACTATTTTATGGCATGTTTTCCCGTCATTTCTATAGAAATAGTATTTGATATCAATTGGAATCGGCCGGACAGAAATGGCATATTGAATATTTGATTCGACTTTTAAAACAAGGTAATGGACTGGCACACTAGATAGCATACCAGCTGACTCCTTGGAGCAATCAAACAGACCAAACTGGGCAAATTCACACCAGATGAACTCTAAGCACGGTACAGGTAAAAAATGGCAGATTTACCAGTATATTTAAACGTAAAATCATCAAATGAACTGGAATACTAAAACATGTCGTTTCATTGGAAGTTAAACAACTGGAATAATATTGGCTACGAATCCTACTAAGAAAAATCATAAAACCCCTTCCCATAGTACAGGTATAGTACGGCGTTATGACGGCGGATGCCCATCCCTGCTCATCCGGGAGACATCCCTGAGGATCGCCAGTACACCCCTGGGCATCCCTAGTAGCCGTGGCGGATACAGCGAAGCCGTGGCCACGCCGCGAAAATTTTGCTCCCGGTAAGCTCTGCTCCCGGTAAGACACACCCGTAGCACAGCCGGTGGACATCCGACGGACATACGCCTACACCCGCCAGCTAATCCAGCGCATACGTGAACAGCCGTGGCAGACACATGGCGTGTGAAGTAGTCGGATCCACCACGGCTCCATGCCAGGTGTGCAGGGATACGTCACGGATGGGTTCACGGCTGTGACGGGTGTACCAGGTATGAGGTACATGCGACGGATAGCGCCGGCTGATTGGCAGATACCACGTATGATCCGACGAGTGCACTATGGCTTGAGGACAGGTCCACTACGTATCACCCGCCTGACAACCGCCGGGCAGTAGGCGGACATCCTGCACACCCGGCGACTCACCCGTGCACTGCATTTTTCCTGTCGCATCCGCCAGCAATCCGCCAAATTACGTTCCGCCCCGCATCCGCCGTATTATACCTGTATGTGGGAAGGCCGCTTTAGGCTTATGCATTCAAAATGATTTTTAGGTGATACGCTTTTAGCATATCACCTATTGTGATTGTCAAAATCTGTCTTTTTTCTTATTCTTCTTTCTTTCTGCCACATTTTGTGTCGTCAATATCTCAAGAATGACATTACGGAGTAACATGACATTTTCAGTAAACATGTCTCATGACAATATCTAGCCACAATAAGGTTTTCATGACAGTAACGTCTCTATGACGTCATCTAGGCGCCATTTTGTGATTTTCGGACCATGTTACATGATCGATCATAACTTGATAGATTAAACGAGAACTTACCTGTTTGTAGTTTGATCTCAATTATATGAGTAATATTACGGAAGGGATTACGTTGACAAGAGAGACCCGCTGACGCATGCGCAGATTCCCCAATATTCGTAGAAAAACCGGTCATGGCTAACGAAAACATAGATCAACGAGAACTTTCCACTGTAGTTTGAATACACAGGGAGGGAAGGGAGGGACGTAATCCCTTCCGTAATATTACTCATATAATTGAGATCAAACTACAAACAGGTAAGTTCTCGTTTAATCTATCAATTATACTTCGTAATTCCGTCAGGGATTACGTTGACAAGAGATTTTAAAGCCGTTAGCCATGAACGGCCTATGTAAATTAATGGCTTATCTATGCAGTAGGTATTTACCTGCATTAAATGGCCCTGTAGTCAATGTGGGGCTGGCTGCCATTAATTCTGGTGGTTCAGCTGTGGATTGCTTTTGCTCAGGATCACAGCTGCAGCATAACTTCTCCTCGTTTCCAGTGGTTTGTTGTAGAAATTTCTAAATGTCCTTTCTCCAGCCCAGCCTGCTTGTGCCAGAATTTGACTGATGGGCAAATCCGCACACCTTGCGGCTGATGTCGTAGCTGCTCAGGTAGAGTGGGCTGCGTAAACCTGAGTATTTATCCCTGCAGCTGAAAGCGTGCTCTTGATCCACCTGGCTATGGTTTGTGATGTCACGCGATGATGAGGCTTCTTGAAGCTAATGAACAGGTAGCGCTCCTTGCCTCGTAATGTGCTTGTTCGCTTGATGTAGTGCTGCAGATAGTTCACCACACACAGTCGTCTGTCTGGTGGGAAGGCCCTCATCGACAAATTGAGGTTAGCGTTTCCTGGCCTGCTGTGCTTTAAGAGGTCCTTGAAAACAAATTGCGCACCGCTGGTTTTTAGCTGCACGTGGTCGAGGTGCAGATTGTGCAGCGACTGTACTCTCTGCGCAGAAACTAAGGCCATTAATGTGCACAGTTTCCAGGTCAACACTTTCAAAGAAAGCGTCTTTGCAGGTGCCCACCTACGAAGTTTATTAAACACTATGTTCACATCCCAAATCTCACGATATCTGGGTAACGGTGGGCGAAGATGAAAAACACCTTTAACGAAACGCGAAATGAGTGGATGTTTTCCAACTGGACAATTATCCTCCAATATCAAAAACGAAGAAAGTGCACTACGTGCACTGTTGATAACACTGTAACTACAACTTTCATCATAAAAAAGAACACTTAAAAATTCCAGCACGTCCTTTGCTTGTGCTGTTAGATAGTTCAAACTACGCTTTGTACAAAAGGACTTCCATTTCCTGATGTAAACCCCTTACTGCTTTTTTGTAGATTTTCGCCACGATGCTGCGATGATGTCAACTGTTCTTGAATTCAGTCCACCTCTGCTTAGGGGTTTTCGCAGCACCTGAAACAGAGCAGATCAAGTCTGTCATGCAGGGGATGAGGTTCTCCCGTTCCCGGGAGCGTAAGCAACTCTGCACTATGCCTTAATAACATTGGTCTTTCAGTGGTCAGGGACATTAATACAGGGAACCATGGTTGGGTGGGCCAGTTTGGTACAACTACGATGCCTTTTGCTTTGTCCTGCCTAATTTTTTGTAGGCATCTTGAGATAAGACAGAAGGGAGGAAAGGCATAGAAATCCAATGGACCCCAATCGAGTGTGAAGGCATCTACATTTTCTGCCTCTGGGTCTGGTTGCCATGCTACATATCTTTCTACTTGTTTATTTAGCCTTGATGCAAACAAGTCGATTTCTGGGGTACCATAGTGACTGGCAATTTCCTGGAATTTCGCTGGATTTAGCATCCATTCAGACCCATCATTAAACTGTCTTGACCTGTGGTCCGCTTCTACATTTAATTTTCCAGGAATGTGGGACGCAGTGATCCAAATGTGCTTATGTATGCACCATTTCCAAATTTCTTTTGCGGCATCATTACAGTTAGGGGACTTAACGCCTCCCATGTTGTGTAGGTATGCTACAGCTGTAGTGTTGTCTACACGCAGCAAAACATGCACATCTCTTAGTTCTTTGCAGTACGACTTGAGACCATGCCCAGCCGCAACTAATTCAAGATAATTGATGCCACTATGCTTTGCAGTATGTAGTTCTTCTCACTCCATCTTCCCCCAGTACTACTGTGGAGGTTTGTGGCGCCCCATCCTGCCCCACTGGCATCTGAGCGCAATTCTAGATCTGCTTTCTTTCTTTGGATTGGTGCGAAGGCAGTGTGAATGTTCTCTACCCACCACTGAAGCTCCTGTTTTGCTTCGGTGGATAGTTCCATTTTTCTATCGAAATGACCTTTGTTTGCCTTCAGAGCTTGAATTTTGTCCTTTTCCAGTTCACGATAGAACAATGGACCATACTGTACTGCCGGAAAGCTTGCTACAATCTTTCCGATCACTCGTGCTACTTGCCTAATTGAAGGTCTATTCATATGTAGCAAGTTAGCGCACAGATCTCTGATTTCTGTCGTTTTTTCTTCTGGCAGACTGATAGACATTTCTACAGTGTCAAGCATAAAACCAAGGAATTTTATTTTCCTGGTCGGATAGAGCACTGATTTTTCTGGGTGCACCACAAACCCAAGATGTGTGAGAAGGCTTACTGTTGTAGCTATGGATTCCTTCAGTTTCGCTTCACTTTCACTGATCAGTATGGTATCGTCAAGATATCCAATAACGATGTGGCCCAATCTTCTCAGTGTTGCAAACACTGGTTTCAGTATTTTCGTGAACAAACGGGGGGCTGAGCTACGATGTAAGCCCATTTGGCATTGCTTTGAATTGCCAACACTGGTCACTGAAAGTGAAACGTAGGAATTTTCTGTCTCCATCATGTACTGGGACTGAATAGTAGGCATCTCGAAGGTCGACTGAGGCTAAGAAATTGTTTGGAGATATCAATTCCAGTACTTTGTGAATATTGTCCATCTTGAAATGACGATACACAAGGTACTTGTTTAACTCTGACAAGTCCAGAATTAACCGTATGCCCCCATTCTTTTTGGGGCGTGGGAATACATTGGAGATGAACTCTCCTTCCACATGACTGCATTGCTCAATAACATTTATTGTCTGCAGATTTCTGATTTCTTCATGCACACGAGCATTGTCAATTGAATTTCTCCGAAAGGAGTGAGGATTTCTTGTGCTTGTAGGGGGGGATTTTCCCTCCTTAAATTCCAATTTCATGCCAGAAATTGAGTTCAGAATGAATTGATCATGTGTCACTGTCCTCCAGTTATTTCTAAATAGCCTCAGTCGACCTCCAATAGGCCTATCATGTTTCAATGTACTACTAGATCTAGTGCCAAGTCTAGTGTGATTAGGTAAGCAGAGATTACTCACCGTTTCGGCGGTATCAGCTCCTACTTCCTCCGATGGGAGTGCCCACCTCGCTGGGCTGTCTGTTGAGTTGCCTGGCTCGACGAGCTCAGCGTTTGTGTGTGAGGTGGCTGCCTGCCCCTCCTGTTGTAATTCTGGCCTAAAAAAGGTCCAGCAGTAGATCCAGCTACCGGTCTGTTATATGCAGCATGCTGAAACCCGCGTCCTCTCTGTGGATACGGCCTACTGAGAGAGCGCTGATACGCCGCGATTGGTCTCGCCCTCCCTTGCGATTTCATGACTCCAGCTGCCGCTAGCTGTTGATCTTTCAAGTCCTTGACTTGTTTTCCTAGATCGTCTCCAAACAGTAGACGGGTAGCAGGGAGGGATGGCTTACACAAATGTGCAAATCTAGAGTTTATGTCTGGTTTGATCAGCTCCTTACGGAGACAGTTGAGCTCGAAATTCGCGTTGCAAATCAGAGCGAGGGCATCTTGCTGCGTATCAGACAAGCGACCTGCTGAGAGCGATCTTGTGAACGCATTTAATCCCTTTGTAAGTGATTTTTGCACCCGTTGTAGCTTTAGATCCCGACTCTTGGTCGCTGGTGGCAGAAAATCCCAGATAGGCAGATTCACTTTGGGCACATCGATGAGCTGACAATTGTTTGGATAGGGATACTTTCCAACCACATCCTCCAGAACTTTCAGTTCGAGTTGGTGAGTCATGAGATAGGTAGTCGACTTTGCCACTTCATCGTCTATTGGATCCCCAATGTCAGTGGGCATCGCGAATTTAGCTGCTATGGTGGGGATCTCAAACTGTTCCACTTGGGACTGCGGGATCTGCTCTGCGTGGTCGAAACCAGACGCAGTATCGTCGTCATGATCTATCATGTACATATGGGTAATTCCATGAAGTTGGGGCAGTGTCCATGTAGCATCGTGATATTTGAAAAATACATTTCAGCATAACTCAATATTAATGATGCTATACATTTATTGTTTGTAGGCTTTACATTTGCATTGAGGCCACACATTTTCCTGGAAATTTTGTGCCATTCAGACTCAATTTTGATGAAGTTATTAAACAATATGTAACGGTGTCCTGTAGCATCGGGACGTGTCCATGTAGCATCGTGATATTTTAAAATTTGGTCCTAAGAGACAAATTATGGCAATTAGCTTGACCAAAATTTGATGCAATATGCATATTTACTAGATTAGTCAGATAGCTAAATATCTCAAATTTCCTGTACACAGTTTTAATTTTAAAAGAAAATTACAAAATGTATCACGATGCTACGCGGTGTCCTTTTTTGTTACATTTGGTGGACACCGCGTAGCATAGTGACACATTGTGTAAATTTTCTTGTAAAAGTAAAACTGTGGAAAGGAAAGTTAAGATATTTAGCTATCTGACTAATCTAGTAATTATGCATATTATATCAAATTTTGGTCAAGCTAATTGCATTAATTTGTCTTTTAGGACCAGATATTAACTATCACGATGCTACATGGACACGTCACGATGCTACAGGACACCGTTACATTTTTTTAAGATAACTTCATCAAAATTGAGTCTGAATGGCACAAAATTTCCAGGAAAATGTATGGTCTCAATACAAATGTAAAGCCTATAAACAATATATGTATAGCATAATTAGTATTGAGTTATGCTAAAATGTAACACTTTGTGCCCCAACTTCACGGAATTACCCATATCCAGTTGCCCAGTGGGCGAGTTATCCGGCAAGTTCATGTCCGCGTGTGGCGCGGTTGGATAGTATGCACCCCGCGTACTCATATCTTGCTCGCCACTGCCCGTGGCGGTCGCCATGTTGGCCGGCGAACGCGATGAATTTGCGGTCGCTTGTGGGAGAGCTTCGATCACTTTGGAAAGCAAACTTTCCATTTTGTCAAGCCTTTCGGCGAATTCATTCATATGAGCAGAAGTTTTTTGTTGTGAAGATCCCGCTACGGTTTTGGCAGTGCCTTTCTTCACCTTCGTATTACTGACCGACGAAGCGATCGTCTTCTTCGCGGTGTTACTGATAGCTACTTGCGTGTTTTTCTACCGGGATACCGACCTTGCCGGTGCCCGGAACCAGCGGGCCAGCTTTAGCGGGCGCCGCTGGGGTTTTGGGAGAGGCAGCCGTGCTTGCCTCCATACCGATCGTTAATTTTTTGATAACGGAAACGTGAAATATAGTCTCTAAAGTGACTTACACTTCGACTAAGAGACTTTAAGTTTCAATATTCCACTAAAGCGCTAACCTATTCTTGAGGATCGCGCCGATATTTTCAGGGGAAAAAACGGGCATCCGAAGCCGTGCTTCAGTACAAATGCGCCGTCAACGAATTGGGGAATCTGCGCATGCGTCAGCGGGTCTCTCTTGTCAACGTAATCCCTGACGGAATTACGAAGTATAATTCATAACTAAAGGTCATTTCTGTATCATTTTTTTGTGGACATAAAGTTCAGGTCACGCTCTATCTTTCTTTCTCTGATGCTAATAACCTAGGACGTCATCTAGGACGCGTAAGCGCGCGTCAAACTTTTAAAAGGCTCAAAACAACTTTCCAATGGGAAATCTCGAAGTTTCAGACAATTTTAAGCGTTTCAAACAATTTTGCGCGTGCGCATCCGTCCGCGCGTTTTCGCGCGCACAGCGCATCAGTAACATGAAAATGCACTTTTTTTGACTGATTTGGATTCCTGATACTTTGAGTAACAATATCCATTGATTTCTGATCGATTCTGACAAATAACAAAGCAATGCACTTGCGTCAAAGTTGAAATTTCGCGTGCGCATCTATGTGCAAATATAGTGAAAAAACATGTCTTTATTAATTTCGCCATAGCTCTTTAAAACGTCAGGTGACCCTATGTTTTTATTGCATATTACAAAAGCATATAAATTGGACATAACGTTTCAAGTATCATTATTTCCATAAATACATTATGACGTCATCATATTGTCATCTGAAATCAAAAAAGTGGAATTAATTTTTTTAAGGTACTGTTTCTGACATTCATTTGCTCGTATCTCTGTTGTTTAAGCTCAATATTATCCCAAATTCAGATATGTTGTACTTTGAACATTTGCCTTTTAAGTCCATTTCACGCTTTTGATATTTGATGACGTCATCATACCTTAAATTGTGATTAAAGGTAAAGACGCAAAATCGGACAAGTTTACGTGTATTGTCTATGGGAGGTGATTTTTTTTCACACCACGCATTGACTTAACAACGTTTAAGCACCTTTATCTCAGCTGATTTTGCTTCATTTCCTCTGAAACTTTAGTATCTTGTAGCTGAAACAATAAGCTGCAGTAATCATGCATTTTATTCTTTGAAATCTCCTCATCAGATTGACAATTTTGCAGTTTAAAACTGAAAATGAAAATGGAATGTGGACAAAACGTGTCCTCATGTATCTTTCACATACAAAAGTTTACGTTCCCCATATTTTCTCGTCGAGACGTATGGCCGAGTGGATAAAGTCGACGTCTCAGAGACGTGAGGTTGCGGGTTCGAACCCCACAAGATCACGAAAGAAAATACTTAGCTATTTTACTTTTTTTTTCTTCAATTTTGTATTACATATTCGTCCATGTAGAAATCACGTTCGTATATAAACGCACCTATACACACACACAGACACACACACACGCCATATCCCTCTTTTTTGTGTGTTGGAGACCACATTGCTTCGACTGCAGCA
The DNA here is from genome assembly GCF_040938485.1 of Diadema antillarum. Lineage (NCBI taxonomy): Eukaryota > Metazoa > Echinodermata > Echinoidea > Diadematoida > Diadematidae > Diadema > Diadema antillarum. Next base: position 634,141 of record NW_027271371.1, read on the forward strand.
AAATTTTGCAGGTTGACTTTGTCAAACCGATCATAGTATGTAATGACGACGACTGAGGTGTTGTACTTTGAACAATTGTCTTTCAAGACCATGTCATTGTTTTGTAATTTGATGACGTCATTTCACTGAAAATTGTGTTTAAAGGCAAGGTATCAAAACCAGCCGATTATAGGTTTTATGTCTGCGGGACGTATTTTTCCCAAGTTGCCAGAAATGGCATAGCGACCTCAGTCGTTACAAGGCCGCTTTTCCGTCTAGCAATGCAATAGATGTTCACACGGCCACGTTAGTTGAGTGGGCATTGACTTTCCCCCTGTTATATCTATACATTGTTGTTTTTTTTTTTGTCTTACCATTTCCGTGGATGACCCGTGGCCGAGTGGTTACAGAAATGGTTTCGCATGCACGCTCAATATAACTTCAAGGTGCCTATATCACATTCTTTTCTTGTCGATCACAGATGACCGTCATCTGATGACCACAAGCGTATCACCTAACTCGTCCTCAATGTGACGAGTTTTTATGTCTCGTTAATTCTTGTGTGTGCTGCATCTGTCATATTCTTGTGTGTACTGTATCAGCCACTTTCTCTGTCGGATTTCATTCAAATTTGTTATTGAGATCCATGTATGTGCTTCATCAGCCTTTTTTTTTTTATTTCCAGTGTACTTTGCAACTTTTGTTAATCTTGTTATAATATTATAACACTTGGGTTTAAAAAGGTTATTGAGATTATGTATAGAAGTAACAGGTGCAATATTTTATGTCGTGAATGTAATTTGTTTGTTACTGAGTGTTAAGCTTTTATTTTGTGTTGTTTTGAATTAATGACATGTGTGCTGTTATCTTCTGTCTTTATTTTGAAATGTGTGCTTTAAATATGTGTAATGTATGCCGCTTGAATCATACAGGCTTTCCAGTTTATGGTTTATAAAATAAATGAAATGAATTGAAATGAATGTGTGTGTGCGTGAATAAAGGGCAGGTTTTTCAGTTTGAACGTAATTTCCATTGGTTCTTATATCGATCATGCATCTTCACTATAGTAGAGCAGATAAGCCGAAGAATTGTGCAAAATTTGACTAAAGCATGAAACTTTCACCATTGTTAGTACATGCTATAAGATTAATTTTAAGATCGGGAGGTAAGTCTGAATTGACCTCTGATGACCTCTAGAGGTCAATGACCTCAAAATGTAAGAAAATTGATGTTTTGCGTCATTGGTTAATGATAAACACAGTAATGATGTACTAAAACTTAATATTTGTCACAGTGAAATTGTCTTTATGTTCCACAGAGCCCGGACAGGTTTCTACCTTTGACCTCTGATGACCTCCAGAGGTTAATGACCTCAAAATCTAAGAAAATTGATATTTTGCGTCATTGGTTAATGATAAACACAGTAATGATGTACTAAAACTTAATTTTTGTCACAGTGAAATTGTCTTTATATTCCACAGAGCCCTGACAGGTTTCTATCTTTGACCTCTGATGACCTTCAGAGGTCAATGACCTCAAAATGTCAGAAAATTGATATTTTAATGCGTCACTCATAACTGAAACACGATAATTATGTACTAAAAACTAATTTTTGTAAGACGAATTGCCTCAATGTTCCACTGAGCCTTTCGATTCAGATTTCTACCTTTGACCTCTGATGACCTCAGATGACCTATGATGAGGCCAATGACCTCAAAATGTCAGAACATTGATATTTGGTGCAATTGGTTGATGACAAATATGATTTAGATGTTATATTCATTTGTATTACAATTAAATTGTTTTCCTATTCCACAGAGCAAGAGAAATTACTCACGTGTCTCTACCTTTGACCTCTTAGGAAGGTGACAGGTCAATGACCTCAAAATATCAGAATATTGATATTCTATGTATAGTCAATGGTTAACTTTGTAATACCCGATGTACAATCATTTGTGCTATAATAGAATAATCTTGTCATTCCATGGAACATTGGTCATTAGCCTGTGCATTATATCCAACTTTGACCTCTCAGGACAATGAGAGGTCACTGAGGTCACATGTGTAGGCTTACCTGTATTGATGTTTGGCTTCATTGGTGTAATCGTAAATGCTTAATCATGTACAAATCACGCATTGATGTTTGATCAAAGTATGTATGCACATTCCACAGAGCATTGGTTTATAGTAACAGGTCTCTGAAATGTGAGAGGTCAATTACTTCAGAAATAAAGCTTAAGTTTCTTGAGTGATGGCAGTGACCTCAAATACAACTGTTATGTTTGGGTTAGTTATGTAGACTAGCAAATATAGGCAAATATGGCCATTATCTCGACACTCGAGGAAAACAAGGCCCACGAGACTGATATACAGAGTGTTTAATCTATTCAGTATAAGTCTCATAGATCTTTTCCCCCATTTGTCGGACTCATTATGGGACTGGTTTGCCTAAGTGTCAAGCTCATGGGCAATATTTGCATAGTTTCCAGCTGGTGGGCCTGTATTGGCCAGTGTAAAGCTGGTGGGTTGTTACAGTATGACTGCGATGAATGACTCATGGTCCTGGAGTATACAGTCCACAGCTGCGACATCATGGACCATCTTGAAAACTTCGACATACTGTGAGGCCCAACGTGCATTCCACATGAAGCAATCCTGTGTATTGCAACTAGCTATTGCCATCCGAGACCTACCCAGGGAATAGATAAGCATTCATGGCAAAGCATAGAGAAAGCGGATTGTGCAAAATATTTTGGAGTTCCAATAGGAGGCTCAGCTGGAATCAAATCGCCACAGCAGCTTAAAAAGGTTATACTTCAACCAAAGACTCTCTCCAGACGAAGATACGAGTATCATAAAGTTCAGGTGTTTTGCTACTCCATGCCGCTCAGGACTGTCCTGGAATATGCATGCGTCATCTGGGATCCATTCAACCAGGTGAAACATCATGAAGTTTGGAATGATCCAGAGAAGATATGCACTCTTTAGCTGCAATGACCATCACATGCAAAACAAGCAGTGTTACAGCCACACTTGAAAAACAAAACAAAGCAAAACAAAACAAAACTACAATGGCAATCCTTTTAAGAAAGTACAGCTCAGGCAAATTCAGCGATGATGTTCTGCATCAAGAACCCCACAATATCCACTCCGCAGGAAGTTGTGGCTCTATTGCTGCATTCTTCAAAAAGGGCAAATGACCAAAAATGTCAGGCATCATTTGCAAGAACACAAAGTAGGCCTACTCCCAAAAAAGGTGGCGGCTACTCTCGGCCACTGTCTCTTGTATCTCTTTGAAACACTTCAGGAGAGAGATACTCAATATTCAGCTCTGTTATTAAAGATACATATGTCTCTCTTTTTGTTTTTGCATTCGTTTGTTGTTTTTTGCTTCATATAGCTCTTTGGATACCTTCTTTAACCAATCAAGAAAAGGCTCCATGGCAGAATATTACAAGATTACACAGTATAATGAAGAAGAAGAAGAAGAAGAAGAAGAAGGAGAATAGGAAACGAGATCTGCTGTCAATGATGCAGAGCCAATACCAATCAGTTCCATGGCAGATCTTAGTCGGCACTGCAAAGGTTTGGATGTCTCTCTCTGTTGACAAAGGATATTCTAAAGCTCCGAGTAAGTCCATGGGGTGGTTTACATTGTATGGGCATAGAGGGGTGGGTTGGGTATATGAGGATATGATGCTTTGTTATAACAATTAGGTCTGAGATATCTGTTGTTTATGTTTGTTTTGACCATCCCGCATGGATCTCCAACGAAAAGGAATGATAATGTGTTAGACCCAGCCGCCACCGTGTTTTTTTCAATAGATTTTGATATTACAGTGTAGTTGAGAAAAAAATAACCGCTCATTGTCGTAGATGGAAGTCAAAATTGAACTGTGTGTGGAATACTCTGCATACAATTTTGGACACACACACACACAAACACACACACAAAATGCATTTTTTAATATAATTATTATTTCATAAGCAGCTGGCCATTACAAACCAATGAGACCAAACATCAATATTCTTACATTTTGATGCATATCTTTCAATATCCTCCAGAGGTCAGAGGATCATCGCTAATGTTCATGTGAAATGAGTACACGCCTTTTGAATTGCTCACTTTTATTGCTATAGAAATACACAATATGTGCATCATGTCAATCATTAAATATTGTATCAGTTTCATTTTCAGTCTTGGATTATTTTTTCTATGTATAAATAAAATCGTGGCAAAGTAAACATCTTTCACATCAAAATATAAACGAGAATACTAAAAAAGAAATAGATGTAATAACGTGCAAGGCAAATACCAGGCCTACATCATCTTAAGGTATACAGGTGAAGGAAATCACCTTATTGATAAACAATTTACTTGACTGGGATAGCGACCACTGAACAATATTGTTTCTTAAAACTCTCTCTTCTTTTCAACAAGTGGAATAAAACACATGCACATACCGGGGCATCAGTTTGGAGGAGGGGTGGGGTGGTGGCAGGGATAGTTGACCCCCACCCCATTAAATTCTGAGATGTGGACTATGTTTTGTTGTTGTTAGTTTTTGTTGTTGTTTTTTGTTTTTTGCTTTTTAGACAGAAAACTGGCCAAGTTGTTCACTTTAAGTGTGCATCGGATTGTTAAAATTTAATTCTGAAATGCAAAATCTCCCTTCTGTGAGAGGGGATATCTCCTTTCGATAGACTCTTTCCCCCTGCTTGGTTCCTTCCACAGATATAACATACTTTGGGGAATGATAATTTCCCTTATTCTATGAAAAATGTTTCTAAGAGATATTTTTATTTGAATTCCAAAGATGAAAAGGCTTTCCTATATATACACGATTGTTCATTTTGGAGGGCAAGAGGCATTTGCCCCGCCTCCCGAGAAAATATGGGAGGGGGAATGGTGGGGACATAAAACTTTGCCTCCAAGTATTTCCTGAGATTGAGATTTTTTTCTTCACTTTTTTTGACAGAAAATGAATTGTCACTGAACATTTCAGCTATAGTATGCACCAGATTAAAAGGCAGAATCTCCTTTGCATACCCCCTCCCCCACACTATCTTTCGTTATGTCCCCTTCCATATACGCTCAGTGCTTTTGTCCCATTTTTGTTCTATATCATCACAAAGTATGTACTACATCTTTAATTTCAGTTCCGACATATTAAAGAAAATCCCTCTTGTTGGAGGGGGTAGTGTATCTTCCAATTAACAATCCCTCCTCGGTTTCTACCCTTAGATTTGGTACACTCCTTTTACTGATAATTCCCCAAATATTCCATCATAAATGTGTATACTATATTTTTTTTTATTACATTTCTATTCTTACTGCAAAGGCTCCCTCGCATGGGAAGGATTGGGGGACAGCCCCTTTCATACCCTCCTCTCGCTGTATCAACCTCTCCTCCATGCATTGATTATGGCTACACATTTGGGTATGGACTTTTTTTTTCAAAATGGTAGTTCAACCAAGAGTGGCACGAGATCATTGAATTGCAAACAAAAGAATGCAAAAGCTCCGTAATGTGGGAGGGGGATACCTCCACCCACATCCTTCTGTCGATTGGTCTTCCTCCATAGATGGCTGACTTTTCAATACTACACCTTTTTGATACAAATTTCGAGGTATTCCTTCAAAAGTGCCTGTGTGCCAGGTCGTTGAAAATACAAGAGCTCTATCGAATGGGAGTGGAATACCCTACCCTCGCCAACGCTGCGCTTGCTGGGTTCCCATCCATATAGACTTGGTACACCTTGGTGATGCATACTTTTTCAAATATTCCCCAAAACGTATGCATCAGATTCTTTAAAAAAAAAAAACTTCGTCTTTGGGAGGAGGGTAGGTGAGATGCGCCCACACCCCATCAACTTCCGTATAAGTGATGACGCACACATTAAACAAGAGCTACACTGAATCACTGATTTCAGGTCTAAACCTGCAAAAATCCAATCCCCCACCCACATCCTCCCCCTCCCCCTCCGCTTCATTCCTTTGCACCATGAACTTATGCTTTTACATATTTTCCAAGTTCCCCCCCCCACGTGAAAACAGATCGACACCCCTTGCTCTGTGCACATACCCGACTTAGATAATTACCTGAAAAGTTCTGCGGAATGAGTAGCCACTTTTTTGGTAACAGAAATGCATGGTTTGTAAGCCCTACATTATAAACAATTCGTCGCTTGCCCGGAAGAAGGGAACGAGCGCGCGAATACGCGTAAAAATAGATTTCGAGAAAAGACCTGCATGAGGTAAGATCATAAGCAATATCATAAGATTTGTAGATTATTCATTATAGCCACTTTAGCTAGTACCAAATTGGAATATTATCTGTTCACTTGTGAATTTTCAGCAGTATTGATATTCAAATATCAAAGATATAGTCAATTGAAACTTTAAATTGCGATTTTCTCGAAATCTATTTTTTACGCGTATTCGCGCGCTCGTTCCCTTCTTCCGGGCAAGCGACGAATTATTAACTATTAACTATCGCAATATCAATATTAACATCCTCACATTTCATTCGAGGTATTTGACCTTGTGTGATTTTCATAGGTGAACGGTAATGGCCCGTTAATAAACAGGGCCTACGAGTGCTCTCTAAAACATCATCATGTTTACCATTGATGATGCCAAACTATTCTGATACTTTGAGGTCATTGACCTCTCGAGATCATCAGAGGTCAAAGGCAGAAACTCGTCTGTGTACCTTGGAATATGAAGACGATGTCATTGTACACAGATATGCTTGTTTTGTACATCTTTACCATGTTTGACCTTTCACCAATGATGTCATACTTCAATATTCTGATATTCTGAGGTCATTGACCTCTCAAGGTCATCAGAGGTCAAAGGTAGAAACCTCTCTGCTCTTTAGAATATGAAGACAATTTCATTGTAAGACAGATATGCTTGTTTTGTACATCTTAACAATGGTTACCATTAACAAATGACATCACAGATCAATATAATATTTTGAGGTCATTGACCTCCAAAGGTCATCAGAGGTCAAAGGTTAAAACCTGTCAATGCTCTGTGGAATCAGAAAATGGTTTCCCTGAAGTATAGATGCATGTTTAGTGAATCATAACCACATATATCATTCACAAATGTCTAAAAACATCGATATTTTGACATTTAAAGTTCATTGACCTCTGGAGGTCATCAGAGGTCAAAGGTAAAATCCTGTCAGTGCTCTGTTGAATCTGGAAATGATTTCTCTGTGGTATAAATGCATGTTTAGTGCAACATAACCACATATATCATTTGCAAATGTCTAAAAACATCGATTTTCTGATATCTAAAGTACATTGACCTCTGGAGGTCATCAGAGGTCAAATCAGACTTACCTCCCGATCTTAAAATAAATCTTATGGTATGTACTAACACTGGTGAAAGTTTCATGCTTTAGTCAAATTTTGCACAATTCACGTGATTTTGAGGGCTTATCTGCTCTACTACTAAGAGACCATGTACAAATAACAAAATGTGATTCCAGTTGGAGCTTGACTGCTGTTGTTTTTTTATATCAATCATGAATTTCATTAAGAGAGTATAACAAAAATATTTTAAAAATCAAATATCAAAGCAAATACTCGTAGTACTTTTTTAAAACTTTCATGTTTCCATATATCAATAACATGAGTCGGGACTTGGCCGGGTATTTCTATGCAAATACTGCCCGGCTTGTCGGGGACTTGGCCGGGGATTTATGCACAAATATTGCCCGGACTGTTGGGGAATTGGCCGGGGATTTCTCCTTCAATTTTGCCCGGCCTGTCGGGGACTTAGCGGGGAATTTCCGTGAAAATATTGCCCGACCTGTCAGAGACTTGGCCGGACTTGGCCGGGTGGTGTAACATCCTAAAATTGCAAGTGGGATGCAAGTCCCGGTCATCCCCGGGTACTCAGGGGTCGAGACTGCAATTGACAAGTGCATTATTACACAGAGATTTACGCATCCGGAATTAGGCCCAGCATTAACTCAACTGTTACACAATGCCAGCAGTGGCGGGTAGGTTGCCTTTAAAATACCATGTCTGTTCCCATATACTGTAAAACAAGGAAAGTTCACGTGCATTCTAATTTCGCGAATTTTGCGAGCGCCAAGATTCGCGAAATTAAAATGCACGCGAAAGTTCTTGTCTGCTTTATATGTACTGAATGCCACTGGCAGTTCGCGAAAATTTCATGCCCCCCAAAAAAGACTGTCGGCTCCAATTCGCGAAAATTTCATGCCGCGAATATATCTGATGTTTTACAGTAGGCCTAGATCTATTGATAGATTTGCTTTTTTTGGGGGGGGGGGGGGGCTTCAACAGTAATCCAAATATCCAACATTCTAGACAAGGTTGAATGTATTTGATGAGCATTATAGTCAAGTAAGTATTAATTTGGTATTTTGGCATCCTCATACTTTTATGGCATCACAACAAAACTGCACACATTGACATATATGTAAATTATTAGCTAGATTTCTAATCACTTGTAACATTCATAAGTGTAAATTTACTCCTGAGTTCTAACATTAGAATTTACTGTAACATGTAAAATGAAGGCAAATAAAGCCTCCAGGCCCAGGGTTTAGTTCTTCTGTTTGATAGGGCCGGGGTTTGGTTTAGGATACAATGTAGGTGCTATGCTTTACCGTTAAATGCATTTAGCTTTATTTCCTTTGGGGGTCTGGTTTTTGTTTTGTTTTTTGTTTTTTGTTTTTTGTTTTTTGTTTTTTGTTTTTTTGTTTTGTTTTTTTTTTTTTTTTGGGGGGGGGGGGGGGGGGGTTAGTGTAGAACTCTAGGGGTCTACAGAGCTAGAGAGGTAGGGTGGTAGATCCAATTACCGGACGCTTTTTTTCGCGGCTTTGAATTCCCTACTCAGAGGATGAAATTTCGGCTCAAAATAATACCACTTATTCACAGACTCCTGGAAATTACGAATTCAGCCAACTTATGTCAATTCTTAGTTCCAGTTTTTAGAAACTATGCTTCAAACATACCCCTCTTAAAATAATTGTTTTTTGCGCGTTGCAAAATCGCATTGTATTACCAGACGCGATTTTCATAATCGAATAATCAAGGTCTTTCGCACCTAGTCCTTGCACCAGAATCACAATTCATCCCACAAATCACCGTACACATTCTCAATCTCACCGAGCGGATGACAAAGAAAAAATCGGCAAATGAGGCTCAAATTTCGTATTTTACGGTAAAATGTCTGTCTTGAACATTTCGAACAGTTCATGCAATAAAACCTTTTGTGAGAAATCGACAACTGGTTAGACTCTAGGCCTACTTCTAATTTACATGCTTTGTCTATGGGAGCTGCACGCGCGGATTACGAGTTGCGGGCCCCTTAGCGCACAATTCCGCATCGTTTGCGTTTGAGGATAATAGCTACAAATTTCCGATATCGATCAGTGAACTTTGGGTTTGGCAAGCTTTGGCTTGTCTGCTTTATATGTACTGAATGCCACTGGCAGTTCGCGAAAATTTCATGCCCCCCAAAAAAGACTGTCGGCTCCAATTCGCGAAAATTTCATGCCGCGAATATATCTGATGTTTTACAGTAGGCCTAGATCTATTGATAGATTTGCTTTTTTTTGGGGGGGGGGGGCTTCAACAGTAATCCAAATATCCAACATTCTAGACAAGGTTGAATGTATTTGATGAGCATTATAGTCAAGTAAGTATTAATTTGGTATTTTGGCATCCTCATACTTTTATGGCATCACAACAAAACTGCACACATTGACATATATGTAAATTATTAGCTAGATTTCTAATCACTTGTAACATTCATAAGTGTAAATTTACTCCTGAGTTCTAACATTAGAATTTACTGTAACATGTAAAATGAAGGCAAATAAAGCCTCCAGGCCCAGGGTTTAGTTCTTCTGTTTGATAGGGCCGGGGTTTGGTTTAGGATACAATGTAGGTGCTATGCTTTACCGTTAAATGCATTTAGCTTTATTTCCTTTGGGGGTCTGGTTTTTTTGTTTTTTGTTTTTGTTTTTTTGTTTTTTTGTTTTTTTTGTTTTGTTTTGTTTTTTTTTTTTGGGGGGGGGGGGTTAGTGGTAGAACTCTAGGGGTCTACAGAGCTAGAGAGGTAGGGTGGTAGATCCAATTACCGGACGCTTTTTTTCGCGGCTTTGAATTCCCTACTCAGAGGATGAAATTTCGGCTCAAAATAATACCACTTATTCACAGACTCCTGGAAATTACGAATTCAGCCAACTTATGTCAATTCTTAGTTCCAGTTTTTAGAAACTATGCTTCAAACATACCCCTCTTAAAATAATTGTTTTTTGCGCGTTGCAAAATCGCATTGTATTACCAGACGCGATTTTCATAATCGAATAATCAAGGTCTTTCGCACCTAGTCCTTGCACCAGAATCACAATTCATCCCACAAATCACCGTACACATTCTCAATCTCACCGAGCGGATGACAAAGAAAAAATCGGCAAATGAGGCTCAAATTTCGTATTTTACGGTAAAATGTCTGTCTTGAACATTTCGAACAGTTCATGCAATAAAACCTTTTGTGAGAAATCGACAACTGGTTAGACTCTAGGCCTACTTCTAATTTACATGCTTTGTCTATGGGAGCTGCACGCGCGGATTACGAGTTGCGGGCCCCTTAGCGCACAATTCCGCATCGTTTGCGTTTGAGGATAATAGCTACAAATTTCCGATATCGATCAGTGAACTTTGGGTTTGGCAAGCTTTGGCTTGTCTGCTTTATATGTACTGAATGCCACTGGCAGTTCGCGAAAATTTCATGCCCCCCAAAAAAGACTGTCGGCTCCAATTCGCGAAAATTTCATGCCGCGAATATATCTGATGTTTTACAGTAGGCCTAGATCTATTGATAGATTTGCTTTTTTTTTTGGGGGGGGGGGGCTTCAACAGTAATCCAAATATCCAACATTCTAGACAAGGTTGAATGTATTTGATGAGCATTATAGTCAAGTAAGTATTAATTTGGTATTTTGGCATCCTCATACTTTTATGGCATCACAACAAAACTGCACACATTGACATATATGTAAATTATTAGCTAGATTTCTAATCACTTGTAACATTCATAAGTGTAAATTTACTCCTGAGTTCTAACATTAGAATTTACTGTAACATGTAAAATGAAGGCAAATAAAGCCTCCAGGCCCAGGGTTTAGTTCTTCTGTTTGATAGGGCCGGGGTTTGGTTTAGGATACAATGTAGGTGCTATGCTTTACCGTTAAATGCATTTAGCTTTATTTCCTTTGGGGGTCTGGTTTTTTTGTTTTTTGTTTTTGTTTTTTTGTTTTTTTTTTGTTTTTGTTTTGTTTTGTTTTTTTTTTTTGGGGGGGGGGGGGGTTAGTGGTAGAACTCTAGGGGTCTACAGAGCTAGAGAGGTAGGGTGGTAGATCCAATTACCGGACGCTTTTTTTCGCGGCTTTGAATTCCCTACTCAGAGGATGAAATTTCGGCTCAAAATAATACCACTTATTCACAGACTCCTGGAAATTACGAATTCAGCCAACTTATGTCAATTCTTAGTTCCAGTTTTTAGAAACTATGCTTCAAACATACCCCTCTTAAAATAATTGTTTTTTGCGCGTTGCAAAATCGCATTGTATTACCAGACGCGATTTTCATAATCGAATAATCAAGGTCTTTCGCACCTAGTCCTTGCACCAGAATCACAATTCATCCCACAAATCACCGTACACATTCTCAATCTCACCGAGCGGATGACAAAGAAAAAATCGGCAAATGAGGCTCAAATTTCGTATTTTACGGTAAAATGTCTGTCTTGAACATTTCGAACAGTTCATGCAATAAAACCTTTTGTGAGAAATCAACAACTGGTTAGACTCTAGGCCTACTTCTAATTTACATGCTTTGTCTATGGGAGCTGCACGCGCGGATTACGAGTTGCGGGCCCCTTAGCGCACAATTCCGCATCGTTTGCGTTTGAGGATAATAGCTACAAATTTCCGATATCGATCAGTGAACTTTGGGTTTTATATTGGAATTTTCAGCATTTTTCCTGTATGTGAGTGGGATTTCATAGAATTTCAGTCGTGAAATGTGATTCAAACATGCAAATAAATATCAACTATGACGAGGTGCGGGTCACTCAACTATAAATTTGAGGTAAAATGTGAATTTCTTCGTGTTTTTACATTTTTATGTCGCGTTTTTTGCGATTTCGGTCCACACAAAGTTCTGTTTTAGGCTATCTACGAAGTCTCGCGCGTACAGAATGTCATTATAGTACCCAAAAATGTGCGTGTCCGGTAATACCATGGTGTCCGGTAATAATAGCATGCTTGCCTAACTGCCATACTGGGTTCTTGGGGCATAAAGTATGACTATGACACAAATTCTATGGCGGTAGACTTCTCGGCCCTACATTGTCAATTACAACTAACAAAATACCAGTATCTCAATCCATGTCCTCCTCGTTTGGTTCCAAATGGAACGTTGAGGAGTATTTTGAAGAAGTAACATGGCTTGTTAAGTATAAAGTTTTTTATTAAGTAGGCCGGCTGTCTAACTGAGTGTTACTGTTAGAACTCTAAATACTCTAACTTGTTAAAGACTACTAGAAGCTCTAGATCTAGATCTACAGTACTAGAATCTATCCCTATGCTTTTAAACGTTATTCGTTAGACCTAGCTAACTCCTCGTAAGTGGAATTAGATCTGCCGACAGCAAGCCTACTACTATACTATTACCACACTAACCGTTAGATGATAAAAACAGAGACTCCAACCCCAAGCACTTTCTGATCTGGAGATTCTCCCGCCCGACACCCCTAGCAAACGGGAGACTCCAAGTTGATGTGTGCGAAGCGCGAAGTTTCTATGGTTCTAGATCTAACGTTAGATGTTTTCTGGTGCTATCTAAGGCTTATTTTTTCAACATACGATAGCAATAATTAAGAAATCCTTTCCACCGGGAGACACAGAGCCAGGGCAGGAGAAATCAAATCTCAAACGGGAGAACGGGAGATTTTGCAAAAATGGGCTTTCGGCGGGAGATCTCCCGTCGAAAACGGGAGAGTTGGAGTCTCTGTAAAAAGGTCTAACTTAGTTAGGACCCTACCTGCTGTACAACACTCCACTGTGACGTCGATCTCCAACGAAATTCTTCAGTTACCCTGCCGGCCAAGTCGTTGGTCTTCGGTAGACGTGCATCCGGCTGAAATGTATGGCGTCAACATACATTCACCAGAAAGAACTCAGAAAATATTCCCAGATTCTAGCTCTAACGTTTGTATCCCCGTCGCCGTATTCTGCGATAATTGACGGGTACGTGTGGTTTACGAAGCCCCCAGAAACAGTGTTGCAGGACCGACCATCAAGAGCATTACAATGATTCTTTAGCTTGTTCACGTTTCGTTTCAACGACCAGGATAACCTATCAATAATTCATGAAAGTGGCAGCAGAAATACGTTCGCCGTACGCGTATAAAAACACCTCAGTATTCGGGGTCGGTCTCTCTAAACCGTACCCTCGCTCCGCTCCGCTCCGGATCCGATCGATGACGCTCCTTTTTTTTTCGGATGCAGCCTAGCCAGGCTATGCGTAAAGGTGTGAGGTGTGTGTGTGTGTCCGTGTACTGTGTGTCGGGGTAACAGTGAAACCATGAAGCCCTACACGTTCGTACGTCGAGAATCCTCCCAGTTTACCACTGCAATGTATGAGGAGTTGCTGGCAGAGGATCGGAGAGGACATGAAATGCTAGTACTAAAATACGTCCTGCAAATTTGAGCCAGAGTGTCCAGCAGATGAACATCTCGGATCTCCTCCCCCACGCATACCTTTTCAGTACAATAGTATCTTATTATGTCTTACTTTACAAACACACTATAACTGTAGGGGCCTATTGGTCAAAACAAAAACGGATTTTATCCAAAGAGTGTACCTTTTGAGATAAGCATCCGTGCATTCCGGCCATGCGATGTTACTTATGCACATGCACAATACTAGTACAGGTACTACCAATTACAAGTGTGCCTATAAGGAAAATTTTCCAAAATACTCTATAAGTCGGCATACTTAACTGATAAAATTGTGCGTTTAAAACTGCTACTACTAGTAGTATAAACCTTTTTAAGTACGCCTACACTAAATAGGAAAAGTATCCGTAAGATGATCTAGCTGACATGCAAATAATAATAATAATGATAGTGGCTACTTGTATAGCGCACAGGTCCACTTTTCAGTGCTCATGGCGCTTCAGAAATGAAAAGATATTTACATGCATATACATATTCAAACATTTCAACAAAGAAGAAAAAGGTAAACAAAAACAAATACATGCCAAATAAAGAATACAACATATACCAATTAAAAATACAATATTGATCCAACATTAATGACATACAGCAATTACAGTCCTCAGTATGAAAGGAACAGATAAGTTTTAAGGTTGGATTTGAATGACTCTGTAGATGACAGTTCCCTTAACTGAAGAGGCAACTGGGGGGTGTTTCACAAAGATTTAAGTTTGACTTAACTCATGCGTAAATCCCCAAACCCTGCGTAAGTCCCAAAGTCCTGCGTAAATTTACGCAGGACTTTAAATCCTGTTTCACAAAGCTTAAGTCATGCGTAAGTCCCACCAAGTCCTGCGTAACTCTACGCATGGCCTGAAGCCATGCGTAAAGTCAGACTTAAATTCCAAAATGGGAAGTTCAAAACAATAATCAACTCCTAATATTCATTAATTTCTTCCACTTTATCTTATCCTGAGTGAGATGGCAGTATTTTTAACAAACTAGAGAATCACTAGTTTCGTAGAGGGTCTACTCCTACACTATTCACTGAACAATGGTCCAAATTAAAAATAGTCATAAAAATAGATCCCTACCTACAAATGTACTGGTAGTTTGAACTGTTAAGTTAAACCAAAATTTTAGCTCATAAAGAGCTATATAATGTACATGTAGAATTTCTATCTGGACTTTGGAAATTAATTATATTTCTACCAATCCTTTCTTACCTGTGTTATCTTCTTAGCTGCTTACCCATGAATATTAATGCATGCCTATCCATTATAGATGTCATGCATTCACAACAAATTAGAAAAACCCAACAAATTAGTTAGACCTATACTTGTTAGAAATATCATACCTCTTGTGTACAGGACAGGGCTGTGTCTATCTACACTAACTGGTTAGACCGATAAATTTGTCTCTTGTTTGGTAGCCTAATTGTATCTGTACAGTCTGTAATATGGTCGACTGCATTAGCGACCGTATATACAATTAACAAGAGGCTACCCAACAAGAGGCAGATTTATTGGTCTACAGTACCTCTACACATGACTGCCAATGAAATTAGCCAAGTTCCATTTCTACGGTACCAGTTACATCTTAATGAATGCTTTTTTTTTTCCTGGAAGCAAAAAACAAAACAAAATAAGACATAACAACCCCCCTCCCCCAGGATTTTGTGTCAGTTAGAGGAAACGGTTAGCCAATAGACAGTCACCTCTGCCTCGCATCAAAGGCTACAGTATAAAAACGTATACACGGAAAACGTTAGAGGTCTAGTAGTTTCTATGCCTAATCTTGATTGATGCAGTTCTCAAACACATTCCAAAATCCGAAAATGCATAAATTCATCAATTACTTTCCAATTCAACTCAGGGCCCAGCAATTGGACTTTAAAATTCGACCAATTGATAGCCATAGCCATGATTTATTATGGTTCTAACTAACCTTATACCGGTACATGCAGTCTAGGGCAATCATGCACTTTGTTTTCTTCAAAATCATGAAGATGTGGCACTGTGCCCCTATCTTGATTAATAACACAGTGCACAGACTCTACACTAACTGTTAGGCATAGCCATGTTTAATTGATAGTCATACTAATACTAGAACTGATAAGAGTTTATATGTAGACATAACTATACACAGCCCAGTTATTCGCACAGCGTATTAACAGCGTCTGGTCGGGCTAATGTAGACATTGTCTAATGACATGATCTATTATTAGTAATGTCATGAGCAGACTCTACAAATTACAATACAAGTATCGGTACAACACACACAGAGTTCATAATATTCAGTCCCTTCCTAACCTTCGATGAATCATCTCTTGCTCAATTTACATAATTTCAAGGACCTACCTAATGACTAACAGATTAAGCTACACTCACGTAGTTACGACCAACCCTAGCTAGTTGGAAAAGAAAACTTCTCTTTGTGTGCAACAAGAGGCTAGCCAGAATCCTCTTCTACCAAGGTCCACAGTTACCAATTGTGCAATGTGAATGGTTGTACAGAATGCAGAGATCATATCATCAGTGCCAGCTAGCTGCTGCGAGCTGCGCGAGCAACCCCATTCATCCTAACTTTCACACAGTCCAATACATGTGGGACTGGATTAAAGAGGCCTCATGCACAAAACATCTGTTATATCAAAATAATCATCAAACGAGCGGCTATTCATGTACAAAAGAGAAATGATATGAGTCAGTAAATGAGCACTGTGAATAACGAATGATACAGTAATGTCATGAATCGTAGTTGCAGAAAATCAAAGCAATTTCCCTTCCAGAAATTACTCAAAAATCATCAGCAGACAACAAATGGCTAATTTGCATATTTTTGGCTCGTACATTATTATTCAAATCGAATAAGTCAGTCTTAGCCTAAGATTGACTTTGTGAAACAGACTTAAAAAGTCGCACTTAGACTAAGATTGACTAGCGCTAAGTCTGACTTACAAAGTGCGACCTTTGTGAAACAGGCCCCAGATTCCACAATTTTGGTCCCATAACGGAAAAAGCACCATGTTTTACTCTGGGTGTTTGGAGGGTATGAATGCATCTGATGATGAACGTAGCCTTCGTGTCGGATTGTATTTTTGACTCACGGGGGAGAAAGAATGAACTGAATGATGTACACTGTTAGAACGCTGTGTAAAATTTCGTTGTTTAAAATATTGTTGTTTATAATTCTAAACAATGTTGTTTAAATATAGAAAATTGGAGCTTGATTGCCTTAAACAGCGGTTGTTTAAAAACAATTCGGAATGATTGTCCAAACAATTAAACATCGTTGTTTAGAAATTGATGGGCAAAAGTCATGTGAGAGTCATGAACCAATCAGAGCGCCTGCATGTATCCTTCGTCGCAATCGATCGGTCGCCGCCGGGCGCCGCGGCCACCTACCGCGCGACTCACACACACACACACGCTACATCACACGTTTATGTACGTATATAGCTAGCATACAGCTCATATTTAAATACGCGGCTATTCATCATGATGGACGGCGGTGTCGATGACTGCAATGCAGCTATATGGAGTCACGAACATTCTCAGCAAATGGGGTCTAGCTATAGAAGAACTTTGCCAGTCATTCCAAGGTATTTATTTATTTAACTGATAGTTACATCGCTTCATGCCCATCTGTAATTTGCATGATGTATGAAGCCATAGTCACGGCTCACGCTTTGGGTTCTTGGCCGGGCTGCGCTACGCCTCGCCTTTATGCATGTAACGTTAGATCTAAGAAACTGTTAATGTACGTTAAGTTAGGTCGTCTGTACCGGTACGTACATTATCTTTTTCAACCAACTCGTGCTTGTATAAACACTTGCATAATTTAATCCTTACATACATTTTCAAAACTTCACATAAAATACGAATTTCTTTTACAAAAACTAATCTCTAAATCAGCGTACGGAATATTCCCATTGTTGACACAGTACAGTAGCCTATTCGTTGTACAGTATTCCCGGTTCTAACTTCTAAGTTGTAACAGGCACCGTATCACATCATGCACAATTATATAGGCGCAGTGTCCGAGTTCGATGATGTAGAAATCTAACACAACTAACAAGTTAGTTAGGCATAGGGTCTAACGTGACGGTTAGGGCCTATCTAGCTAGGCAATGCTAGGGCCTAGTCAAGGGCTAGGGCCTATATTTTAGACTGCTAGTGCTAACTAAGACTAAGTTCAATTACACAATGACATGTCTCGATCATTTCCTATGAATCCTACCCCATAATTAGAACTTATGGTCGGCTGTATGATAGCCCTACTACATCGACCACCCTCTTGTAATAGACCGACCGTGTATTAATTGGCGCACTGAACGCTTAGTATGCACTTCACTGCACGCAAAGCACATAAAAATGGATTGGCTTTGACTGTTGAGGATGGTGTGGGAAAACGCGAAAATTCACCGTTCATTAACAAAGTTAATGGTTTTAATCAAGGACAAAATTTCGAATGATTTTCACCGAATCGTAATGTAATGTCTATGGAAGTTTCTAAAAAGCTTCGTACAACACGGTGTTCAATACAACTCAGTTTGCGTGCATTGTCAATGCAAAAACAGCGGTCGATCACAATAAGGAGCGTTACCGCGGGGAGCTGAAACGAGGCCATGCAAGTTCGACGGCGATATTTTTGCACTGCATGCCGTCAATCCCTCGTTTGAGGCGAGTCCCCAACTGGGGCATACCCAAAGTGGGGTGCGTATATTTGTCGTTTGGGAGTTGGGAGTCGAAGGACTTGTCCATTGCAAATAAACTTTCTGCTCAGGCGTGACAAACCTGGAGGCCAAGCCAGGGTTTGATGACTCCAGCAGCTGTCGTATTACGTAAGAGCATGATAAGGATATCTGCCTGTGGCAGACCATTCAAAGTGAACTCAATTTTCTCTATCCTTTCTAAAGTTTTCAATTTTATATTCTATTGAGAAATTCTATGGTCATCCATTTTACATTTCGAACGAAAAAAATTGACCCGTAAATAACGAAAATACAGGAATAAGAAGGAGAGCATTGCTAGTTTGCCGGTGCTGACAATGTGCTATTTGGTAGTGAGTTACAACGGGGAGGTGAGACTACCTCCCTGGTTACAATCAGCCTGCTGACTGGATCATTGAGAAAGCAGCTGTCGTATTACGTAAGAGCATGATAAGGATATCTGCCTGTGGCAGACCATTCAAAGTGAACTCAATTTTCTCTATCCTTTCTAAAGTTTTCAATTTTATATTCTATTGAGAAATTCTATGGTCATCCATTTTACATTTCGAACGAAAAAAATCGACCCGTAAATAACGAAAATACAGGAATAAGAAGGAGAGCATTGCCAGTTTGCCGGTGCTGACAATGTGCTATTTGGCAGTGAGTTACAACGGGGAGGTGAGACTACCTCCCTGGTTACAATCAGCCTGCTGACTGGATCATTGAGAGAGAGAGAGAGAGGGAGAGAGAGAGAGAGAGAGAGAGGGGGGGAGAGCGAGGGGGAGAGAGGGAGGGAGAGGGGGGAGAGATGGGGGAGGGAGAAGGGGAGAGCAAAATGGAATGACAATAGTTCCGGTCACTACAGTACAGGCATGCTCTGTCTGCATACGCTGAATGTCTACACTCACACACACACACGTACACACACACACGCACCATGGAGCTACATGGCCCATGCCAAAACCAAAACAATCTCCTCCTCTCGCGGTGCCCCCCCCCCCTCCTGTGGCGCTGTGGCGATGACTGATGCTTAGATTAGGCCAGGGTCAAGAAACAGGTGTTTTATATCTTTGACTTTAAGTCATTGATTGCCAAGATATGCACTGGCATTATTTACTGGGGTGTAGCCTCTTCAAACGAGAGATTTGCGTCATGAAACTTCGAATCGAAGAGGGAACAAAGGCATTTGATAGCCTAGCTCTGGATTTTCTCAATCATGTAGGTCAAGTTTTTTGCATGAATTTTAGTAGTGTTAAATATTCTTATCAAGCAAATAAACATTAGGCGGTCGATGAGTAGTAGGTCCAGCCGTACAACCAAAATCTACTGTAAACATAACGAACCCCCTAGAATCCAATACTAAAGTGCAAGTTAAGTTCTGCTACTTTTGCTGGAGCAATTCATTCTTTACTGAGCATCATTGCCATCAATGATGCTCGATGAATTAAGGTCTACGTAAACTTTTAGTAGAAAAAAAGGCCTAGAACCCCTATAGAAAATGAAGATAAAGACAGAAAGCAGATTGTGGTGTTTTTAACGCACAATACAGTCAATGCACCACACGTAAACTTAATGCCTGTAGTAATAATATACCACCTTAGTAGAGTTCTATTTGTTTCGTGTAGGTAGGTGGTTGGAACCAATTTTTGGCACTTTTGTCACTTTCAAATAAGTTTCTATGCAAAGATTAGGAGCTTTCTTCTCAGTCTGTCAAGATTTCCATGCCAAACGAAGCTCATTGTGCAAATTCACACAAACTTGTGAGAAAAATGTAATAGAATGAACATTTTTGCAGAAGCTAATGATCATGCATAATTCACTCCATCATTTATGTTTTTGTTATTAACATGAGTATTATATTTTTTTTCCATTTGGTTTATAGCATTCTGTCTGGGCCACCCTTAATATGATTACAAATGCAATCTTGTTCCCTAATTTGTACAGATGAAGCAAGACTTCAGCCAGGAGATCATGGCTGAAGACAGGATGTTTGCAGCATGGCCATGTATGCTAACAAAGTACTCTACTATGGGGAATCAAGATGTCCATCGTAGCAAACGCTGCTTATTCGTCACACGGGTGACACCGATGGCCTTTCCCAAGGTACATTTTAAATAGTATTGCTCTGTGTAGAGATTCTAATCTACAGCCCCAGTACCACCCTTTCCTTTTTTGCATTTGAGTTGAGGTGAATTTATTAACATTATTAACAAAATATTTACAGTATGAACATGACTATAAAAAAAAAATTGTTAGACCGATAAATTCATTCAATGCTTGTTAATTAATTTCTAAGACTTTCGCAAAAACTTGCAAAAACTGAAGTGGATCTGTAATTTCAAAGCCAATATCAAAGAGATCATCCGGGCTCTTGATGACTCTGCTTTGTCCATCATTCAACTTGCATGTCATGTTCCCGTATTTGGTTTTGTTGCCGATTCGACATCATGAGCTTCCTTGGCATTTATCATGCACTGATCGAGTGACACATTGCATGCCTTTAGATCTTCATTGATGTACACACTTTTCATGTTCTCTTTTCCTTTCAGACTAGAATGCCCAGAATACAGTTTGTTTCTTTTGTTTGCAATAAAGTGGACTTTGATCTGCCTGCTCTTTCCTTCTTGCCTTTTCCCCAAGATGATGATAAGATCATGAAGATGAGATGTCCTCTTTCCAAATGTCTAAGCCAACTTCCTTGGCAACATTTGACTCGCCCTCAGTAAGCTCTTCCTCTGTCTCCTCAGCCCCCTCTGGCAGGTCAGTCAGGCAGAGATTGTCCCTCCTTAGCTCATGTTGGACCTCGTCCTGCTGGAACTGAATCCTCAAGAGATGACATGTGGATTCAGAACATCTTTAATTGTGCTCATACAAACTTCTTTCGCTCCTTGTATCACATGCGGTAGTGCAGCTTTAATGACTGTAACTACAGGCTGTCTCCTGCCCCTCTCTCACATTGTAGCACCCCACGGCCCCACAGTTCATGTACACTGAAACTTGTGGACGGTTTGTCCTTGCCTCCTTCATCTACCATTCCCCTTTTCTTCTCCACTGCCTGATCAACTCACATGATAATCAAGCTTTTGTCATTATAGGATAACATTAACAGAGAAGTCTTTTATGAACTATTAAAGTTTTTGCATTCTTTTTCCTACTACTTGAAATAAAAATCACTGGACCTTGAACATCCCTTGCTCTTGCTAATCTAATTAAGATATATGCATATCAACTGATCTTGCCTTATGCACTGCCAGAATATGACATGAACCTCCTGCAAAAGCCCAAATGTCATTCATATTGCAATAGTCTTTGTTAAGCACTTAACAGTAGTGCAAGATTATTCTTATTAAGGCACTGGCTGTCAACACCATTCAACTTTCTTTCATTCACGTTCATGGTAACACTGATTGCTGCTTTGTAGAATAGCATGATGATTATTACAACATTATAATTCTAATGCTTGGCCTTACAAGTTTGGCTCTACTCATCCACAATTACTTGCCCGTCTTGGTAGTAAATGCCGTTGCCAGAATCAGTCCCTCATTCAAAATGTGTAGTATTTTCTACAATACCCTCCAAACAACTTTAAAACAGCCCCCCCCCCCCCCCCACAGTTAGTAATCCTGGTTGCAATCAAGTACAATATAAGTACATAAGCTAGCATCTGAATATGAGCTGATACTTGTCAGCATTTCTCTTTATCAGCCTTGATTGTGTTAATATTTTTAAAGGGTATATTTGTACTTATCATTCAAAATACTCCCCCTGTGTCATACATTTTGCTCCACAGAGGAAAAAGAGACGCTTGCATTCAGCATGCTGCCGCTAGTTTGCCGAGGCTGGACTGCGAGGGTGTGGGGCAAGTGCTCCTTTCAGGAGTCGTTGGAGTTATTCTACGACTTTCAACCTGTAAGTACCTAACTGTTCGGAGGCTAATCTTCTAAAACAAGTGATGTGTTGCCCTCTTATTAAAATAATGAGATGGACTTTGACATTGCAATACAAAATATAAAAATCATCAAGCTGTGGTCCATAGTTACAGAAATTCCCAGTTTATGCTGTTTCATTTGTTAGTTTAGTCCATGGATTCTACATATTTATGCAAATTTACTATGTTGCTAATGTATGCTGTGAATCACAATAATTTTTTTTAATGAAAAAAAAAAAATCTTATATTACATAGTCAACATACATATTTACTTTATTTTGTGCCTGACTGCTCAATCACACACTTGTCCAATATCAATATGTCCTTTTCATTTTGATAAAAAGGGGAAAAAATTCGCATGAAATGCAAAATTGGTCCCAAATGTCGCCAATAAGGAATATTCCATTTATCAAGAAATATTGCACTTGACCTATGGTATCATTATATTCAGCAAGATGCTGGAAATATATCACATACCACTCATATACATCCAATGTGATACAGGGTGTCTCCCCCCCCCCCCCCCCCCCCCCGATACCAAAAAGAACAAAGACCTCGCATACTCCTTAATGTTCCTACAATGTAAGTGGACAAAGTTGTTATACTACTAGTATTGGAAAGAGTAACTTACCCAAAATAATGAAATGCAATTCAGAAGTAGTTTTTGTTTGATAATACTTTTTGCCTGGGCTTGCCAGCAATAAAATTAATTGCCTTTCAGAAGTTCCCATAGGCCACACAGTTGAAAATTCATTCAGCCAGGTCATGGTTAGCCCTTGCAAGAATAGAAAATGTAATACATGGATGTTATATACTACATAAAATACCCAATTTAGGGTATATGTTTGCAAATGAAATGTTGCAGAATTTGGCCAGGCACTTTATTATGAACTCTACCTTGAACATTGGAGAGGTGTGGGAAATTTATCTGTTCTGATGGACTTCATTATACCAATGCCTCAACCCAACACTTCTGCGTAGATTATTTCAAGATTTTATCGAGATGTATATAATGCATATTTCTTTTCCACTTCCATTTCATTTTACAGGAGGGCACAGACCTGGCTTTCTACATTGGACAAATTGACAGGAAGCAGAGACCACAGCCCTTCATCTTGCTGATGGGAGGATCCTGGAAGAAGCCACTGCAAACCTTTGTCATTTGGAAGTTTTTGCTACACGACGCGAAGACCGAGAATACGAGGAAGCGATCACCTGTGACAGTCCCCGTACTCTGACTCCCGTCCCCATATCTATGCAGTTTCGCTTTCCTGTACAGAACGGAGGCATGAGGACAAGATCGCTGAATGGTTGGCTGACTGGCTGGCTCACTCCTGCCCAGCATCGGGACCGAACGCTATTTTGGCCAATTACCGTACTCGTTTTCCCCCGGACGGGACGTTCCTCGGATTTGATCATGTGCAGAAGCAAATTTCGCACACGACATGCTTAACTCCAGGCCGCGTTGTGCTTGCGAAAACTCCCTATTGTAGAGAGACAGGGATTCTTGTTTCCAACTTTGACAAAGGCTGTGGACTGTGCATTCAAAGTGCATTATGTCCTAGATGTAGAGTACCAGGCTCAATGTTTTGCTGCCTGGCAGTTCTTGGAGACAGTTGTGTACAAAATGCCTGGTAAAGTGACGTCCAATTCTGTGAAAGAGATCAGGACATACCTGAACTCTTCAAATCAGGAAGATTAGATGCGTAGAATGAGATTTTCATGGTCATCAGAAGTTTAATTGACAAAGTTGACTTTTAGGTCATTCGTCAAAGCAAAGGTTTGGTATCTATATTTCATTTGTTTATAACTCAATAAGTAATGGATACATGTCACATGGAAAGATCAAAGGTCATGAGAAGATTGTTCTATTAGTGGGTAATGTTGGCCTTTGAAAACTTGTGATAAAGATGGGCTAGAAATGAATTAAAAAAGGTATTTTGCATAGTAGTCACTTAATGAAATATTGGGCAAGATCTTCACAGGTTTATACTGAAGCATGACAGTCAATTTTCAGAAATATAGCAATTGTGAAATTAAAACCTCATATCTGTTGAGCATAATGGAGGTGACACTCTGTACTGAATGTGGCCTTCATAAAATTCAAGATGAACTGTTTCGTAGAATGTATATTTCCATTATGAATTTATTTCATTGTATATAGAGTAATCTTCATTACTGCCATCTCTATCACAGGAGTGACAGAGATGATCTTTGCTGGACAGATGTGCTGTACAATGCACATCCCAGTTATGAAAAAAAAAAAAAAACAACTGTATGTGTTGGTAGCAGGTATGACTTCTCAAATTACACCAGTAAACAGGAGTAAGTTTCATTATAATTACAATGTACTGTATATGTTATTTGGTCTGTTCAGATATGCTGAATATAGGTATGGAGTAGAATTTTCACAAGAGATAAAACTTATTTCTTAATGTGAATGGTTTCTCCATCTGCAGTATATTTACAGTCATCATTGTACTGTCAAGGAAATATAATCTAATAACCCCTGACTTACAATTGCAGATGTTCCCCAAAAGCATTGCAACTGAAATGATTCAAAATGTTGTTACATCAAATTGAACATTGCTAAAAATGATCTAGTTAATAGAGAAGCTGTGTAGTGCAATACCTTCAGTAATATTTTCTTAGTGGGGCAACAAAGTACAGTATTGGGACAGAAAAGCAAATCCTTAGAGGGCCATTCCCTTATGCTTCGCTTATGAGATTTCCAAGCGCATGTAATAGTGACAAACACTTCAAGAACAAAGTCAGTGGTTCTAAGAAAATCAGATGATTATTCCAGGAAATAAGACTCATTCAAGATTTATCTTGTCTTATCAGGGTATGATCACTATAAAACTGGATAATGTGTCTGTAAGGTGTGCATTGGACTGTAAAAGCATTCTGAAAAATTACATTCTCTGTGTACTGTTCATTCAGTTAGCCCTTTTGGACCCATCTGAGGGCAACTGATGGTTCCTATGAACCCACACAATATGAGAAATGAAGCAACAAAATATTCAATGTGGCACAGGTATAGATAAGCTCAAGCTGAACACATCCATGTTATGCATAATAATTAATTCTTTAATTATTTCATGTTTCAAATTCAATTTGCCATTGCAGTTTAGTTGAAATATTGTGAAATGTGATTTTTACGGCATTAAGCGCCCCATTTGTATGTAAGTGGTATCAAAATGTACATTTGACAATACACTAAGCTTTAGATGAGTCGAGGTCAATTCAGCTAGGAAATCACTTAACTCAAGCATAACAAAAGCTCGTGATTTTTCCTCTGCAGTCAAACTGCATATTTTTACTAAATCCGCGCAAGTCGACACGTTTGTCTCGGTTCTCGAGAACTTCGACTTATCAAAGGTTAACCGTATAAGAAGAATTGTTACTCTGTATATATTCTGAAAATGGATGAGACAATTCTTGATTGGCTCAATTTGTTATTTGTAATAAGTTTGCACATCGATGGACAGATTGACCGATTGAAGGTTTTCTAATGATACGCTGTCAGTGATATAGACAGTGAAAATGTGCTGAAATATATAATTGGCCAAAAAAATAAACATTTGTGTTATTGTGCTTATATACAAGTGAGTTGTACAGTAATATGTGATTACGAACTGTTTAAATTCTAAACATGAATATTTAATATTTGTTTTAAACAACCCAGTTGTATAAAATTACTTTTAAACAACCCGGTTGTATAAAATGACTTTTAAACAACCCGGTTGTATAAAATGACTTTTAAACAACAGTTGTTTAGAGTTTTAAACAACTTTTTTTAAACAACTCAGTTGTATAAAATTACATTTAAACAACAGTTGTTTAGACTTTTAAACAACTTTTTTTAAACAACCCAGTTGTATAAAATGACTTTTAAACAACAGTTGTTTAAATTTTTAAACAACTTTTTTAAACAACCCCAGTTGTTTAAATTTCTTTTAAACAACAGTTGTTTAGAATTTTTAAACAACAAAGGGTTAAAAGTTTAAACAACTACGTGTTGTTTAATTTTTAAACAACAGTTGAGCGATTCACCGGTTAACTTGTGGTTGTTTAAAATTTTAAACAACCTTGTTGATTTTTTTCTAACAGTGTACTAATAACAGAATCTTGAAAATAATCCTTTTTTTCTACAGGTAACCAATGCAAGGAACGGAGAACTGGTGATATGGAATCAAACTTATCATATAGTAAAAGTTAACAATCGGGCAGCAGAATTTTGCAACCGTTGAAGTTTTGTGACATCTTTTTTTTGGAAGATTACATAACAATGAATTCGAAAAATCCAACCGAGAAGAAATCAAAGCATGAATAAGTATCTCAGCGGCAGATTTAGACAAATATTTCCTTATGAAACTTAAATTACGCAACTGATATCGAACATTCCGCTGAAT
The DNA here is from genome assembly GCF_040938485.1 of Diadema antillarum. Lineage (NCBI taxonomy): Eukaryota > Metazoa > Echinodermata > Echinoidea > Diadematoida > Diadematidae > Diadema > Diadema antillarum. The sequence continues at coordinate 660,955 of NW_027271371.1, forward strand.
ATGAGTTACATGACTTCGAAATGACATTTCCTGATCAAAATGACACCTAAATTATACGGACTGTTTTCGACGGAGTAATGCAAGTGCTACCGATCACGATGTTGACATGACATGATTGATAATCAACTTTACTTAACATATGCTTTGAGCCCAATCACAGAAACTCAGATTTATCATCATTTAGTTTAAGGCCATTAGATGTAAGCCAGATTTTCAGGTCTTGCAAACATGCTTCGAGTTTTGCAATGGCGGATGACAATGAAGACACAATGGGTTTAAAAGACAAATAAAGTTGTATATCATCCGCATAACAATGATAACTAATACAATGCTTGCGAAATATACTTCTCTAATTGGTTGCATATACAGAGAAAAATGCAGCGGGCCTCCAACAGAACCTTGAGGTACACCAAACTTTGTCATAGTTTTACAAGAGGTAGAATCGCCAATTTTTTTTTTTTCAAACAATATTTTATTTCGATTTCATCATCCATCATTAATTACAATTCAATATTTAATTGTGTTGCTTGCAGCGTGACATTTCAAACGTATATCAAAATATTACAAAATAATTCTTAGGACTGTCATTGTGTAAATTTCCGATTGTTCTACTACTAGTATACAATACACAGTAACTGCTTCACAAATATAATCATCTCCGCATTAATTATAAAATCAATTGTTAATGCCTAATGGGTCAGCAAAACCAAAATGTATGTACAATACACATTACAAAATATACCCATTGACTGCGTCCGTATACTCGTCACAGCAGTGATTATGAGATAATGAAATCAATATTGTTAAGGGGTCAAACACAAGGTCTGCATACCTATGCATCAGGTGTCAACAAAAAGCCTACATACCTATGTACACACAATCCAATATACAAACATTTTACAAATCGTCCCCATGATCAATGTCTGTACATAATTCATACCTATAAACATTACCCCTTCATCGCTCACCCGTATAACCTCAACAACACTTCCCCCTCTAAATAGGCATACTCCAGGTATACCTCACTCCAGCACAGATACACACACATATTTGCACGCACACACACACACACACACACGCCCACAAACACACACACACACGCCCACAAACATCGAACCTGTTCACCAAACACTCAACAACAAAAGCACAAAAAGGTATCAAATAGTAGTGCAGTAAGTGTCCCGTGCCATTAAATGATTCCATTTCCTGCTGTGCAGGGCCAGCGTACCTCGTTTCATTGCTAATTTCCTTTCTTCTTCTCTACTTTCTAACATTCTTTCTCTAATTTCTCTTATCAAAGGGGGCCTGCTCTTTTCCTTCGAAAATACAAATATCATCCATTTTATCAATAATATCAAATGGTTTATGAGTTGTCCTTTTGCAATATCCTGCGTTTTAATACCAACATGAACAGATTGCCAATCTAACTTTTGCATCTGGGGTAAAACAAAAACTTCACTACACAATTTCCAAATCTGATTGACTTTCCTACAATGAAAAAACAAATGTTCATAAGTCTCAACCTCAGAATAACAAAATGTACATTGATTATCTCCTACAAAACCAAAAGAAAATAACTTAGCTTTTGTATATATTAAACCATACAACATTTTATATTGAAATTCACGCAGTTTACAATCAAGAGTAGACTTCCGAGGCCTCAGAAAAATCAATCTAATATCTATTTCTTCAAAATTATATAAACCAACTAAATTATTATATGCTGATGATGTTTCAATTCCATCCCTCATCAATGCTTTATAAATACGTTTTGATGTTATATCCTGTATATGATATATTTTATTCTGCAAATATAATTCAATTTTCAGTTGAGTATCCTCCATATTCATTTCTCGCTTTAATGTACCTTTCCATGATGACGGTAAAGCTAAAAATATTTCAAACATTTTTCCAATCATTTCTTCACTAAATCCTAATCTTAAAAACTCCCTTCTCCCTTTAAAGTCCCCATTTACATCTACCAAATGATGAACTTTATATACATTCCTAAGAAATAACTCTTTATCAAATATTGTATGTCCATCAATCAAAATAAATTTATTATTAAAAATTACCTCATTCCTTTTTGAATCCTCTTTCAGAATCAAACTTCTACTTCCCATCCAAACCTGCAACATATCATTATAAAATTCTGGTAAAATTAGCCTCAACAACCCTAAAATTGCCTTACTATAAAAAATCAAAATACCTCCCACCGATTTAGTGAAAAACTTAAAACATAACTTCCACTTCATACTATGATCCCCAGAAATCAAACGCTTAATCCACATAATTCTTTGTGCTTTAACAAACACTCGAAAATTAATGAACTTTAATCCTCCCCTATCATAATCTAAATACAAAATATTCCTTTTTATTTTATCTCTACCCCTCCAAATAAAGTCAAATAAATCTGGATTTACATTATGTAAATTTTGACATAATGAGATCGATCAAGTAGGATATAAACCAATCAAGAACAGTTCCTTTGATGCCCAAATATCTCAGTCTTTGAATCAGAATAGCATGATCGACTGTGTCAAAAGCTGAGATCATCAAGCATGATAAGAGCACAGTGATGTTACCACTATCTAATTCTCTGAACACAATATCTGTTAAGTTGACTAACAGTGTTTCTACACTTTGACCAGGCTTGTTCGCAGATTGAAATGAATCAAACAATCATTATCTTGCAGATATGCTGTCAGTTGTGAGAAAACAACCTTCTCGAGCAATTTACTCAAATAAGGTAAATTCGAAATTGGGCGGTAATTTTTTAGACACTCCTGATCTAAGCCTGCTTTTTTCAAAGTTGGATGAATAACTGCGTTTTTACACACCGAGTGGAACTACACCTATAATCTCATTAGGCTAGCATTTATGATTCTTGTGATAACGGGTGCTAAAACTCTGCCACACTTCTTAACCAAATCTGTAGGGATTGGATCAAGTTTACATGATTTGTTATATATAGGTGAGTTCTTAATTAGCTTTTCTATCTCATTAACAGTGACAGACTGAAACTCACTCAATTCTGACTTGACTTCACATACAATGTCTTTTGGCTGTTCACAACGAGTTGGGAAACTCTGTTGGATTGCCACAATTTTGTCAACGAATTATTGATTAAAACAATATTTGCTAACCCAACTTGATCACCATGAGTGAGGTGTTCTGGTAAATAATCACCTACTAAGTTGCACGACTTAACCCAATAACAATAGTCCTACACATGATGGGGGGATCTGGCCGGGGGAAATGTGTACTGGGTTCTAGAGCAGGCCTATACGTAGATTACACCCCCCCCCCCCCCCACACACACACACATACCTATACTAGTATAGGCCCCACTTTTGGGGGCCTCATTGGATTGCCAATGTTTAAAAAAAACTTATCTTCATTAGGCCTACTTAATTAGGTCTACATGCACTATGACTTGGCTGTATCTCTTTTGGATGTATAAGAGTATACGATAATGTAAATCTAGTCATAGATTGTATCTCCTATTCCTTTAAATGATTTTGCCAATTTTGGTGAAAATACTGCTCATGTGTTTCGGACGGGAAAACTTTCGATCAAAACGTCACTCATGCTCAATTAAATTCATCTTTTCAAATACTCTCTAAAAAAGAAAGAGTGAAAATGTTCACTCTTGAAGGAGTGAATTACAGAAAAGAGTGAGTTTTGAGTGAAATTGGAGTGAATTTTGAGTGAAAATATCTATTTTCACTCATTTTGGAGTGACCTCAGGGATCACTCGAAAATCTTGGAGTGATCCCTGAGGTCACTCAAAAAATGAGTGAAAATGAACATTTTCACTCCAAAATCACTCTAATTTCACTTGAAACTCACTCTTTTCTGTTATTCACTTCTTCAAGACTGAACATTTTCACTCTTTCTTTTTTTAGAGAGTACATACAAATTTCTTGTTAAACGAACACAAATTCAAGAATTAGCGTGGCTTTTAAATTAGTTTGGAAATAAAAGATGATTTTGGTTCTACAGCATGACCAACAAAAATATTCATGCGTGTAACAATGTTTCCCAATTTTTTTTTGCAGAAACCGGTGCAAAGGTCATTATTATGAACAGGTCTATACTTGCGTTCGTATACCCCGTTTATGCTTTCGATATTGTTACTTCACTTTTTGAAGTATGATTGTCCCTAGGTTTACAAACTGTATATATTTGAATCTATTTATTTCGATTCAAGCATTAAAAAAAAAAAACCACAGCGCAACACAAAGAGTAGAGTGAAAACCCCAAATATAGCACATACAGAGACAGTACATAAAAAAAGAGATCAGGTGGATACGGAAGGATTGCCCATTCAGCTGTGTCAACAAGGACATCGCTGTTTTTCCATTGGGTTCCGAGAGTACTGATGCCACGTAAAATGTTCATAATAAATGAATAATCAAGTAATTAAATAAAGTCCATTCATAAAGACTCGTAAAATCGGAGGGGTCAATTAATTAATAGCTTTATATACCATTGTGCTTATAGACTTGATAACGTCTATATAAATTACAAAGAGTATACCGTATATAGGGGTATGAAACTCTCTAATTGAAGCATGTTCAAAGGGTTCACCTCAAGTATAGTGCGAATAGCTCGATTTTACAATTATTATTGCAAGGGGTTATACTTAGCAGCTGCTGTTCCGTATGTCCCCATAGTCAAAACTTGGGAGCAGAATTGCGTTGCATACTATTTGCAAATTAGATAATGTGAGCTAGTCTCTTAAACAGGATAATAAACGTACCACAGGGGCCGCGGAACCGGGGGGGGGCTTTAGGTCCGTAAAAAAAGGGGGGAAATCGGGGGAAAATCACAACACCCTGCATGAATTTGAATTTCCAAAGATCCGCCCTACATTCTTCCCGTCTAAGCGGGGGAGGGGGAGGGGGGGGAGGGGAGGGGGGGAGAGGGGAGGGGGGCTTGACCTTGACACCCCCCCCCCCCCCTGTCCCGCAGCCCCACTCTAAAAACTTCCGGGTCAGAACTGACCCAGGAAAGGGCCGTTGGGGTCACACTCCGTTCCAGGTCAAAAATGACTTGGAATTTGGTCATGAAGACCCGGAATGGGGTCACCCTGACCCAATTCATGACTCTGAATGGGGTCAAACCCAATTCCTTGTCATTTCTGTCCCTGAACGGAGTGTGGCCCCAACAGACCCTTTTCCGGGTCAGACTGACCCGGATGTTTTTAGAGTGCCCCATCCCACCAGCCACTGAAAAACGTTCCGCGGCCCCTGTACCAGTCTAATTCGAATGATTACATTTTCTACATGTATAAATCCCACTTTAAACTAGGATCCAAAATCGTACCAAGATATGCTTCGTGCAATGGATGGTACTTGACGAATATTTTTCCATCCACATCAATACATTGCATTTTTTCAACATCCCTTGAGAAGCAAGCAGTTTTATCATAATTGAGACCTTTAAGATAGATAGATAGAACTGGATGTGATTCTTATAGATAGAACTGGGTGTGATTCTTATTACATCCAGATAGGGAAAAAACGTTTCAGAATGCTATACTTATTTTTCTGAGGTGCAGAACATGCCAATTAAAGACTAATTTTGATTAAAAAATAAATCTTTTTCTTATATAATTCCTTCCCGGACAAAGTGAACATTTGCGCCAGGTTTGAGTTGATATCTCGGAGAAAAACAACGGTATTTGAATCCAAAATTAGACAACCTATACCTTAAATGCATGATAATTCATAATAGAAATTATGTGAGTTTTTAAACTTGCCTCTTCTACAGAGTGAAATTCTATATACCCCCTCCTGTATAGAGAAGGTATATACTTTTTATGCTAATTTATAATTAAAAATTATACTGAAGTCAACACAATCAATTTAGGATTTGAACTTAGGACCTATGTCAATAGACTAGGCATACTCCGTATCTGCTGTTGAATGCAAACCCTTCAGTAATAAGGGCAATGCTGTATGATCATCTCACATTAATGTTTATGTTTTGGAATTACAAAATAATTTCTTCGAGGTATTTAATTTCTTTAATCGTAACATTTATCACAAGGTTTGCTCAATATAAATGAACTTTTTGCTGCACTTTTTACCCCGTGATATTGATGAACAACACCGAACTCACTGTTATTAATGGAGTATATAGTAAGCTCTCCTTTGAAGTCATGCGCGACACCGCCGAGAAGTTATGATCCTACCCTACGTACAAATACGTTGTACAGGGCTCAGTTATGATCTTCCACCATTGACTAGACTTTGCTTGCAATACTATACATCGAAAGGGTCTATACCAAGAAACTTGCATGGCTGACGCGATTTGCCATGCAGGATAATGAGTTTGTTAGTTTGTGGTAGCTGTTGTTGTTTTTAGTATTAGTAAAATAGATTCGATCGTATATTGATGAGTACGACGAGGCCCTTCCCGTCAATGGTGCTGGCAGTTAGGTATAGAATTAACCTTTTTTCGTGAAGTCATTTCCATGAAGTTAGATTTTTTTAATTCATCATCCATTATACTCCATTACGAATTTATTGAACACTCTGTCATTGTGTGTGCGTGACATATCAAGCAAAATGAATAATCGACATTTACAAATGAGTTACTGTATACTTGTCATTTCAAGTTTCTAACTATTGTAAGTTACAAAGATGTGATTCACAGTATACAGTTGCTTTTCATTTATACCCGTCATAGCAATAAGGGCGGTGAGTTGGCTCAGTCGGTAGCGCGTCTGCCTCAGGCTGCGTTCACATAGAAGTATACTATTCGGGTATTCGGGCTCGTTTTTCGAGGACACGCGAATAGTTGGAATCGAACGATAGGATTTCCTCACACCGGTTCACGTAAGAGGGCACTATTCGAAAGCAATACCTGCGAAAAGTATAGCAAAGTGGGAATCGAGCTTGTTCGATTTTCTTGCAGCGTATACCGTCTCTCGTTTATGAAATAATGACAATTTGGTCTGGCTTTGCCCGTTAGCAAATACTAAAGCATGTAGACTGACATTCTGATGCAGTTTAAAAATTGTTAATAAGATTTGCTGCGATGTGTTTTAGGAGGAAGAAATCCTCACTACATGGGATGGTGAGTTGACGGTGCGGGTGATGGTGTATTCGGTGCTCGAATAGCGAATAGCGAATAGCGAATACCGAATACCGAATACCGAATACTTCTATGTGAACGCAGCCTTACGATCACGCGGCCCGGGTTCGAACCCGAGTCTGGACTGAGCGATGTTGTGTGTAAGCATACCGTCCCCTCTAGCAAGAGGCAAAACACTCTGTCCCTCGGATAGGACATAAAATGGAGGTCCCATGTATAAGAGAGTAACAACTCATGCACGTAAAAGATCCCGCCTCATTTTCATCGCAAAGAGCAGGGTATTTAACCCGGTGAAGTGGTCCCACCTCACATCCAACTGGACCCCATGGAAGACCAGCTTAACATAGCTGAATATGGGCTATCCAGCCATCTCTCAGATGGAAATGAACAAACAAACAAACAAACAAACTGAAGAGTTCGTTTTAAAAACTTGCTAAATCCACTTCTAATCATTTTCACTTTTTTTTTTTGCTCTAATCTGTGCTTCATCACCATGCCCACAATCTCACACTTCCAGTTCATGAATAATTACAATCTATAAACATGAAACATTGAACAGGGCCGGCGGAGCGTTTTCAAAAGTGGGGGCCACTTCCGGGTTTCATGAGTTAACAAGCAAAAAAAAAAAAAAAAAAAAAAAAAAAAAAAGGGGGGGGGGGGCTTCAGCTTATCTCTCCCCTTCCACTCCACTTCCGGGTTTCTTCAGGTGACAAGCAAAACAAAAAAAAAACGACAAAAAAAAAGAGATCTTCAGCTGCTCTTTCTCCTCCACTTCCGAGTTTCTTCAGCTGACAAGCAAAAAAAAAAAAAAATAAATTAAAATGGGGGGGGGGGGGGGGGGTGTTCAGCGTAAAAAGTAACCTTACCGCGCTCACACTTCACAACTTCTCTATCTATTTCTTTTTTAGTACCACTTACGCACTTCCGGGTTAAAAAAAAGTGGGGGACCCAAAGTGATGACACCTTATGTATTCCTTTGTATGGTGCACAAAAAGTGGGGGTCCGAGCCCCCCTGCTCCCCCCTTCCACCGGCCATGATGAAGACACTAAAATGACTTTGTTAATGTGCTAAACCCAGTAGAACAACCCTTCCTCCGCTGACCAATTATAGCAAACAGCATTATGACCTATTCTTGACTGACCCCCCCCCCCCCCCCCCCCCCCGAGTGTGTGTGCATACATACTGGGATCATGCATTATTGAGCACACTGCTCAATGTAAAGTTGTGCAAACCACGTTTGCAACAGCAGCAGAAAGTGCGCTGTAATTGCCATGGTATCATCACATTATTGCAGCCTCAAAGTCAGGTAAAATATTTGCAGAAGGCACTATATAGGCATACTTTTCAAGCAATTCATATGAAATTTGGCACAAAATGTTGAGTTCAAGGTAGAATTGCGCAAGATATACTCTGTATAAAGATTTGCAGTAAATAAACAATAAATAGATAGACAAATAAAGCCCACGAAACCGACACTACGCAAAAGAGGCTCACGAGATCGACACTCGGCAAGGAAGGCCCACTCGAGACTGACAGGATGAACAGCGCCATTCATGAACCAATGAAGAGTAATGCGGTGTCCCGATAGTGGCATAAGGAAGAAGACTTTAGTGACGGGAAAGGGAAGTTGCTACTTGCTAGGGTGTTCCCACGTCAGTGCCCTCCCTCACCCCCTTGAATTTTCAAGACCATTACTTGTGTGTGCGTGTGTGAATGTCTGCGTAAATAACTTCACTAAAAGTGTGCTCCAGATCTTTCCACTTCAATTCCAAAATTGCAAAAGCACCGTCGTTTGTGTGTTAACTCTTCGACCTATTTTTTGAGTTTTAGTTTCAAGTGGGGGCGCTATGGCATATTGCATAAGACTCCCGACTCCCAATCGGAGGACCCGATCTCGATTTCCGCCCAGTGCGAGTGAAAATATTCACTCTCAAAAAAGAGTGAATTTAGAGTGAGATTGGAGTGAATTTTGAGTGAAAAATTTTCACTCGAGGGATCACTCCAAAATCTTCGAGTGATCCTTGAGGTCCCTCCAAAATGAGTGAAAATGAACATTTTCACTCAAAATTCACTCCAATTTCACTCTAAATTCACTCTTTTTTGAATTCACTCCTTTAAGAGTGAATATTTTCACTCGATTTTTTTAGAGAGTACATCCTTGGACAAGATGTTTTTACCCACAATGTTCCTCTCGACCCACGTATATAAATGGGTACCTTGGCAACGGGGTAATAATAATGGCAGGGCCCTCTGGTAGAGAAGTGGCAACACTGAGGAAGCCACCCTGGATAAATAAGACCTTTTAATAATAATGATTATTATTATTATTATTTTATATTATTATTACTATCATCATTATTATTGTCATCATTATCATCATCATCATTAGTTTTATTTCTCTACTTGTACAGAAAAAAAATAAGTATGACAATATCAAACATATTCGCAAATCATGGACGTATAAACAGGAGTTCTCAGTACATTTCATGACGACATATCTTTAAGTATGGAGGAGACCGTTTGTCAATAAGCAAATCGCTTGACTAGTATTGGACAACGACCTCTAAGCATTACGGTTTGGAACAATTCTATTTTTTTTTTAACTGAAGGAACAGAACACATACACATAGAATGAATAACGTAAAACTTTCTTCAAGTATTTTGAATGTCATTTGACCGAAAAGGACAACAGGCGGAAGGTGGAATAATACATTGCAAAAGGACAACAAAAAAAGCGAGAATAAGGGACAAGAATATAGAGGGTATCCGAATAGAAAAATTACAGAGAAGAGAAGCAAAGGGGAAGAAAAGTGATAGTATACAGTGTTCACGATTTTGGAGCTAATAAGTGCATATTTCTCATTCGAGTGATACATTGCGAGAAGAACTTTTTTATATATAGGATGACTTAAAAGATTGTAAAGAAGAACTGCGTCTAAGATCATCAGTCAATGAGTTCCATATATCTGGACCGTGATGCCTTTTGGACTTCTGAGCTCTAATAAGCTTGGGATTTTCGAAATGATAATCTGTTGCTTGATGGGTAGGATATGAATGGATGTAACATACATTACAGGGCCGGCGCACTGTTTTCAAAAGTGTGGGGGCCCACTTCCGGGTTTCATGAGCTAACAAGCAAAAAAAAAAAAAAAAAAAGGTCCTCATCTCATCTCTCCCCGTCCCCGTCCACTTCCTGGTTTCTTCAGCTGACAATCTAAAAAAAAAAAAAAAAAAAAAAAAAAGGTCCTCAAAAAAAAAAAAAAAAAAAAAAAAGGTCCTCAGCTCATTCTCTCCCCTCCCATTTTAGTGCCACTTACGTACTTCCGGGTTGGAAAAAGTGTGGGGGCCCAAAGTGATGACACTTTATGTATTCCTTTGTATGGTGCACAAAAAATGTGGGGGCCCGAGCCCCCACGGCCCCCACAGCTGCGCCGCCCCTGCATTATATCTGTAAACATTTCAGGGAGCTGATTGTTTAGTTCATAAATATTGTTGTTTGCCATGTATGCATATCGGAAATTTTAAGTGTCTTTAAATCATGAAATTAATTTTCAGTATGTGCTCAGTAGTGAGAACCAGTAATAAGTCTTACTGCACGTTTTTGCAATGACAATATTGACTTTGTTTTGCTTATACCATAATTGCCCCGTACATATAGTATGTGAAACTGAACTTAATTAAATACATTGTATTACAAAATGAATAATCGACATTTACAAACATGAGGTATACTGTGTCATTTAAAGTTTCTAACTATTATAAATTACAAAGATGTGATCCATATTAATTGCTTTTCATTTAATCTCGTCCAAACAATAACTGAAGACCTCGTTTCCAAAACCTGCTAAATCCACTTCTCCATTAAATTCTTGCTCCCCTCCCTCCTTGAAAGAAAAAGAAAAACAATTGTTTACGGCCGTGATTATTGTACCGTCTAGTGGGATCTTCGAAGAAAATGTTACTGCTTTTGATATCAAAATTCTGTAATATTCCCTTATTACAATAATTTTTGGTGTGCTAGTTTACATCAATTTGCATTCGATTTAATGATGCGCGCATTCATTTTCGAGCGAATTTGAATGATCACCGAGATCAACATTCAAAAATATTCAATTTGATTTCATCAGCATTCGAATTCCTGATTTTGTCACATAAACGTGTAAACAACGTGTTCAAACTAAAATGCACGTGAAACACATTCAAATTCGCACTAGCACAGCTGCGATGAACATTAAGGAATTCAAATTAACGAATAGGCAAACATTTACAGCATCTGCATGGGAAGTGTTTTTCGTTGCTGCTCATGTTCATTCATTCATTTATTCATTCATTTTATTTAACCACGGTACTAACATCAGCCACGACTGTTTTTCAGTCAGTCCGTGCAATGGACTTTGTAAATTCTCCATCTGTTTGAATACAACCACTCTCAGACGCTTGTGCCAAGGTGTTTGACGCGTCAACAGATCGACGGCTGAAGAGACTGAGAGACTGAACATCGAAATTATGAATAATAAAGAAAGAATATCCCAATGCAGTGTATCTCATACACATTTCAAACCTCAAACATGACTGAAAACAAAATCTGTAATACGACTATAACCACTGACATATCGATGTTCTCATATTGTGATCTCTCATTATGTTAGCAAAGTCGGAGTTTAAACATTCTGTAAAATAATGTGATATCCATTTTGATGGGGAAATAAAGTGAAACTATGGCCGAATTAAAAAAAAAAACATGAACAAGAGCTGTTGAAATTGAAATGATACACTGAACGTTGATAAATTTGCCATTCATCAACGTAAGAATATTCGTAAGAATTGCATAGAATTATAAGACTTGGTTATGCTAATTGAATTTGAACGTTCAAAGGTCGAAGTTGCGTGCCTATGAATAAAATGGAAATGTCTATCCAGCTCGCGCGAAATTGAATGCCAACTTTGAGCCGTTAAATTGAGTTAATTTCTCTCTAAATTGAATGAAATAAAATCTAAAAGGAATGGCATGAAATGAAATTGAATACTCAAAGAATTAAAATGAACCGTGAGAGTAGAGCAGTGACAAAAATCCCTTGAATTTGAACGCCTTGTCATTAATTCGAAGGCAAATTTGATGAAATTGGGCGGGAAAGCCTATATTATGTAAAATAACTATGACCTTAACGTGAAGCAATAATATTGCTAATCAAACACCATACTTTTGATTCTGTCTGGGCACCAAAAGAGTATGCATAACACATAGAGTTTTTACTCGCCACATTATCCGTTTGTAAAAGTTAATTGTTCTAGTTCAGAAGAAATTTCGATTCCCGTTGTAAACGACGCCATGGCAATTTAACGAGACCGACCCCAAGTTGGTAATACTGTACATTCTATCCTGCTTCCTTTGATTTCACATGCATAAAAAATAAGTGACAAGTAAACACGTAAAGACACAGTAAAGATAAGAAATAGTAAAAAGCTTTCTATTTTCCTCGTAGGTAAATATTTTCTTTATATTGTTGAGTGAACAGATATCAATGTCCCAAAATGCTGATGATAATTTTAGGCATCAAGTTGATCTGGAGATCAACTTTCATGAAACAGGACTTAAGATACATTAATATTTATAAGGAAGTGTACTCTCGGGTAATATACCAATTACAATCATGTCATATAAACCCACATACACACGGCATGCACATTATTCAAGGCACTTAAATCACATGAAGAAGGACTGTGGAAACAAGCTATGGGATACAAACTATCATCTTAGATGCGTTGCCAATGCATACAATGACTGCCTTGCACATTACATGGACTGTTAATCATGCGCGAGCCACCACCTCTCTGGTTATAGGCATTTATAAGATGTGGTATAGTTATTGTGCTGCTGCATGGCAGCGCATAACCAGAAGGGAAAACTGCGGATCGTAGAAAGAATCACGTATCGAAGGAGCTAATAGTTTTGAAAATAACTGACTTCGTCTACACCGAAGAGTAATTATTCCAGCTAAATGTATAGTTGAACAAGAAATGCAAACCCCTGGAGAAAGTCGCCTTCTCCCATTTAGCTGCATTTTCTTTGTATGTATACCACGCTTTTGCTTTCAAATTTTGCACAAAAAAGAAGAAGATAATATTGACACAAGCATGGACATAACAAGGTATCATTGGATATTGGATGAATTTACATACACCTCAGAATGGCAAAAGTAGCTCATATAGCTATGAGAGATTTTCAAAGAGAAGCAAATCCATTTCATGAAATCTCTCATAAAAGTGTGTCTTATGAACAAAAAGTCTCTCTTAAGACTTTCATGGAACGGATCCCTGGAGAGAAGGCAAGGGTATAACATGGATGCATGCACGCCAGCTTGGGGATGGGGACCTCCTAGGAATGTTTAGATACACAAAATCGCTGATATGAGGTGTCCAGTCTTTCCCCTCCGTGTATAGTGTCTATGTTGATTTTAAAAAAAAATCTTACGTGTATGGGCACCCTATGTGCAGATGTGTGTGTATTCGGAAGAAGGAAGTCCAGTTTCGCATCAGAGGTGGTTTTCTTGACATCTTGTATCTATCATTATGCAGTATAGATACTGTGTATTCAATAATGTGGGTTTTAGAGTCATCTGCTCAAGTCAATTGGTTGAAATAGTTCTATAGAGCTATTTCAACCAATTGACTTTGGATAAGAATAATAATTATTATTCTTATCCAAAACTGACTTTATTGAAGTAAATATCTTTCTAATAACAGTTTGCTCTCGATGCCCGTGTCGGCTTGACTGCGATAACAGGACGAATTCAAGACCCATTGTTGGCGTTTTAATGCATTAATGGTGGTAGAGATGATCCAGCGTTTACGTATGACCATAAGGGAGGTGTTAGAGAAGGAAAAGAAACAAAAATCTCTCCTTTGTGCCCCTGTTTGTTTCTTTGTTTGATTCATTTTTCTTTAAACACAATTTCATACATAAATCAAGATTCTTTTCAATAATATCACATAAACTATCAGTAAGCAGATTACAATGTACATGATTCAAAGAAGGAAACTAAATAACCTTTATGTAAATTGATTCCATAAACAAAATATGTATCGTATTACCAAATTTCCAAATAATTACCTAAGAAATTATGCGGAAAAAGGACTGCCATTATAAGCAAAAGCTTGAACACGTGGCAGCCCAGGGACCTATCTACATAATACACATATATTGTTTGCGGAATGGGGAAATACTACAAAATATAGTACAATGTAAATGCATTATGTTTTATATTCTAGTGCATAGAGACAAATAGAAATTAAGTGAATTATGATGATGATGATGATGATGACGACGACAGGGTAATGATGAGAAAAAAATGTGAGAATGAAGATGAAAGTGATGGTGGTGATGGTGAAGAAAATGGAAATGAAATGATAGACACAGAAGCATTACGTGTATTTGTTGTAGTTTCAATCCAATTTATAGGAAAAAAAGATGTGATCAAACAAAACAAAATCTATATTCAGATGCTATCTTCATAAATTGTAATCTGACAGTAACATAGTTTTCAATCTATAGTCTTAAAAGAATATAACGTTTTACATGATTTAACATAATCTGGGAGTGTGCTCCAAAGGTTTGGTCCATTATGTGTTATAGATTTTTGTGCAATAAATAATTTGAGATTTACTAAATGAAAATTCTGCGAATTCCGAGTGGGATACGAATGGACAGTATTATTCAGTTTAAAGAAATCGTGAAAAGTGTTTGGAAGTATGTTGTTCAAATATCTAAACATAAAAAGCAAAGAGTGAAATGTATTTATATAATATATACTCAGTGTTTTTAACTGATAAAAAAGGGGATTGGTGTGGGCTATAAGTATAATGTGAACCAGTGCAGATGCGAATAGCTTTTTTTTTTTAAATAAATAAATAGAGTTGAGTTTAGTCTTTGCACTTTAGCCCACAGTAAATTACAATGCATAATATATGGCAGGATTAAGGAATTGTAAAGCATAAAAAGAGTATGTTTTGGAAGATAACTCTTCATCTTTGAAAGAATACCTATATTTCTAGAAATACAGGTTGTAGAATAACGTATATGATCATTCCAAGTTAAGTTTTCATCAATAAAAACGCCTACAATTTTAATAGAACTTTTACGTTCACGAAGTGCATTATCAATCGTTATATTATTTACCAAATCATTTATGTGAGTTTCACATGTTTAAAATAAATATAATTTGTTTTATCAACATCAAGTGATATTTTATCATTCTTAAACCATTTTGATACATTTGGTAACTCTGCATTAAGTGTGGATACTAACGTATCTATATTGACATGGGAATAAAAAATATAGGTATCATCGGCATATAACATAAATGGTAACAAAGACGACGAATTAACAATGTCATTGATATATAACAAAAAGAGAAGGGGACCTAATATTGAGCCCTTGGGCACACCACATTAATTTTTATCTGTAAAAAAAAAATTGACGATATGTCATTATGTACAACATATTGCTGTCTACATGATAAATAATCCCTAAACGACGAGAGTGCAACACCGCGAACATCATAAAACTGTAACTTTTTACGTAAAATATCATGTTGTAACGTATCAAACGCCTTAGATAAATCCATAAAAATTCCTATGACATGTTTTTTATTTACCATTGCTTTTGTAATTTGATCATTCAACTGAATCAAAGCCAGATCTGTAGAATAATTCTTTCGGAAACCAAACTGATGTAAATTCAAAACTGTATGATTATGGAAAAATTCATAAAACCTATCATATATATTTTTTTAAAGAATTTTAGAAATACTATATTAGGAAGAATAGAAATTGGTCTATAATTTCTAATTTGACAAGGATCATCTTTCTTAAACACAAGGTTTACCTTTGCAATTTTTAAAGAATTGGGACATTTTCCAGAAAATAAAGAGAGATTGAATATGTGAGTAAGTGGATCAGCAATTTGATAATTTTGTTTAAGTACTAATGAGCTTATTCTATCACAGCCACTTGCCCTGCTAGAATTCAACTTTTTTGTAATATTAATAATTTCTGTGGGATTTGTAGGGTTTAAAAATAACGATGAGGAAATAGGTTCTGGCAAAAATTTCAAAAAATCTTCATTTACATCATCAAATGTATTTGCCAGATTAGGACCAACGTTAACAAAAAAAGAATTAAATGTATCGGCTACATCTTCCTGATCAATGATGCAATCGTTTAGTTTAAAATCACTTTTTGGTAATTGTTGTTCTTTCTTCCCAACCAAATCATTTATGATTCTCCATGTGGCCTTCATATTTGATTTATCTTGATTCGACTTTGTTTGATTTAACTTGATTCAATGTTCCGTGCAATCGAGAAGTTACGCTCTCTTACGTATCACATGCGTTAATAAGCTGCTTCGACAAAAGACAGCACTTCTGTGTAAAGAGGAAATCCACCACAAGAATAAATAATCTTTAAAAGAAAGAGAAAACTATTCCCTACAGAGCAAGACAAAAATGACAAAATTCGGATGAGATATAAGGAATATATCTACATTTTTTTAATCTATTTTTTTTTTCGGAAAACATTTTTTGACCAGTCCTTATAAGTATTCAGAGCGAGCTGATGATGTCATACCGTCACAGTTTTTCTTGTTTGTTTGTTTGTTCATTTTCCATCTGAGAAGATGGCTGGATAGCCCATATTCAGCTACACTGAGGTGGTCTTCCGTGGGGTCCAGTTGGATGTAAGGCGGGACTTCTTCACCGGCTTTAAAACCCTGCTCTTTGCGATGAATGAATGAAGTGGGATCTTTTACGTGCATGATTTGTGACTCTCTCACATACGTCCTATATCCGAGGGCAAGGGCGCCTGAAGCGGGGGGGGGGGGGGGGGGTAAAACGAGTCCTTCTCCCCCCCCCCAAGTGCCCCCTGTAACAAATAATCAATCAATTATTCAAAGACCAAAATGAACAATAAAGGAATTTTCTTGTCTAAAAGTTGTCAATTTCGTAACTGAAAATGCGAAATCTTCGCCCCTAGCGGGGCGAAAATCATAATACTCTAACAATATACGTTATTATATCCATAGCCAGACACTAATTTAGTGTATACATGGTATAGCCTCGCGTTCACGATTGTACCCGGTGAAACATACCTTTAGTAAAACTTACATTTTTCCTTTTCTTCTCTGCTTTCTAGCAGTATAAGAATATTTTTTATTGCTCGAACAATGCGATCACGTCTAAGCTTTTTATGAATACATTTCAGACGAATGAAAAAAGGCGTTTTCACATCAGCCCGATGTTTCGAAATAGCGCGCTATTTTCTAACTTGGGATATTGGAAAATATCTCGAGCTTGGATTTTTATCGGGCTGATGTAAGAACGCCTATTGTGAAAGTGGCTCGCTCTGCCTGTACTCTGAATAGTTTTCATAAGTTATGATAATAAACTATGTTTAATTCCCTAGAAATTTAATTCAAAAGGCTCTTTAAATGCGGCTTTTATACTCTGTTTTTGCAAAAAGTCCCTGAAACCGCTTCGCTCCCTCGCTGAGGATCTCACACCGTCATGTACACCCGTATGTTATAATCATTGTCCTTAGCACTGAATTTTCCCCCTATGTTTAATTCCCTATATTTGCTTTTATATGCTCTATAAACGCGACTTTTGTACTCTGTTTTTACAAAAAGTTCCTACCGTGGGAGGGGGTATCCCCTTCCCACACCCTCCCCCTCTCGGTCGCTTCGCTCCCTCGCCGAAGATCTCACACCGTCACATACATACTACCGTATGTTATGATCATAGTCCTTCCAACTGATTCTTTTTTCAATATGTTGATTCCCAAGAAATTTCCTTTTAAATGCTCTATAAACGCGACTTTGTACTCTGTTTTTACAAAAAGTCCCTACCTTGGGACCACACCCTCCCCCGCTCGGTCGCTTCGCTCCCTCGCCGAGGATCTCACACCGTCACATTAATCAGGGAGGTGAGAGGCTCCTCTCACCTCCCTGTATTAAATGTACCCCCGTATGTAATAATCATATTCCTTGGCACTGATTTTTTTTTTCACTATATGTAATTCTTATAAATGTGCTTTTAAATGCTCTATAAACGTGACTTTTGTACTCTGTTTAACAAAAGGTCCCTGGGTGGGGGGGGGGGGGGGATCCCCTTTCCACACCCTCGCCGAGGATCTCACATCGTCACATAAATGTGCCCCCGTCCAGATTTTGCCCCCCCCCCAAAAAAAAAAAAAACAAAAAAAACAACAACAACAACAACAACCAAAAAACAAACAAACAAAACAAACAGAACAAAACAAAACAAACAAACGAACGAACAGAAGTGTTCCGGCGCGCTTGTCCGAGGGACAGATGGCCGAATGCATAAACGCTAGCAATTGCTTGTGCTAGCCTTTTACTCGAATCCGTATGCATAAAAACAAGCAATTGCTTGCGAGCAGAAGCTTTTGCTAGCAAGCACAAGCAATTGCTTACTGCCCGCAAGCAATTGCTTAGAGACCAAGCATTTTGCTTAAAAACGTATGCATAAAACATACCTTTTGCTAGTTCTTGCTAGCAATTACTTACGATTTTCCAAGCTCTGTAAAATGAGCTTGAGCTTTTGCTTAACCGGAACGTACCCTTTTAAGTATCCTTTTCATATTTATGAAAGAAAGACCACACTTGTGAAGGAGTGGTATAAATCTACAAGAAATTACTCATAAGTAGTGTAAGAAACTTTTTCATTTCAACAACAGGAATTTCCAGTGGTTAGCACGCAAAATGTGATGAAAAACAGGTAGGATGTCTGACTTCGGTGGAGAGCAAGGAGACCTCTCTCCGCGTGCGATCTGGCAGATCCGGGCTACTGTAAGCTGCACTGATGGGAATCAGCCAGTAATACGTGTGTGTATAGATGTGTGTGTATGTGTCTGTGTATGCATTTCATAGCTCTTCTGCTATGTCAGGAAATGTTTCCACACAGACATGCCCTTTCAAATACATGCTGCCACACTCGCCTTTGTTCTTGTGTTCGCACAGGCGTGACGTCCCTTTTCTTGAAAACGCAAGCAATTGCTTGTGCGGGACAAGCAAAAGGTATTAGCATATAAGCAAAAGGTTATGCATATGGATTTAAGCAATTGCTTGAGCTAGACCTTTTGCTAGACGAGCTTGTGCTTTTGCTTGAAGCAATTGCTTACAAGCAATTGCTTGTTTTATGCATTCGGCCCAGAGTGTTTTACATCTTGCTAGAGGGGGCGGTATGATTAGGCCTACACAAAACATTGCCCAGTCCAGACTTGGGTATCTAACCTGGGTCGCTTGGGTCGGAGGCAGACGCGCTACCGACTGAGCCAACTTAGTGAAAATTTTACTTTTTTAACTGTGAAATGCTACTAATCACGCAGAAACACGCATCAGCCAATTTTAATTCAAAAGCTTTAAAATTCAGTCAAGTGCTTACCCTGTTTATGGCGAACAACTATGCGCATGTGCGCAAGGTGCCTATAGTATATTAATTTTTTTAATGAGATACTATACTCTCTTTTTTTCAGTCCGGGGATATTCATAGCAAGGAGATTTGAAGAAAAAAAAAAACTTTGAAGAAAAAAGTACAAACCGTACAAGATTATCAGCAAGTGCCATTCAAGATTTCAACATTCTCTTCTGAGATACAACTTGAAATTGATAGAATCAAGAACCTCTTCTTTGGTATTCATATCCAAACTCTATGGAAGAGCGGCTTGGAGCATGGAACATCAGATCCAGTGAAATGCTAAGCATTCAATTGTCATGCTAGAGAACCTGCGCATAAATTAGCACAAATTGCAAAGAGATTCCACTCCTGCTCTAACACCTCCCTGGTATTAGGCTGCGCCGTTCACATAGAAGTATACTATTCGGGTATTCGGTGCTCGTTTTGATGGCACGCGAATATATGAATCGAACGATAGGATTGTTCACATAAGAGGGCCTATTCGAAAGTTCCGAATAGCTGCGAATAGTATAGCATAGTAGGTATCGCGCTTGTTCGATTTTCGAGCAGCGTATACCATCTTTCGTTTATGAAATGATGAAATTTTTGGTCAGGATTTGCCCTTTAGCAAATATAGGCATGTAGACTGACATTCTGGTGCAGTTTAGAAATTGTTATTGCTGGGATTATTGTGTAGGAGGAAGAAGTAGGGAGTTGATGGTGCGGGTGATGGTGTAGGCCTACTGGGTCGACTTGACGGCGCATAGCGAATAGCGAATAGCGAATAGCGAATACCGTATACTTCTATGTGAACGGCAGCCTTATGAGCGATCAAAGTTCATGTCGCCCAGGCCCATTATACCAGCATGCAAAAGCTTTGCTACCTTCGTCGTCTGAACAAATAATCGCCACGGAGCAAATATTTGGAAGGCACTATATCAACGGCGTAAATCCGTACTGAGGAGTGTGGGGGGGGGGGGGGGATGGTCACCATCACCACGATTACAAGCCCATAACCGGACCGGCGCAGCCTTTGGGGGGGGGGGGGAAGCTTGGTGCCCCCCCCCCCCCACACACACACACTTTACAGCGATCGGATGTCCCACTCTTTTGCATGAAATAATCATAAAGTGGGAGGAAAGTGGCAGCAAAAATATGAAGACTTTTTGTTCTTGTTGCTTTTTTTTTTTTTTTTTTTTTTTTGCTTGTCAGATGACTTGGCGGAAAATCAGACCTTAAAAGTATGAAAACATTTTTTTTTTTTTTGGTTTTTGAAATATCTGTGAGAGGGAGCGGAACGACCGAACGGGGGGAGGGTGTGTAGGGGGGTATCCCTCTCCCACACGAGGAAGATTTTGCATTTTCAGACCTGAAACTCAGCGATCTGGTGCATACTTTTGGTGAATTTTTTGTTTTCTTTTCTTTAAAAAAAATAAGAAAACGAAATATTCACAATATATTATTGAATGACTAAATCGTGGTATTTCAGCTCTTGCTTCGCCTGTGCGACATCGCTGTGAAGGCCTACTAAATAATGGGGCCTATCACCGGCGTAGACAGGATTTGATCTTAGGCAGTGTTAGGGGGAGCGGTTATGTGAGGGAGCTAAGCAAGCGAGGGGGGGGGGAGGGTTTGGTAGGGGGGGGTCCCCCTCCCACAGTGAAATCTTTTTGCATTGAAAATTTTGACATTTTACAGTCTAAAAACTGCCGTTTGTAGCTATACTTTTTCGCTTTGGAAATTAAGGGGGCCGCATCGGGCGCAACTGCTGTCAATCACTGGCAGCAACATCAGGAGAATGGCATAGCGGTTAAATGCGAGCGAGCGGAGCGAGCAAGCTTGAAAATTTTGACATTTTACAGTTCAAAGACTGCCGTTTGTGGCTGTATTTTTTCGCTTTGGAAATTAAGGGGGGGGGACACCGGGCGCAACTGCCAGCAATTACTGGCAGCAACATCAGGAGAATGGCATAACGATTAAATGCGAATGAGCTTGAAAATTTTGATATTTTACAGTCCCAAAAAATGTCCTCTGTGGCTGTATTTTTTCGCTTTGGAAATTAAGGGGGGGCGCACCGGGCGAAAACTGCCGGCAATTACTGGCAGCAACATCAGGAGAATGGCATAATGATTAAATGCGAGCGAGCGAAGCGAGCGAGCTTCAAAATTTTTTACATTTTACAGTTTAAAAACTGCCGTTTGTAGCTTTATTTTTCGCTTGAGAAATTAAGGGGGCGCACCGGGCGAAAACTGCTAGCAATTACTGGCAGCAACATCAGGAGAATGGCATAATGATCAAATGCGAGCGAGCGAAGCGAGCGAGCTTCAAATTTTTTTTTTACATTTTACAGTCCAAAAACTGCCGTTTGTAGCTTTATTTTTCGCTTAAGAAAGTAAGTTGGCGCACCGGGCGAAAACTGCTGGCAATTACTGGCAGCAACATCAGGAGAATGGCATAATGATTAAATGTGAGCGAGCGAAGCGAGCGAGCTTCAAAAGTTTTTTACATTTTACAGTCCCAAAACTGCCGTTTGTAGCTATTTTTTTCGCTTTGGAAATTAAGGGGGCGCACCGGGCGAAAACTGCTGTCAATCACTGGCAGCAACATCAGGAGAATGGCATATCGGTTAAATGCGAGCGAGCGGAGCGAGCGAGCTTTAAAATTTTGACATTTTACACTCCAAACACTGCCGTTTGTAGCTATATTTTTCCTTTTATTTGTCCCACTTCGTTTCTCAGGAATGCTTCAGGAAATGGAGGGGGTTCAATTATGGCGATATAGTTTTTGTTATTGTTTGTTTGTTTGTTTGTTTGTTTTCGTCAATGTCGCTTTATTTCCATCCAACAATGAAAGATTATGCAAAAACAATGTACCGGTACACTACAATACATTATAATTAGTAATGTTGTAAATGAACAGAGTGATTTTTGTTTAAAACTGATGTATTTGTTGAGAGGGTGGTATAAAAACAGTATAGATAATTCCCCTTTATTACACTGTAAAAACATCGGTGTTAGATTTAACACCACGGGTGTTAAATCTAACACCGGTCAAACTTCAATAAAGGACCACACCCACAGGTGTTGAAAATGCACTGTGATGGTGTTGAAAAGTGTTCACCTGACACTTCGTGGTGTTAATTTGACACTGTACCTGGTGTTATTTTGACACTGTTCTGGTGTTAATTCAAAAATGACACCACATGGTGTTGATTTGATATTTGTTGGTGTTAATATCAATGGTTTAACACCCGTCCAGCTTCAATAAGAGACCACACCAGCTGGTGTTACTGTGGTGAAAATCTATTTTCACATTTTTTTCAAAAATCTAGTATTTCAATGTAAAATTCTTGATCGTCTTGTTTAAATTAAATATCAACAAGAAGTGCAGTTACTAAGAAACTCTTCAAAAAACAGTATAAAATTTGGAAATGACACCAGGAGGTGTTAATTTAACACCATAAATGAGCACCGAAAATTTAACACCAGCTCGGTGTTCACTATTTAAGATCGGACTTTTTGCAGTGTAGGAACTTTAGATATGATAACGGTACATTGTTCTAGATAAAGACTAAGCGCACCGCGTGACAGCTGTGGACATCATAACCCTTGGATATTCCCTTCGCTGCCTTGAATAAAGACTAAGCGCACCGCGTTTACAACAGAACACCTGTGGACAACAGAACACCTGTGGACATACAGAAGGCAGTGCTCGTATTTGTATAGCGGTTAGTTTCGATTCAGAAGTATAGGGATATAAAAACGAGACCAAATTGGTTAAAAATTCATTTATTATGACTAAGCTACTCATTTGGAAATGCTATCATAGCTTGATGAGCGTATCTATATGTCCGACAAACAAAATGACACCAAAAAGGTTTTGCCACCTCGGGTGGTACCAACAACCCATTTTTCGGCTCTTGGCCCATGGACTATGTATGTCGATGTCAACGGCGTAGCCAGGATTTCATCTTAGGGGGGGCGGTTAGTCTGCGAGGGAGCGAAGCGACCGAGCCCGAGCGAGCGGAGCGAGCGAGGGGGGGAGGGTGTGGGAGGGGGGTGTCCCCCCTCCCACGGTGAGAACTTTTTGCATTTTGATGTTGTAAATGGTGCAATTTGATGCATGCTTTTGCGCGTTTTATCGACGTGAAACAGTCCCACTTGTTTAAGGTAGCAGTTTATTTTGATGTAGATTATTATTGAACAATTTGCCTATAAAATGGTATAATTCAAATACACTTCTTGTATTAATTCTTTTCACTGAATATCATGAACGCGACTGAACCCGAGCAAGCGGAGCGAGCGAGGGGGGAGGGGAGGGTGTGGGAGGGGGTGTCCCCCTCCCACGGTGAGAACTTTTTGCATTTTGATGTTGCAAATGATGCAGTTTGATGCATGTTTTTGCGCGTTTTATCGACGTGAAACAGTAACATTAGTGTAAGGTAGCAGTTTATTTTGATGTAGATTATTATTGAACAATTTGCCTATACAATGGTATCATTAAAATAATCTTCTTGTATTAATTCTTTTCACTGAATATCATGAACGCGACTGAACCCGAGCGAGCGGAGCGAGCGAAGGAGGAGGGGGAGGGTGTGGGAGGGGGTGTACCCCCTCCCACGGTGAGAACTTTTTGCATTTTGATGTTGCAAATGGTGCAACTTGATGCATGTTTTTGCGTGTTTTAACGAGTTGAAACAGTCCCACTTGTTTAAGGTTGCAGTATATTTTGATGTAGATTATCATTGAACAATTTGCCTATAATATGGTATGATTTAAATACACTTCTTGTATTAATTCTTTTCACTGAATATCATGAACGCGACTGAACCCGAGCAAGCGGAGCGAGCGAAGGGAGAGGGGAGGGTGTGGGAGGGGGTGTCCCCCCTCCCACGGTGAGAACTTTTAGCATTTTGATGTTGCAAATGATGCAATTTGATGCATGTTTTTGCGCGTTTTATCGACGTGAAACAGTAACATGAGTGTAAGGCAGCAGTATATTTTGATGTAGATTATCATTGAACAATTTGCCTATAATATGGTATGATTTAAATACACTTCTTGTATTAATTCTTTTCACTGAATATCATGAACGCGACTGAACCCGAGCAAGCGGAGCGAGCGAAGGGAGAGGGGAGGGTGTGGGAGGGGGTGTCCCCCCTCCCACGGTGAGAACTTTTAGCATTTTGATGTTGCAAATGATGCAATTTGATGCATGTTTTTGCGCGTTTTATCGACGTGAAACAGTAACATGAGTGTAAGGCAGCAGTATATTTTGATGTAGATTATCATTGAACAATTTGCCTATAATATGGTATGATTTAAATACACTTCTTGTATTAATTCTTTTCACTGAATATCATGAACGCGACTGAACCCGAGCAAGCGGAGCGAGCGAAGGGAGAGGGGAGGGTGTGGGAGGGGGTGTCCCCCCTCCCACGGTGAGAACTTTTAGCATTTTGATGTTGCAAATGATGCAATTTGATGCATGTTTTTGCGCGTTTTATCGACGTGAAACAGTAACATTAGTGTAAGGCAGCAGTATATTTTGATGTAGATTATCATTGAACAATTTGCCTATAATATGGTATGATTTAAATACACTTCTTGTATTAATTCTTTTCACTGAATATCATGAACGCGACTGAACCCGAGCAAGCGGAGCGAGCGAAGGGAGAGGGGAGGGTGTGAGAGGGGGTGTCCCCCCTCCCACGGTGAGAACTTTTAGCATTTTGATGTTGCAAATGATGCAATTTGATGCATGTTTTTGCGCGTTTTATCGACGTGAAACAGTAACATTAGTGTAAGGCAGCAGTATATTTTGATGTAGATTATCATTGAACAATTTGCCTATAATATGGTATGATTTAAATACACTTCTTGTATTAATTCTTTTCACTGAATATCATGAACGCGACTGAACCCGAGCAAGCGGAGCGAGCGAAGGGAGAGGGGAGGGTGTGAGAGGGGGTGTCCCCCCTCCCACGTGAGAACTTTTTGCATTTTGATGTTGCAAATGATGCAGTTTGATGCATGTTTTTGCGCGTTTTATCGACGTGAAACAGTAACATTAGTGTAAGGTAGCAGTATATTTTGAT
Source organism: Diadema antillarum (assembly GCF_040938485.1). Lineage (NCBI taxonomy): Eukaryota > Metazoa > Echinodermata > Echinoidea > Diadematoida > Diadematidae > Diadema > Diadema antillarum. Next base: position 686,630 of record NW_027271371.1, read on the forward strand.
GTAGATTATTATTGAACAATTTGCATATAAAATGGTATCAATTTGAATAATCTTCTTGTATTAATTCTTTTCACTGAATATCATGAACGCGACTGAACCCGAGCGAGCGGAGCGAGCGAAGGGAGAGGGGAGGGTGTGGGAGGGGGTGTCCCCCCTCCCACGGTGAGAACTTTTTGCATTTTGATGTTGCAAATGATGCAGTTTAATGCATGTTTTTGCGCGTTTTATCGACGTGAAACAGTAACATTAGTGTAAGGTAGCAGTTTATTTTGATGTAGATTATCATTGAACAATTTGCCTATAAAATGGTATCATTAAAATAATCTTCTTGTATTAATTCTTTTCACTGAATATCATGAACGCGACTGAACCCGAGTGAGCGGAGCGAGCGAAGGAGGAGGTGGAGGGTGTGGGAGGGGGTGTACCCCCTCCCACGGTGAGAACTTTTTGCATTTTGATGTTGCAAATGGTGCAACTTGATGCATGCTTTTGCGTGTTTTAACGAGTTGAAACAGTCCCACTTGTTTAAGGTTGCAGTATATTTTGATGTAGATTATCATTGAACAATTTGCCTATATTTAAATACACTTCCTGTATTAATTCTTACACTGAATATCATGAACGCTGTCTGTTCAGCAATCAAACAGAAAAAGCATGCACACGAGGTTGTAGATAGGGGCATATCCCCTCCCACACGAAGGGGATTTTGCGTTTTCAGACCTGAAATTCAGCGATCTGGTGCAAATTTTTGGTGCAATACTTTTTCATCGAAGTGTTAAAATCACGGAATTTAGCTCTTATTCCGAATGTGCACCATCTGTGTGTCAGTGTATAAAGTCTAGTGAGGTAGAGCTTAGGGGAAGGGGAATTCCGCCTCCCGCTCGCGGAGCTTTTGCGTTTTTAGAATTGAAATAAAGCGATCTGGGTATAGCCACAGTCTACTTCTATGCATGGCGGAAGGGGGGGGGGGGGGAGGAGGGGCGGGTGAGCAGGGAGAAGGCGTGGACGAGTGTTATCTCCACCTTTCCCTTCCGATGGAGCTTTTGCCTTTTTAAGGTTGAAATTGAGATATCTCGTATACGCATATTTGATGGAATCAACATTTGGGAAATCAAAAAAAAAAAAAAAAAACCTGATGGGGGAGGGGACTGAGGGAGGAAAGGGTCGATTAAAAGGGGAAATTCCCCTTATACATGAGGGAACCTTGAGTTTTTGGAAGGTATGTGATAAGTCTTGTGCACTCAGAATTATTCATAATTTTTTTGTAAATCTAAAAAGTGTACTAAGCTAGGGAAAGAGGCACAGAGGGGGAGGGTTTGGGAGGGGGATACCCCCTCCCAAGCACGAGAGATTTTGCATATTTTGAATTGAAATTCAACGATCTGGTGCACACTTTGAGTGAAATATTCAAAAAAATATCTTATTTGATGAAAGGTTGCAAAGGAGACCCGCTTCATATGCATGCATACAGTATACACGCATTTTTTTTTTCCGCCTCCCAAATCCCCGGTCCAAATCTTAGGGGGGGCGATCGCCCCCATCGCCCCCCCCCCCCCCCCCCTGGCTACGCCAGTGGTCGATGTTACTTTCTTCGCGAGCGAGCGAAGCGAGCGAGCGCATGAGAAAATTATGTATACATTTTCCTACAAGATAGAATACTGTTCAGCTCTGTTACCTGTCTGAAGGCCGGCGTACAAACGTCATGCAATATGCCAAAATTGATACAATCACATTTCTGCTTCCTCCATTTTTTTCCCTCAAATTTCAGGGGGGATGATTGTACAGGCCATCCCCCCTCCTCCATTTCAGGGGGGGATATATCCCCCCCCCCATCCCCCCGGGATTTACGCCCATGCACTATATGATAGGATAGACATGGTTGTTCTCAGTTTATGACAGTGCCATAAGGTAACGTACAGCCTACTCTTTATCTCGGGCATTATCAGTGGCTTCAGCGTTGATTTGAACCATTTGGTAAAGTCCAAACCTTTTTGTTGTTCGCAAAATGAACAGTGGGAACTTGAGTGTAGACTAGACAGTACTTGAGCATCATGACGTATGTTTCGCGTACATTCCCACTCACGCCATAAAATCAAACAACATCAGCACCATTATGACGCTTAAACATGATCTATGTCACGTCACAATAAAACAACGCAAGGTCACTGCGCCGAATATTCAAGTCGAGCGCATTAAACAGTGCGCTGCCATCTACTGATTAATAACTGTACAGGATCCGTGCAATGGCGGCCACCGAACTATGTTTTAGTTCGGTGATGGCGGCCAACGCGAAATGGCAGCTCCCTCGCGCGGCTGCCTCCCCACTGGACTACGCCCTCTTGTGGTATAATCTCTTTGCTTTGAATAGAGTGAAGTGCTTACCCAACTGAGGAAAAAGAAAGGTCATTTAATACCCATGCGCACATGAGCTATCTCCGAACATGCACGGGATTATAGGTCGCTCGCACATCTGAAATATATGTGCAATTTGATATAGTAAATAAAACAAGAGACCCGCGGGTCTAGCGCTCACCTGAGTATCGCAAGTTCACCTTTCACGCAGTCACTAATCTAAATTATTCACAGCTCTACCAAAATTTGACGAGGCATTCTCAAGTGGAAGATGAAAATGTACAATAAGGGTCCAATTTTTTCAAGATTCCTTAATTTGGGGGAATTGGGGCCCCCTGGGGCCCTCTGGGTGGGGCATGGTGCCCAGTTTGATAAATTGAGATCCTGACCACCTAGGGATGCTACCTGCCAAGTTTGACAAAAATCCATCATGAGGTTTTCAGGAAGAAGATGAAAATGTACAATTCAGGCCCCCATTTGGACCCTTCCAACCACCCCCTCCCCCCTACCCCCAAGAGGGGCACCCCTGGATCTCCTATGAACAAACTTGAAACTACAGTCATTAATGTACTCACTCATAGTATTATCTCAGCTCTATAACTTCTGATTCTAGAGAAGATTTTTAAAGATTCCTTCATTTGGGGGGTTTGGGCCCCCTGGGGGCCCCCTGGGCGGGGCATGGTGCCCATTTTAACAAATTGAGATCCTAACCCCCTAGGAATGCTACCTGCCAAGTTTGGTGAAAATGGGTCATGGGGTTCTCAAGAAGAAGATAAAAATGTACAATTTAGGCCCCATTAGGACCCCTCCTCACCCCCACCCCCCCCCCTGGGTCCCAAGGGGGGCACCCCTGATTCTGCCATGAACAAACTTGAAACTACAGTCATCAATGTGCTAACTCATAGTATTAACCTAGCTCTATCACTTCTGGTTCTAGAGAAGAAGGTTTTTGCGGATTCCTTAATTTTGGGGGGTTTGGGCCCCCTGGGGGCCCCCTGGGTGGGTCATGGTGCCCATTTTAACAAATGGAGTTCCTAACCCCCTAGGGATGCTACCTGCCAAGTTTGGTGAAAATGGGTCATGGAGTTCTCAAGAAGAAGATGAAAATGTACAATTTAGGCCCCATTAGAACCCTTCCCCACCCCCCTCCCCTGGGTCCCAAGGGGGGCACCCCTGATTCTGCCATGAACAAACTTGAAACTACAGTCATCAATGTACTAACTCATAGTATTAACTTCGCTCTATCACTTCTGGTTCTAGAGAAGAAGATTTTTACAGATTCCTTAATTTTGGGGGGTTTGGGCCCCCCTGGGGGCCCCCTGGGTGGGGCATGGTGCCCATTTTAACAAATTGAGTTCCTAACCCCCTAGGGATGCTACCTGCCAAGTTTGATGAAAATCGGTCATGGGGTTTTCAAGAAGAAGATGAAAATGTAAAAAGTTTACGCACGACGCACGACGGACGACGGACGACGGACGACGGACGACGGACGACGGACGACGGACGACGCACGACGCACGACGCACGACGCACGACGGACGCCGGACGAAGGGCGATCGCAATAGCTCACTTGAGCCTTTGGCTCAGGTGAGCTAAAAACAATGTTTTGTTTATTCAGCCATAACTCCTCAGTTTCAAGATGCTCCAAGTGTTCTTTGCATATATATATTCCAAAAGCATATAACAGATGTTGATATTCATGCATCATTGAGGCTAGCAGTGGCACATTGTGAAGTCATAACAATTTAACGTGTATGATGTCATGTTGTTTTAGATTGCCCACATCTCGGTAATTCTGGTCAGCTTTACCCGAAATTTCATCTGCAATGTAGCTGACACAATTGTTTTTCCAAGAAGCATCGTCATTTTACATTTGGACGACGTCATCATAATCATTAAATGCATATCAGATTCATCCGTGTTATACGTATCTAATACGTCGATGAGAAATGAATTTTATACAAAAACATGAATTAAGATGACAATTCTCTTGAACTGATGTGTAAACATTGTAGTAGCCTATCGTTAAATGCAGATAAGAAAACAAGTTATCACAAGGTGGTATCGTTTCGTTTCGTCTCGTTTGATTTCATTTTCAACACATGTGATTACAGCATTTGAATGTACTAACGATACAACAATGCAATGAAAAACAAACTATGAACAGTGATACAATTTTTTGAATTTCAAGACAAGTACAGAAAAAATGGTTGGAAATGGAAGGGACTGTTAAAAGTAGAGTTATACAAATAATCTGTAGTCTCTTCATTAAAAAAAAAACTCTAGTTACAAAACTGATAAAACGAGGCAAAAAAAAAGCAACATAAGACATGAGACGAAGTACACACATCCATAGACACATTGGGGCAGTCAGTCCGCAGCGCGAGCAAAATTGCACGTATTGATTCAAGTCGTATGCACGACTGAGCGGTGCTTGCATATTGTAATGAGCAGATACATGGTCATGAATAAATCCGTGTAGAACGAGTATTTGTTGTCAGTTTTCGACACTTTTACTATCGACTGAAAGAGAAAGCATTAACAAATATGTTCATGATAAAAACAAAACGGAAAAGAAGAATATAGAATATCAAAATCTCTCTCGAAGTTCGGTATTGTATTCAAAAATATTCCTGCACGTTTGACGTCCCCCCCCAAAAAAAAAAACTAACCTGAAATTCAATTCAATTCAATTCAACTTTATTTTCACCTCCATCAAAATGAACAAAGAAATAATGTACATTGCATATGCACGGGATATTTGTGATACAGAACAAAATTTGAAAAGGTACATAAAAAAAAATTGAAAATGAGAAGTAGATGCGATTACATCTTTGTTAAATACATAAAGCGTATAATACAAGTCAACTAAGGATGAGGATGGAAGTGGAGGGTCCCACTAAGAAGCAAAGCTTGTACGATATGGGACCCTCAGAAAATACACAAAACATCAATATAAAACACAATAAACGAACCGATGTCAACTGACATCAAGATGATTGGGAAGAGAAAAAGAGAGAAAAGGAAAGGAAAAAAAAGAGAGAAAAAAAGAGAGAAAAAAAGAGAAAAAGAGGGGGAACTACAGCATGTGCCATCGTGGACGCAAGCAATCTAGATTTCATAATGTAAAATAAGTGATAAAATACAAGCTGGATTGAATGTAATGCAAAACATCTTTTATACGTACAGTAGTTATGTTGGTAAGAATGCAGGAGAAAAAGAAAAACACATCGTTATATTTAGAACACAGACAGGGACATACTTAGGAGGACTTACGTAAAAATGAATGATGACTTGACTGAGATGATAAAGGGAAACTAACTCTGTTGGATGTTGTAAAATTTCAATAAAAATGATTTTAATTTATTCTTGAAGGAATTCAGAGATTGAGTTGTTGTAATGTTACTGGGAAGTGAATTCCAATACTTTGGCCCATCGTAAATGAATGTGTTTTGAGCCAACAAAGTTCTCAGAAATGGCAAATGGAAATCATTTGATCGCCGTGTTGGATAATTGTGAACGGACTGATTTCTTTGAAACATTGTTTCAAATATATTTGGGAGATTATTTTTATTATAATTATACATAAATTGTCCTAAATTAAACAAATACAAATCATTAATTTTCAATGTTTTATGCTTATAAAATAGTGGGTCAGTATGGGACAAAAATGCAGTATGACATATGACACGGAGTGATTTCTTTTGCAATAAAAGTAATTTATCTAAGAGTGTTTTATATGTATTTCCCCACGCGAGAATACCGTAACTTAAATATGGCAATATCAAGGATGAATATAATACGAGCAGGGACGACAAAGGAAAACAAAACTTAAGCTTATTAATTATACCAATATTACGTGAAATGATTTTACATATACTGTCAATATGAAATTTCCAGGACAGCTTATTGTCAACTGTTACTCCAAGAAATTTTATATGGGAAACATTTTCGAGTGGAGTACCATCTAAAACAATATCAACAGGTAATGCCTCAGTAGAATTACTAAAGAGCGTATATTTTGTTTTTTGAAGATTAAGAGATAGCTTATTTGCTTTTATCCACTGGGCAACATTTTCTAATTTTACATTTATTGTATTAACAAGGGTAAGAAGATTATTGTGTGAAAAAAATAGATTTGAGTCGTCTGCAAAAAGAATAAAAGAAAGAACATCTGATGATCCACAAAAATCATTTATGTAAACAGTAAACAACAGTGGACCTAATAAACTTCCCTGTGGCACCCCACATTTAATATTTAATATTTGTGAATTACAACCATTTAAAGAGACATATTGTTTCCTGTTCATGAGGTAGCTCCTGAACCACTCCAAGGCCTTCCCACGCACTCCATAATGATGTAATTTGTTAAGTAAAATATCATGATTGATGGTGTCGAAGGCCTTGGAGAAGTCCAGGAACAAACCTATCAGATGAGAAGATTTATCGATAGCATGTGCCACTTTTTCTATAAAACTCAATAATGCATGTGTGGTGCTATGTTTCTCCCTAAATCCAAACTGAGAATTCGTAAATATATTATTGAATTTAAAGAAATTAATGTTCTTTTATAAATAATTTTTTCAAGAATTTTTGGCAATGCACTTAACAAAGAAATTGGTCGGTAATTATTTACATCTAATTTGTCACCTTTTTTAAACAAGGGGATGACTTTTGCTGTTTTCATACTTTCGGGGAAGGTGCCATTAAAAAGGGATAAATTAAATATATAAGCTAAAGGATCCGCAATTGACGATATTACCCCCTTTTAAAGAAAATTGCTGATGTCATCATGTCCAGCACTTTTTTTGGAACTAAAATCAGAGACAATATTAATTATCTCCTGAGTGTATGTTGGATTACAAAATATTGAACTAGAATTTGGGGGACCCAAAAATTCGGAAAAATGTTTTGTGGAGGGAGGAATATTACTTGCCAGGCTTTCCCCAATTGAAGAAAAATGGTTATTCAAAATATCACAAATTTGTTGAGAATCTTCAAAAATTTCACCATCAAATCTAATTTTTGTAATATTTGACTTAACATTTGATATATTCATGGCTTGCTTTAAAACTTTCCATGTATTTTGCATATCATGCCTGTAAAATTGTAACTGATTAGTATAATATTTTTTCTTTTCTATTCGTATAATTTTCGTCAAAGTATTTTTGTAACTAGTGTATTTCAACTTTGATTGCTCAGTACGTTTCATTTTAAGTCTGTAATATAAATTATTCTTTCTATTTATTGAACGCAGGAGCGATTTTGAAATCCATGGGAGCCTGGGTACTTTTTTGTAATTAGCTGATTTTTCTATACGTTTTGGAATACAAATGTCCAAATGTTGGATAAAAATCTTCATAAAATATTCATAAGACAAATTAACATCATCTGTATCAAAGATACAGGACCAGTCTGCGGTGTCTAAGCTAGCACCTAGCCTAGCTATACTTTCATGAGTAATTCTTCGTTTAAATATATTGTTTTTATTATTAACTGTCTCATTTAAAGAAAAACCAGTCGAGATGGGGAAATGATCGGTGATATCTGAGAGTACTACAAAAGAATCGGGAGGAGGAAGAATGTTACAAAAAATGTTATCAATTAAAGAAACAGATTCATTAACTATACGTGTGGGTTTAGATATTAAGGGTAAAAAAGAGGCAGACAAAAATATTTCCAAAAAATCTTGCGACATATTATTCTGTTTTAGTAAATCTATATTGAAATCACCCATTATAAAACAATTTTTATTGATAAAAAGTGGGTTTTTAACCAGATCCGAAATCTTCCGTGCCCCTCTAAAATATGGTGAAGACTATGTCCGCTAAACTTAGTATATTGTATCACAATAAGGGCACATTTTCTCATTTCTATTTCAATACCAGTCAGGAACTAGCAAAATTCAGAGACATGTCTAGCGTGGAGTTAAAAAAAACAATTCGCACCCGAATTCCGGGTCTGTGATTGGTCAAAATTTGTCGCAAGACGCGGTGTATCGCATTGCGTAGTATCTGTCGGCTGCTGACTCAATGCTGTCGGCTACGAGCTTAATTGAGGTTAAATTAAATGAGATGTCGCCGAAATGTTACGATCTGTGATAATGAGATGTGATAATTGTTATCTACCAATGACAGCTGGATATAATAGTTCGTCAGAATCCGTTATTAATTAAGATCATCACAACATGGAATAATTCTACTCGTGCTACAGTCCCACCTACTCGGTACGATGTCAGCTGTATCTGAAGTACACAACGTTCAACATGAAGTGGTATACGCCCATGCTACACCACCAGTCCACATGGATATATAGTGTAGATTCATTATTTCCTGTAACACTTATAGAGGAAAAGGGCAATTCATAGTCCTTGAAGTGAAAGTTTCACGTCCTATCCAATTCTGAATAGATTTTCCCAAAGTTACTTTCCACCCTCCCCCATAAAAAAAAATCCATGTATCTTGTAACCTTGTTTTATATTTTCATTGTACCCTGAATTTTCATGAAGCGCTCTCCAACCCGCAACTGTATCTTTCACCCTATCTTTTTTTAATCGGCCAGTTCACTACGCGGTATCGTCAGTCAGTCTAATGCCATTCCTGAAAGTCATTAAGGATGTCACCCCTCCTCTCGACAGTGACATCAGTTCACAAGAAATGCAGAATGTACTGTATAAGCTCTTATTTTCGCGTACAGATATTTTCGCAAATGAGGAGCTCATGGACATTTTCGCGAGATTTTTTTTTTCGCAAATTGACATCCATGATATCGTAAGTGCAATATTGCTCATTGACATGGCGACATTTTTGTGTGTTGTTGAATTTGTGGTCCAACAGTGATTCGCGAAATTCGCGAAAATTAAAGCCTCGTGAAAATAAAAGCTTATACAGTAACACATCACCCTCCAATCAAATTTATCAAAGGTTTCAGTGCACACAAAATCACACAGCTCTTCTTTGACAGGACATGTGACAAATATATTGCACAAGTCTTGAAATATTAATACGAGGAAATCAAGAAATATTTAAAATTGACTTTCTTGATTTGTATACCACAACCTTTCACAATGATTGAAAAAAAGTAAACAAACCAGAATTTCAACCTATTATGAAAAGAATGTTTCAGAGAAAACGACTACAAAATAACAACTTTATGCATAGTCTCATGGAAACTATTGTTTGTTCTATATGTATAGACAAACTGAAAAGCATACATTCATGAGACAATTAGGTTAGCAAGCATACATCAGTTGCCAAAAATGTTTCTCTATATATGCAGCAGTATTAAGGATGCAAATAAACATGTACTAGTTACATAATATCAATGATGCTTATTGCATACACGTATTATGTATTGAGGCATACCTCCATGGGATGTGGTAAGATTTATGCTTACACTTGTATACCAAGAAACAGTATACGAAACAAAATGTAAATGCATAGGAGGCAAGGTGAGCACACACTAAAAAATTCTCTAAGCAGCAGTACAAAAGGATGTATACCTCCATGGAATGTGGCGAGATTTATGCTTCCTATACTTGTTTACCAAGAAAACAGTATATGCGTAAAAAACAAAATGTAAATGCACAGGAGGCAAGGTTAGCACACACTTGAATCAGCTGCTAAAAAAGTTTCCCCGACAGGCCATGGTTGTCCAAAAAAAAGAAGAAAAGTTAATACTTATACTAGTTAAAGATAATGATATAATGCTTACTACTTGTAGCAAGGCAAAATTTAATGGAATGTGCATGGTAAGAATTCTAGATACAAATACAAACTGTACACTTATCTTGACATGTCTGACAAACATAATATGTTGACCACAAAATGTATATGGGAGGTAATTTTACATATCAAGATTTAACTGCCACTTACGTAAAATGGCAAACTTACAATGTATAATGCCACTGTTATCAAGTAAAGCGGATGTGACAAACATAGCATCCAGTAGGTGTAATCTGGTGGCTGTAGAGTATTCACCTACAGTATGTATGGCAAGACGTAAAGGTAAATATATGCAAGTCCACACACATGTGATTATTTTGAAAAGCGAATACCACTGTTGATTACAAAAAAGCATTCGATTTGGTTGATAGATCTTCACTGTGGTTGGAATTGTTCGACCATGGAATTAATGATAAATTACTCCGGGTCGTTAAGGATATCTATAGAAAGTCAAAATCCTGCGTTTTTTATAACAATTCTAAATCAGATTTTTTAAAGAGTAACATAGGTGTAAAACAAGGCGAGAATTTATCACCAATATTATTTTCGTTGTATTTAAACGATTTTTCGTCATTTCTGTCTCAGAGATACCCTGGCCTGGATTTTCTTTCGTCAGGTAGGTAATCAATGAAACGTGTTCTACCGAAGAAGTAAATGTGTTTGTTGATTTATTCACTTTACTATATGCAGATGATACGATTGCGTTGGCTGAAAATGCTGAGGAACTCCAGTTAGCTCTTGATGCTTTATTTGATTATTGCCAATTGTGGCATCTGACCGTTAATACTGCTAAGACTAAGATAGTTATTTTTTCCCGTGGAAAAGTTAGAACAGCTCCTACCTTTCTTTTTGGAGATGATAAAATTTGTGTCTGCGATGATTATGTTTACTTAGGAACGACGTTCAATTTATAATTTTAAGAAAGCTACAAACAAACAAGTAACCCAAGCCAAAAGAGCGTTGTATTCCATAAAAAGTAAAATTTTACCTCTCCTCCTTCCAATCGACGTAAAACTAGAGCTATTTGAACATTTGATCATGCCTATTTTGCTTTACGGCAGTGAAATTTGGGGTTTTGAAGACCTCGCCCAAATTGAAACTTTCTTTTGTAGATATTGTAAGGAACTTCTTGGATTACATAAGCGAACTCCGAATTGTATGGTTTACGGAGAAATAGGTAAAGATCGATTACAAAAAACAGTGACCCTTCGGATGTTAATGTTTTGGTTTAAACTTTTCAACAGTAATATGTCAAAGATAGCGCATGTTTTGTATAATTTTCAATATATGTTTTATCGGCGAGGCAAGAAAATTCGATGACATGGGTAATTAGGATAAAAGAAACATTTAACAACTTAGGTCTAACTGCAATTTGGAACAGCCAAGCATCACAATCGCATCTCACTTTAGCTGGCTTCAAAAGTTTAGTTAGTACCAGATTAAATGATATTTATAAACAAGAGTGGCATAGTAATGTAGACAAAAATTCTCAATGTTTAAATTATCGAATCTTTAAGCAGGATCTTCATTTTGAGAAGTATTTTCGACACCTTAATGATTCACAGGCAAAAATTTTATGTAAATTCCGTTGCGCAAATCATAAACTGCCAATTGTTTCTGGAAGATACAATCAGATTCCAAGAAACGAAAGATTTTGTACCCATTGTAATGAAGAGAAAATTGGTGATGAATTCCACTACCTTTTTCAGTGTAGACTCTTTAATGAACAACGAAAGAAAGACTTTAAAAAAATATTACTGGAAATACCCCAACACTATAAAGATGGATCAATTATTTAATTGTCAAAAGAAAACAGTCCTTTCCAATTTATCCAAGTTTTGTAATTATATAATGACACATGTTTAGATTATTAGTATTTTTTATCCTTTTTGCAAATACTATACATGCCTTTTTTACAGGCTGTGCCTTCTTTACAATTGATTTATAACTTATTTGTCTTTTCACTCTCTCCTCCTTTTTTCTTCCATCTCTCTACTTATTCTTCTTCTAGTTCCCGTCTCCATATTTCCTTAATTCTTGTTCACTTAGCGTATGAATACATTTCCGTATGTCTTTGCGTTTTTCTTTTTTCTGTTTCTATTTTTTCTTTTTTACCTGAACCAAAAATCACTCGTATATCTTTATTTGTTAATTCACAAGTCTTGTGTCCTTCTCACTCTCCCTCTTCACCTCCATATCCCTTCTCTCTCTCTCTCTCTCTCGTCATATTTCCCTTTCTTTGTTTTGTTTTGAGTTTTTTCACCATATATCGTGTATATATTGTATATATTTCTGTACATTTTTTTTTCTTTTCATCAATCGCATTTCATTCTTATTTTCTTTGTTATAGTTGCTTTGTACACTTTTCAGAGTTATTTGCAATTATTATTTATTGATATTATAATGTGCTATATGTTTTTCATTGGACTCCGATACCCAGAGTTTGGGTTGTTGAGTAAATAAACTTTCAAAATTTCAAACTTTCAAACTTTCAAACTTTCAAACTTTCAAACTTGCAAACTTTCAAACAGAGGGTCCTACACTGTCATCTACATACAGAGTATTACATTGTACTTGAAAGTTTGAAAGTTTGAAAGTTTATTTACACAACAACCCATACTCTGGTATTGCAGTCCAATGAAAAACGTATAACACATTATTAATCTAATAATACAGAATTGCAAATAACTCTGAAAAGTGTACAAAACAAATATAACAAAGAAAATAAGAATGAAATGCGATTGATGAAAAGAAAACAAAATGTACAGAAATATACAATATATACACGATATGGTTAAAAAAACTCAAAACACACACAAAAAAGAAAGGGAAATATGACGAGAGAGAGAGAGAGAGAGAGGAGAGAGAGAGAAGGGAAATGGAGGTGAAGAGGGAGAATGAGGAGGAAACAAGACTGATGAATTAACAGAAGAAATACGAGTGACTTTTTGGTTCAGGAAAAAAGAAAAAAATAGAAACAGAAAAAAGAAAAACGCAAAGACATACGGAAATATATTCATACGCTAAGTGAACAGGAATGAAGGAAATATGGAGACGAGAACGAGAAGAAGAAGAAGAGAGATGGAAGAAAAATGGAGGAGAGCGTGAAAAGACAAATAAGTTATAAATCAATTGTAAAGAAGGCACAGCCTCTAAAACAGGCTTATTTCCCTTATGTAGTATTTACAAAAAGGATAAAAAATACTAGTAATCTAAACATGTGTCATTATATAACTACAAAACTTGGTTAAATTGGATAATGATAATGATAATGAATAACATTTATATAGCGCTTAATACTGATGTTTCTAAGCGCATTGATCCGGAAAAAAAAAAGAAGTATGACATTAAAATAAAATACAGCATTATGTAAATATACAAATTATGATATAACATGCAACAGCAAAACAACATAATTAAAGTTGAGTAAACAGATAAGTTTTCAACGATGACTTGAACTTATCTACGTTATCAGCATTACGAATATGGAGAGGAAGTTTATTCCAGAGAGACGGGGAAATAACAGAAAAAGCCCTATCACCATAGCGGGTGCAGGTGCGGGGACCATGTGATAGTTGGAGAGTGGAGGAAGAACGAAGAGAACGGGTTGAAGTGGAGGAGCGGAAAGAAATTAAGGAAAGGACTGTTTTCGGTTGACAATTAGATAATTGATCCATCTTCATAGTTATTGGAGTATATCCAGTAATATTTTTAAAGTATTTATTTCGTTGTTCATTGAAAAGTCTACTCTGAAAAAGGTAGTGAAATTCATCTTCAATTTTCTCTTCATTGCAATGGGTGCAAAATCTTTCGTTTCTTGGAATCTGATTGTATCTTCCAGAAACAATTGACAGTTTACGATTAGCGCAACGGAATTTACATAAATTTTTTGCCTGTGAATCATTAAGGTGTCGAAAGCACTTCTCAAAATGAAGATCCTGCTTAAAGATTCGATAATTTAAACATTGAGAATTTTTGTCTACATTACTATGCCACTCTTGTTTATAGATATCATTTAATCTGGTACTTACTAAACTTTTGTAGCCAGCTAAAGTGAGATGTGATGCTTGGCTGTTCCAAATTTCCGTGTGACCTAGGTCTTCTAGGTTGTTAAATATCTCTTTTATTCTAATTACCCATGTCATCGAATTTTCTTGCCTCGCAGATACAACATATTGAAAATTATACAAAACATGCGCTATCTTTGACATATTACTGTGAACAAGCCTAAACCAAAACAATAACATCCGAAGGGTGACTGTTTTTTGTAATCTATCTTTACCTATTTCACCGTAAACCATACAATTCGGAGTTCGCTTATGTAATGCAAGAAGTTCCTTACAATATCTACTAAAGAAAGTTTCAATTTGGGCGAGGTCTTCAAAACCCCAAATTTCACTGCCGTAAAGCAAAATAGGCATGATCAATGTTCAAATAGCTCTAGTTTTACGTCGATTGGAAGGAGGAGAGGTAAAATTTTACTTTTCATGGAGTACAACGCTCTTTTGGCTTGGGATACTTGTTTGTTTATAGCTTTCTTTAAATTATTATTATAATTGAACGTCGTTCCTAAGTAAACATAATCATCGTAGACACAAATTTTATCATCTCCGAAAAGAAAGGTAGGAGCTGTTCTGACTTTTCCACGTGGGGTGCGTTTATAAGATTTTCTTCTGGCCAGAAACATTGTTTTGAAACACTGTTTCTGGCCAAACAGTGATTCTAGCTCGAAAAAAAATCTTATAAACGCTCGCCGTGATTTGAAACAGTGTTTTGAAACACTGTTTGTAAACGCACAAAATAGTGCGTTTACAAACAGTGTTTCTGTAGAATCAGTGTTTCAAAAATCTTATAAACGTAACCGCGATCGCAAACACTGTTTATGTGACGTCACAATGCCTTGCGCGCACCCTGTTTGACCTTTTGCCGAGGAAAAACTGCGCAGAGTGAGTGGCGCAATGGCACAGTCTGAGCGAGAGCCTCAACACGCTCGGAGAAAAAATCTTATAAACGCTCCCCTGACAAAAGTGTGATTTGAAACAGTGTTTCAAAACAGTGTTTCAAAACAGTGATTCTAGGCCCGCAAAATCTTATAAACGCACCCTAAAGTCTTAGCAGTATTAACGGTCAGATGCCACAATTGGCAATAATCAAATAAAGCATCAAGAGCTAACTGGAGTTCCTCAGCATTTTCAGCCAACACAATTGTATCATCTGCCGGATGTGAATAAATCAACAAACATATTCACTTCTTCGGTAGAAAACGTTTCATTGATACCTGACGAAAGAGAATCCAGGCCAGGGTGTCTCTGAGACAGAAATGACGAAAAGTCGTTTAGATACAACGAAAATAATATTGGTGATAAATTCTCGCCTTGTTTTACACCTATGTTACTCTTTAAAAAATCTGATTAAGAATTGTTATAAGAAACGCAGGATTTTGACTTTCTATAGATATCCTGTACTGTAACGTGCACTGTATGCACAGTGCACGTTTACTGTCCTTCCGCGCCGTTTAACTCTCCACTCAGAGGGAATTAAGCAATCAGGTACGCGCATTCGCGGCAAACTGAGATCTCGTCAAAAATTAACGGTACAACGCAATGATTTATTCGATCAGCTGACCCGTTCCAAGAATCAGTCCACATGAAGTCATTATATTTTCATAGTATGATATTACCTCTTTCATTTTATACTTCTTCCATTTTGGTCCACGTTTATTTGATTGATCTAGTGTACCCCCAAAGAAAAATGAAAAATATGCAAATCTTATGTTTTATAATTTCCTTGTTCAGTACATTTCATATGTCAGAACCTTTCAAGTGGTCGGATGTCATCAAAGTACAACTCTTCAGGTTTTTTATCGATGCATAAATCATGTAGACTGATAATGTCGTTTAGATTTACAGGGACTCTAAAAATGTGGTCTCCCAGCTCATTACGTATTCATGTCCGCGAGGTCCATGCATACGCGTACGATAAATGCGAAGGCTTTTCAGGGTGTTGCGGTCTGACTGTTCTGGGCTAATTTTTCATGCACCGATCACATGGGACGCCATTTTATTTTCTATAGGTTGCGCACGTGTCAGCGTAATCTAAAGCCAAAGAGCTTTTCCAAGTAAAAAGCTGCTTGTCAACACGACGAAGGGAAGAGGGGTACGTCCAGCCCAAGCGTCGTCTCCGGAAGGGCGTCCCCGCCGCAAATCTAAAGCTCCCTTTTGCAGCCTATATATTAACAAACACGAGATAGCTGTCTTGTAATGACGGAAAGAGGTAAGGTAAGTTAGCGTGAAATAAATGACAGGATGATACTACCTGCATAGTGGATAGAGAAAAAGGAGAAGGAAGAGGAAGATGATGGGTCAAAACCAGGGCACGTGAGGCATGAGGTATTAGCTCCCCAAAATAAAGGAGTGTAAAGAGGAGAGTAAAAAAGGTATAAATAAAGTTTGAATGCAATTAAGTTCCCAACTTTCCAACTTATAATGCCGATCCGCTTTGTATTTAAGGAACTGTGCGTCTAAATGTGCCCTAAAATTATTGTGTGTGCATATATACAAATATAAGAACTTTACAAGACAATCATAATTTTCTCAAGATAACCATCCTCTTTATTCTGATCAACAATGTGGTTCTTTTTTAATGTTCTGATTTTATGTGTGATTGCCAAGTTTCAAAGATTACAGTCATTAGAGGACCAATATCGGATCCTTTGTACCATATAAATCGTCTCATTGACGAGTTCAGATTTTATTGGGATTTGTATTCGTAGGGCAAAGGTCAGGTGATGTCACATTTTGCGCTACAGGCGAGTTGACTGTAGGAGATTGACTGGTTTTAACTTGTGTTACTTCGTCCTTCAATGCCACTTTATTTTCACTTTGCACTGCAATTTGTCTGTGGAAGAAACAGGCAGTCTGAATCTATGGGCCGGTTTCATAATATATTCGGAAAAGGAACACAGAAACCAGAACAGATGCATTTAATAGTTTAACCTTGTTGGGCACCCTTGGGCAAAGCTGTACTCTCTAAAAAAATCGAGTGAAAATATTCACTCTTAAAAGAGTGAATACAAAAAAGAGTGAATTTAGAGTGAAATTGGAGTGAATTTTGAGTGAAAATGTTCATTTTCACTCGTTTTAGAGTGACCTCAGGGATCACTCCAAAATCTTCGAGTGATCCCTGAGGTCACTCCAAAATGAGTGAAAATGAACATTTTCACTCAAAATTCACTCCAATTTCACTCTAAATTCACTCTTTTTTGTATTCACTCTTTTAAGAGTGAATATTTTCACTCGATTTTTTTAAGAGAGTACGTTTGATAGTCTTAAAATTTATTCATGTCAGTAAGCAAGAATGCAAGAGACTTTCGGGATTTTGCAACGTTTTCCGTTTGAACGAACGCTATATGGAAATAGGAAAAATGATGCTAGTTGGCGTGTAGTCACATCATTGGCTTCTCTTGGGAACTTCAACCACTTGCATAATACAGACTGTCGATCGTCCAAAAGTTTCGTGAGTTACCGTCTATGGGCATTAGACAGACTGTCGGATAACTGGGACGTGAAAAGGAACAATAGAATAATTATAGATATAGGCCTACACAAACTCTGAGTAGCTGTAAAACTAAAGCAAAATAAACAGTTTGTTTGATTTGATTTGATTTGATTTGATTTGATTTGATTTGATTTGATTTGATTGGTTCCTGCATTATATCATTGCTCATCATGCAGATACATACACATATATCATATACATTGATGGTACCATACATATAAATGGATATACATAAACATTATTTGCTAAAAAAGGTAGTTTCTTCATTACCTTTAGAATAATTATACAGCAATACAGTTTCTTCATTGCCTATTCAATGTACAAAAGAACATATCAGTGATGCAATGAATAACGCAGAAGGGCTACAGCTTAAGCATTGCTTGATTTGCCTGCAGCCCTCGTACATAATACAGAACATAAGAAAATAGGAGGAGGGATGACTTGCATAGAGATAGGATATAGGAGAAAGGAGAGGGGAGAGGTCTGTCTGCTTTCGCTAATACACAAAGTTAGATCACCAGATCACTGAATAGTAAAGTATTTTCTCACCGAGGTACAGGTGAACATTACAGGTCATGGTCGGTTACATAACATTACGCAATAAATTCAGAACGGCGATAATTCCACGAGGGAATTTCATATACAATACAATTGCAATGACATTATAAGATCACTGATATCCAGAAAGCAGCATTGTCTTTACAGCTTTCTTGAAAGAATACATAGACTTTAAAGTTCGAATTTCTGAAGTCATCGTTCATCTATTAAGATATTATCAGTTGCAGTTTCATGACTCGGATGTGATTCTATTTTCAATAAAAGAATTTGCAGAAGTAAAATATCGAGATCACGATAGACATTCATATCATTATTTTTATATGACGACAACGAAATACATCTGTGTGATAATAAATATCCATGTCTCTTCAGCTTGTAGACAGTAATTCAACTCTGTGTTGACGTGCTTATACATAGAATCTTATTACGGGATACACCATACAAAGTTTGTTTGTTTGTTTGTTTGTTTGATTTATTTTTCTTCCAACACAATTTCACACATAAATCAAGATTCTTTTCAGTAATATCACATAAAATATCAGTAAGCAGATTACAACGTCCATGATTCAAAGAAGGAAAATTAATGTGTCAATCAATTCCATTAACAAAATATAGCTCGTATTACCGAATTTCCAAATAATTACCTGAGAAATTATGCGGAAGAAGGACTGCCACTAAAAGCAAAAGCTTGAACACGTGGCAGCCCAGGACCTATCTACATAATACACATAAAATTATATTGTTGGCGGAATGGGGAAATACTATACAATTACAAAATGATTATGATACACTGTAAATGCATTATGTTTTATATTCTAGTGCATAAATACGAATAGAAATAAAGTGAATTACTCAACTATGATGGCGATGATGATGATACACATTGGTCTATAGTTGATACACATTGCTCTATAATGTGAAGTGCATTATAATTATTTAAACCGATTAATCAATACCTGTACACAATGGACAGTATTAATTTCCTTCCAGTCATAAGTGATCCAGTAAGAATTTGAAAACATTTCTTTTTAACCACTACATTTCTGTCTTATGCAATCATCTTTAAATTACCAGATTTAAAGGAAGATTTCAGTCAGGGTCTTTTTAGTGCTCTCATCGCTGAAATTCGCATAGCTGGAGAAACTCGCTTGAGCGCCGTAGCATGTGTTCTTCATTCATCGCTTTATGCCTACGCTGTTGGACCTGTGGGACTTCTTTACGGATTTTATGTTAAAGCTGATTTCAGAGGTAAACGAACGCCTTATCAGATTAATATTCTGTATATTGTGAGCATGGATGTACGCGGCCGGGGGGGGGGGGGTGCTTCCCCCTTCCTTCCTTCTTCAGACTCGGAAATTAATTTTCATATAGTTTGATCAGGACAGTATATGGGGAAACTCACGCAACAGTTAACATGATTAAAGAATTTAGGGAAATTTGTGTGCAACCGGTATTAATCACGTGTCGTCCAAGGCAATTATTTTTGTTTTTTTCAAAGACTAATTCTTATTACCTTTTTGATGGAAAATTTTTCCAAATATTCCACTCAAAGTGTGCATCAGAATTTGGAATCTAAATTATAAGAATGCAAAAGCTCCCTTGTTTGGGCGAGGAGATCCCCCCGCCCAGTCCCTACGCCCCCTCGCTTAGATGTTCCCTTAAATATCAAACGTATTCTTGCCCCCCCCCCCCAAGAAAAAAAAGAAAAGAAAAATTCTTCATATGATATTATGGCCTTGGTCGATGCACTACTGCGACTTAAACTTACACTCGCCAACCGATCATCTCAGAGGGTCATATAATAATCGAAAGCGCTTGCGTGAGTCTGTAATCACCTGTTCATTACACACGTGACGAGGCAATAATTTTTATTCTAGACTTTACTGCTTTATGCCTCTTACATAATTATGACTCATATCACTTAGGTATGAGATGCCATCAGTAACGTCCTCAAATTATTAAGACAACAATGAGAAATACACTCAGCAAAGAAAGAAAGTAAACACTTTTTCGAGGTCTTATTTTTCATAGAAGATTTTTATGAAAATCAATGTATTATGTAAAAAGGTAATTTGATTGGCTATTCAGCTAATAGGTTGATTAAAAAGAAAAATTTACGCATGAGTGAGCACATTCGTTTTTGTCCTCCAAGGCACAAAAAAAAAATTAAAAATTGCAAATATTGACATGTTCTCTTTCATTTGCAAATGCCCTTCACGATAACATTGACGACCAAAAAACCAGTTTAACACAATGAGAGACATGAATGAAATAGGAAAAACAAGTTTTTGTTCTCTTTATCTCTTTATAACCTCTACGAAAAACAAAGTGGGAAACTACAGGGGGAAAATAAGAATTTTCTGTCAAGTCAAACTTTAAATTACATAGGGAATGATAAGCATAAAGATGATTAAATGAGCAGGATTTCTTTATTTATTTCTTTTAATCTAATGATTT
The DNA here is from genome assembly GCF_040938485.1 of Diadema antillarum. Classification (NCBI taxonomy): domain Eukaryota; kingdom Metazoa; phylum Echinodermata; class Echinoidea; order Diadematoida; family Diadematidae; genus Diadema; species Diadema antillarum. The sequence continues at coordinate 707,278 of NW_027271371.1, forward strand.
AAAATCCATGTGACAATTCCAAGAACTAAACATTATTTACAATATCCTAATTTGAAAAAAAGCTCAAATTTCTACCATTTCTGTTAATTATTACTTCTTCTCTTATTTTATTTGAATTTAGATTTGACATAGATGCTTTATTTTCCTCCATTATTTTTAGCCTTCATTGGTCTTTTGGGCTTTAAAGATATCACAGAGATCAAAGATTTATTTTTGTAACTTAATTCATGTTTCTTTTTGTCTGAAATTTGTTGTTTGTTCATATTGTTCTATGGAAGAGCACATACGCATGAATGACAACTTGTTCAGTTTTGCAATTTTTACTTTTGTGCCCTGGAAGAGAAAAACAATGGTGTTCACTCATGCGTAAAGTTTCCCTTTTTGTTGACCTACCAGATTGATAGCCAATTGAATTACCTTCAATATGGTATATAATACATTAGCTTTCAGCCAAATATTCTAGGAGAAATCTAAACTTGAAAAAGCGTTTACTTTCTTTTCTTTTCTTTTCTTTGCTGAGTGTAGATGCATTAATCTAAACTGGAATGAAACTCAAATATACATGTAGATTGAGTAAAACCAAGCGTTGGAACACATCAGCATGAGTTTTAGGAAAATCGGACAATCCGTTGAAAAGTTCCAGTGCAGCCATCGCTGGATGAGAAGAATTCTACAGTTCGTGACGTCACCTTTGTACAACAATATGAAGAAAATAGATAATAATTCATAAAACTTTATTAGCTCACCTGAGCCGAAGGCTCAAGTGAGCTATTGCGATCTCTCTTCGTCTGGCGTCCGTCGTGCGTCGTGCGTCGTGCGTCGTCCGTCGTCCGTCGTGGGTAAACTTTTTACATTTTCATCTTCTTCTTGAGAATCCCATGACCGATTTTCACCAAACTTGGCAGGTAGCATCCCGAGGGGAATAGGATCTCAATTTGTTCAAATGGGCACCATGGCCCACCTGGGGGCCCCAGGGGTCCAAACACGTTAAATATAAGGAATCTTTAAAAATCTTCTTATCCAGAACCAGAAGTGATAGGGCTTAGTTAATACTATGAGTTAGTACATTGATGACTGTAGTTTCAAGTTTGTTCATGGGGGATTCAGGGGTGCCCCCCTTGGGACCCAGGGGAGGGGTCCTAATGGGGCCTAAATTGTACATTTTCACCTTCACTTTGAGATCCCCATATCTGATTTTCACCAAACTTGGTAGGTAGCATCCCTAGAGGGATATGATCTCAATTTGTTCAAATGAGCACCACGGCCCACCTGGGGGCCCCCAGGGGGCCCCAAACCCCCTAAAATTAAGGAATCTTTAAAAATCTTCTCTAGAACCAGAAGTGATAGGGCTTAGATAATACTATGAGTTAGTACATTGATGACTGTAGTTTCAAGTTTGTTCGTGGGATTGGCGGAAACAGGGGTGCCCCCCCCCCCCCCTGCGACCCAGGAGAGGGGATGGGGAGAAGTCCTACAGTTGTAGTGGGGCCTGAATTGTACATGTTCATCTTCTTTTTGAAAACCTCATGATGAATTTTGACCAAACTTAGCAGGTAGCATTCCTAGGGGGATAGAATCTCAATTCTTCAAATGGGCACCATGTCCCTCTTGGGGGCCCCTAGGGGGACCACCCCCCCCCCCCCACACACACACATGGTACACACACACACATTAAGGAATATTTAAAATCTTCTACTCTAGAACCACAAAATGGTCAAGCAAAGTTAATACCATGAGTTTGTACATTGATGACTTTAGTTCCAAGTTTGTTCATTGCAGATTCAGGGCTGCCTTGCCCCCCCCCCCCCCCCCACCCTGGAGTTGAGGGGGGATCCATATGCAGAACCTAAGTTTCCAATGTTCTCAGGTAAGAGTGTGCAAGAATGCATGGAAGGTGAAATTGCGATACTCAGGTGAGCGCGTGACCCCCGGGTCTCTTGTCTTTTACAAAAGTTACACATTCCCTCTTCATTTATTCCCTCATCATTCCTTTATCACCTCTTGCGTTCGATGAAGACAGACCGCCCTATTTTCTCGCCTCCATTCCACGGATTATTTCCTGCCTTTTGCCAGCTCCAGAGCAACATTAAACCACCTCCTTAGCGAACTTTGAATGTAAACGTGGAACTTAATTTTTGTGGGATTTTTGTTTGTTTGGGTTTGTTTTTGTCTGTTTTGTGTGTGTTTTTTTGGGGGGGTTTTGTTTCTGTTTTGTTTGTTTTTTTGGTTTGTTTGTTTGTTTGTTTGTTTTGTTTGTTGTTGTTTTGGGGTGTTTTTTTTTTTTTTTGGGGGGGGGGGGGGGGAATACGCGTCGCCAGTGCAAATATATGGCGACCCGCCTGACTCGAGCTAACAGGTACACCGGACTGTTCCAACTCAACACACTCACCGTAAATAATAATAGTAAACTCTGACAAGATTACTGAGATTGAGAACAAGAAGAAAATAAGATGGCAGCCGATATTTTCAAGCTTCGAACAAGCTGACAGCTATCAATGGAGATTAACGAGTGAAGGAAACACCGAACGAAAATATTGGATGCACACTTTGCGACACGTTTTCACACTATAGGGATAAACGCCGACGACGCCGCTAACATCGCCTTCGTGGTGACGTTTGCCGACACGACGTGACAAAGCTAACGCAGCTTCTGGCCAGGCCAGCGCAGAGGAGGGCATCGTTTTCTGCACATGACATCATAAAGTGTTAATCGTCTTCTAATCCAGCGATGGCAGGACCCAAAATTGAAATTTAAAAAAAATCAAATCTTTTGAACGGATATTCGGCGATGTTCCCCAAACTTCGCGGATGTGTTCTACTGTAATTGCTACATTTCCTTAAGTCACGCAATATATTTGGGTTTTATTCTCCGTTAAGCCTCGCCTGATACGACAGGTAACCATGATGAGGGCATATTTAACAAGGAAATGAGTGTTATTATCATCTATATCGTTATACATGCAGTTGATTGATGAGCAAATCGTGTCTTTGTTCTATTTTAACTGAATTTAGTTAATATTTTCGAAACTATATAGTTCACGTTGAAGCGGGTTTTCTCATATTTTTTGGCTAATGATGTCTGTCACTTTACTTCGAATTCTGTAAACATGCTTTTATCCCTTTGGTCTCTTATCTTTCACGTTTAGGGAGAGGCCTTGAGAAAGCGTTGCTTCGAGAATTGAAAACAGTAAGTTTTTCATCATTCCCACCAGGCATGGACCACAGAACAATAAAGATTTGAAAATGTGAAGCTAAAATCAACTGCTGCATGACATGGCGCGAAAGAAAATAATTATGTAATCGAAATCCTTGGTTTGAATTCATTAAGGTGGTTTAAACAGTGGCGTATCTAGGGAAAACGGCGCCCGGGGCAAGCGCGAAAATTGCGCCCCTAATTTCTAAAAGTGTTCAGCGCCAACCCCATCCTGGTAGGGACTTTAAAAAGTCCACATGATATGCTTTTTCAAGCACTTAAAAGGGGTCTTTTGAGGGTGATTTAAATGTAATTTAAAATGTAATAAATTTTGATAAATTTTGGCGAGCGAGCGCAGCGATCGAGCCGAAAATTTTTGTATTTCAGCTCACAAAACATGGAATTCTTGTCATTTTTTGGTTATCAAATCCTACAATTCTAATCAAGATATAGTGACGGCCCTATAGATAACAATAAATTATACCAACATACTGAGGATTTGAAAAATACTCTAAATTAGTACGCGCGAGTGAGCCGAAATTTGTATATTTCCGCGTCATTATTACGTTTTGTTCTTATCTTGTTTGATTTGGTTTTTTTGCGCCCCCCCCCCGTATGTTCGAAACATGAGTTTTAGGAAAATCGGACAATCCGTTGAAAAGTTCCAGTGCAGCCACCGCTGGATGAGAAGAATTCTACATTCTAAATTAAGCGTGAAATAGGAGTACCTTTGACATGCGCGTATGAATGTGCTTTTGTTACTGGACGTCTGTTGGCGCTGTTGGTCTATGCAATCAGTAAATCGTATTTACGCAGAAGAAATTTACGTAAACCATGGTTTAATTATTTGTACCACATTCGTGAATTTGGGCCTTCGTGTTTGTAATTTTTCAGACGCATATATGGCAGTCGTGACTCTGCCGTATAGCCATGTTGAAGTTAGCTGGTGGCGACTTGTGAAGAGTGACGGCAATTTGAATTTTAACAGCATTCTCGATGATCATAATAGTGAAGAGCTCTTCACGCGAATCGAGGCAACTCGCCATCTACGCACGACACGTCGTGACATTCCTGCACTCGTGTTCAAGTCGGGAGCCGTTCAAAAATGCGACCAAATTGATGCAACTCGTGTGCACCTTGTCATAATTTGTAGGGACGTCACACTTAAGCTAGGCTGACACTTGCACGATTCTGTGGCACGCATTGGCACGACTCGAGTCGTGCCAGTGCGCAAACTAGTCGTAAACTGGCGTGAAGTGTGCGTAAACCCGTCGTGACTGCGTGCCATGTCGGGACGAGAATTTTGAAATGTTCAAAATTTTGGTCACAACATAATTTCGCGACCGGGTCGTGAACTATGCGCAAACTGTTCGTGAACTCGTCGTGAACTCGTGGGGACGATGCGGGAGGATGCGTGCCAGTGCGTGCCAGTGCACGCCATGCCACGATTGTCACGAACTACCACGAATAGTTAACGAACAGCTCACGTCGAGTTCACGAGTAGTTCACGACATGTTCACGAATTGGTGCGCGTAGCAGCGTGGCCGTGCCTTCCCACTGACACGTGTTCTTCACGCATTGATGGCACGAGCAGTTCACGACTAGTTTATGCACTTCACGAACAGTTTGCGCATGGCACGAGCAGTTCACGACGAGTTCACGAGCAGTTCACGACTACTGCGCAAAAGTGGCGCTCGCGTCGCTGCGGGGGTATATATAGGGCTTCCTGGACACTGCTCGTCATTCCAGAGATCGCCAGCGAAGAGACAACTTATATCACAGGGGTTGGGGAGGCCCCCTTTTTATATGACGAGCCCAAGTCGGCACGACACCGTCCGAATTGCGCAAACTCGTCGTGCCAATGCAGGAAGTGCGTAAACTATGCGCAAACTATGCATGAACTCGTCGTGCCAGTTCGTGTCAATGTGGACACTGATGGGCAAGCATTTGTGAACTATTCGTGAACTCGTCGTGAACTCGTCGTGAACTATGCGTGAACTAGTCGTGAACAGTGCGGGAGCCTCCCAGTTCGTGCCCCAAAATGGCACGACTTGCCACGACAAAATCGTGGCCAAAAGTCGTGCAAGTGTCAGCCTTGCATTATACTCAAGTAAAATTCGTGATGTAATCGCACCTCTATAGATTAACTTTAGTACAGTGCGAATGTCGTCGAGTAAAGGCATTGCGAGTGCAAACAGAGTCACCCAGAGTTTTCTACGAGGTTCGAGTGATCGTAGGACCATTGGCGAGTTAAAGAATTTCGCACGAGCATTTTTCTAGAGAAAGCAAACTTGGCACGAAATTTTTGATAGTGATCGACGAGTGTAATTTTCATTTAAGCAGAGATCCCACTTAGTCGAGTTGTGGCGAGTTATAAAACTCGTAATTACAATTATATTGTAATCAAAATATGTAGATTATGATAAACTCGTAATACCATCGCATTACTCCTAACAAGCTCGAAATGAACTCTATATAACTCGTAATAAATCGGCTTCTTTGAGTATATTCAAGTGCTCCACGGGTTTCCAAGAGTGTTTGAAAGTTTGAAAGTTTATAAACTCAATCACCCCAATTGGGGTATGCGAGTTCAAAAGCAACATATTACAAAATATGATAACATACTTATAGACATATGTATAGAAACGTTACAGGCACCGCCTGCGAGCACTAAAACACGAACTCATAGATATATACAATGTTCTAATAGCATAAGTCTACTAACTAAGTCATCTTTAATAATCATATTTACACAAAAAATAAAAGTCATTAGACTGTAATGATTTACATGTATCACTTTTCAGAATATTGAACAATTTTTTACAGAATTTCGCCATCTTCACCGCTGTCTCCTTAGTAGTGTCCACCAGAGCCGCGTTGAGTTGTCGCTAGTTATCTCGAGCTACATGAAGAGCTTTACTTGAGTTTTCAAGAGTGCCTCATTTAGGGCAACTCGCCATAACTCGTCATGACTCGCCAAGAGCTAAATTCAGCTACTTGGGAAACAATTTTCACGCGAGTACACGCCAGTTAAAGCCAGCGCTAGCTCGCCATCACTCGAGACTATACAACTCGGCTAAGTGGGGAACGTAGCTTTTTACAGCTCTTTAAAGTCGTTTGAAGTAATGGAAAGAAATGATAGATAATCAGAAGAGAAATTTCATGTAATGATTTCAATGAAGGGGTTTAATAACGAATTTGCGGAATTTCGAGTCACGAACTGTAACCACATTTTCATTACCTGTGCACATACACACCGTATAATGTATACTCAGCAATAAAATAATTCTTTCTCAAACCCCGACACTGGAATCAGTTACAGTTCATGGGCGTAAATCCCGGGGGATGGGGGATATATCCCCCCCCCCCCCCCCTGAAATGGAGGAGGGGGGATGGCCTGTACAATCATCCCCCCCCCTGAATTTTGAAAAAAAAAATGGAGGAAACAAAAATCCGATTGTATCAATTTTGGCATATTGCATGACGTTTGTACGCCGGCCTTCAGACAGGTAACAGAATTGAACAGTATTCTATCTTGTAGGAAAATGTATACATAATTTTCTCAAGCGTTCGCTCGCTTCACTCGCTCGCGAAGAAAGTATCAGCGATATACACTGTAAGGTAGGGCTCAGACGTTGACAACGTCAAATAGCATAGGCCTACATGTAAACATGCAATGACGCGAGTAACTGGGGACAATCTACAAAATATGTACGAAAACAAACAAATAAACAGTAACAAAAAATATATCTCCACAATTGAACCCCCTAGATTTCCTGAATCATTCCTGAGAAACGACAGTGAGTGATGACTCAGTCAGGATACATCTATGGGCATACCCAGGGAATATCATGGGCGTGGGGGGGGGGGGGGGGGGGCAAAGGGGCATTTACCCCGCCCCTACGGAAGTGTTTAGACAGACAAATAATTTATCCCCCAAGCAATTCCCGAGATGAGGACAAATCTCGAACTTCCTTAATGGAAAATTGTCCAAATACCGCCAGAACTATGCACCAGATCGTTGAATTGCAATCATAAACATACAAAAGCTCCGCTATACTGGATCCCTTTCGATAGACTTTGTACACTTTTGAGATTGACGTATATTTCCCCAATTAATCAAAGAGTGTGCAGCAGATCCCTCATATGCAGAGGCGTCGATTGGGGGGGGGGGGGATGGTTCCCCCATAAAAGTGGGACAAACAAAAGCGAAAAATATAGCCACAAACGGCAGTTTTTGGAGTGTAAAATGTCAAAATTTTAAAGCTCGCTCGCTTCGCTCGCTCGCATTTAATCATTATGCCATTCTCCTGATGTTGCTGCCAGTGATTGACAGCAGTTGCTACCGGTGCGCCCCCCTTAATATCCAAAGCGAAAAATATAGCTACAAATGGCAGTTTTGGGACTGTAAAATGTCAATGTTGCTGCCAGTAACTGCCAGCAGTTTTTGCCCGGTGCGGCCCCCGTAATTTCCAAAGCGAAAAAATACAGCCACGAACGACAGTTTTTGGGAATGTAAAATGTCAAAATTTCAAGCTCACTCGCTTCGCTCGCTCGCAGCTAATCATTATGCCATTCTCCTGATGTTGCTGCCAGTAATTGCCGGCAGTTGCGTCCGGTGTGCCCCCTTAATTTCCAAAGCGAAAAAATACAGCCACAAACGGCAGTTTGGGGACTGTAAAATGTCAAAATTTTCAAACTCGCTCGCTTCGCTCGCTCGCATTTAATCGTTATGCCATTCTCCTGATGTTGAATGCTGCCAGTAATTGCCAGCAGTTGTGCCCAGTGCGCCCCCTCCCCCCCCCTTAATTTCCAAAGCGAAAAATATAGCTACAAACGACATTTTTGGGACTGTAAAATTTCAAAATTTTCAAGCTCACTCGCTTCGCTCGCTCGCATTTAATCGTTATGCCATTCTCCTGATGTTGCTGCCAGTAACTGCCAGCAGTTGCGCCCAGTGCACCCCCCTTAATTTCCAAAGCGAAAAAATACAGCCAAAAACGACAGTTTTTGGACTGTAAAATGTCAAAATTTTCAAGCTCTCTCGCTTCGCTCGCTCGCATTTAATTGTTATGCCATTCTCCTGATATTGCTGCAAGTAATTACCAGCAGTTGCACCCGGTGCGCCCCCCTTAATTTCTAAAGCGAATAAATACAGCCACAAACGGCAATTTTGGGACTGTAAATGGTCAAAATTTTCAAGCTCGCTCGCATTTAATCGCTGTGCCAGTCTCCTAATGTTGCTGCCAGTGATTGACAGCAGTTGCGCCCGGTGCGGCCGCCCTTAATTTTCAAAGCGAAAAAGTATAGCTATAAACGGCAGTTTTTAGACTGTAAAATGTCAAAATTTTCAAGCTCGCTAGCATTTAATCGCTATGTCATTCTCCTGATGTTGCTGCCAGTGATTGACAGCAGTTGCGCCCGGTGCGCCCCCCTCCCTTAATTTCCAAAGCGAAGAATATAGGTACAAACGGCAGTTTTTGGACTGTAAAATGTCAACATTTTCAATGCAAAAAGATTTCACCGTGGGAGGGGGAAGCCCCAGTATACCATACCCTCCCCCCCCCCCTCGCTTGCTTCGCCCCCTCGCATAACCGCTCCCCCTAAGATCAAATCCTGTCTACGCCGGTGATAGGCCCCACTATCTAGTAGTCGCACAGGCGGAGCAAGGAGCTGAAATACCACGATTTAGTCATTCAATAATATATTGTGAATATTTCATTTTCTTATTTTTTAAAGAAAAAAACAACAAAAATTTCACCAAAAGTGTGCACCAGGGGGGCATTTCATGAAACATTTTGTCCGACAAGGTTGTCGGACAAATTTGCTCTTAGCCAATCAGATGCAAGGATTTCGATAGCTTGTAACAGTTTGTCAGAAAAATATCCGACCAAAACGCTTCATGAAATGCCCCCCAGTTCGCTGAATTTCAGGTCTGAAAATGCAAAATCTTCCTCGTGTGGGAGAGGGATACCCTCCCCCCCCCCCCCCACCACACACACACACACCCTTCCCCCGTTCGGTCTCTCCGCTCCCTCTCACAGATATTTCAACAACAAAAAAGTCTTCATACTTTTAAGGTCTGATTTTCCGCCGAAAGTCATCTGACAAGCAAAAAAAAAAAAGCAACAACACCGACAAGAAGTCTTCATATTTTTGCTGCCACTTTCCTCCCACTTTATATTTCATGCAAAAGAGTGGGACATCCGATCCTTGTACGGATTTACGCCGTTGTTACAGTTAATTATTCCGACGGTTCGGAATTCCGAAAAAGAAAACGGAAAAAAATTGTTATTCAAAAGGATCTTTGTGGTCGGAAGGTCCAGTTTTAAGGAGGTTATGGTCAGATGATGTTGATCATGAGTAGGTCTGTCTTAGAATTGAGTTGACGGTTATTTGCCTCATTTGCCTGTTTTAGTTCTAAAATCATAACGGCGACGTCACCAATGGTAGGTCGGCTGTCGTATAGCTTTCACTTCCTGTGTTTCAATTCCTGTAAGTCTTTTTTTTTTTTGGGGGGGGGGGTGGCATTCTGGTTGACTTTACCTTTGGAATTTTGGGTCGAACTACTGGGTTAGACATCTTGCAGTTGTTTAAGATACATAATGAAGTGGGCTAACTTTCAGCCGACCTGGCGCCTGAGCTCAAGAATATACGTCCTGTCAGTTCCACGTCATTGGACAAATGTCGTCAATCCAAAAATGAAATAAGGTACACAATTGTAACAATGGAATAAACTTCTTTTAGTAACAGTACAAAATACAGAATTAAAGGATAACAAGCAATGGAAGTTGTTTATAAGGGAAGGATGAAACACGTTTACGTTTTCGGGCAAAGCATGTGTTGCGTCAAAAAGTGGCGCAGATCAAGAATCTTGATTTTGATTATTAATTTCTGAGCAATTGCTGCAATAACAATTAGAATAGTAATAGTAGCAATGATTATGAATGCATACATACGAATAGAAATGATATTGATAGTACTTGTGATGAGAATAATGTTGGTCATCGTAGTAATGATGATGATTAGAATTATTTTTTCTCTTTATTACTCAATACGTTTTGTCAATTTCCATTATTAATATTTCATTAATTGTGATAATCAATTGTGCATGGGATTTGGAGAGGTATTTCAATGCGTTTTCACGGAACAGTGTGAGTGTGCTGTGTGTGTGTGTGTGTGTGTGTGTGTGGGTGCGTGAGTGAGTGTTGATAATGTGTTTGCATATCATAGGTGTGTTTTCGTTGACGCGAGGGGGTTATGTCCTAGGTATAATGACAGAACCCTTGCAGTTGTTCTTTGGATGCCATCTAATCCGCCCCATGCAGCCGTATTATTTGCACCCTTATGATAGCTTTACGTTTAATCTGCACTTCAAATTATGATATAATTGCAAGGGTATAAGTTCACTTTTAGCAAGGGGGGTAAATGCATGCTTACGCTCCCTTCATGCACACACGGACATAATGAACATACCAACAAACACACACAAAACACACACTTATTGGCGAACTGGAATACAATGAAATTGTATTATTGATCAAAAATATTCTCCTCCTCCTGAGCTCCTCCTCTTCCATAATAGGGCCCTCCCCGTCTTTATCATCATCAGGATGAGCCATGAATGATGTAGAAATAATCATTATAGGGTGTCACTCAAAGGCAATAGAAAAGGCAATTGAAATAATCTTGCTTAGGCACCTGCTTATAATAGACCAGCCTCTGCCCGCCCTCATAACTGCTTGACAGAAACGATGATCCCCCCTCGTCGTATCCGGCCATAAGACTATTTTCGGACTAACGAACCTTTTTCTTACCCTTTTCAAAATAACGAAGTTTATTTCATTTTCGGGTCCATGAACCTTAAGAATAACGAACCTTATTTCATTTCTGACAAACGAGCTTCGGAAAAACGATCGAAACTTCGGAATAACGCCACAAATTAATGTTCAGATTCACGAACCTACTTCACTTCGGACTAACGAACATGTAAGTAAAATATATGTGCTTTAGACTAACGAGCCTTCGGAAGTTCGGTTTATCGACAGTGGAGTAGTGTTGAGATAGCACTAACACCGAACTTGAAATCACCCACTGTATATACACTGTTTCGTGAAAACAATTAATTTAAATGTCATCTCTCTAAACTTCACATTCAATTATTATCATTATAATGAAATATCTACACTCTCCATCTCTATCTAAATCAATCGAAATTACGTGTAGGAAACTACCTTTCAAAATGTACAGGAGTTGTTCACGTTCAGACTCCGGGCAGAAGCATTGCACCTCTATAGGCAATACTCTCATTATAATGTATGATGTATCTCCTCGGAGACGTAAAGCCGACGCGTCGCGACGGCCCCTTGGTTGCTTACTTCATGTTATACATTGCTTCTATCATAGCGACCAAGTTAAAAAAAAATCATAACACTTTACGATTATTTTTTTTTTTCGTAGGCTGGAAAATCTCATATCTCTTTTCGTGTGTTTTATTTTTGACAAAAACAGCGCAAGAAGACAACCGCTGCTGGACGGGGTGGCATTGGAACTTTCGTTCAGAGTGACTCATGGCCAAAAAGCGAACTAGAAGCAGAAGGCGCCTCCCCTGTAACCAAGGAAGAGCTTAATGTATGGACGTTGAAGCACGGCAACGCGCCGCCATTTGTAAGTCAGAATCCTTAGGAATACATACTTGCTGAAGTCTATGTCTGTTACTCAGCAAGACGTAGTAGCGTCTAGTGTCACTAAGACTGAATTCACACATTTTAAGCCAATTACAGTGACTTGTAAATAAGCTGCTGTCCCGCCACACTACAGATTAACGGTGCAGCGAGTCCAAACTAGACTAGACACGTCAAGTTTGGGTTTAAAATACATGTAGATGATGGTTTTTCATTTTTGTTTATAGTTTTTGATAGCGAATTTTTGTACAGGTTTACATTTGCTTTCGTCACCAATGTCAACCGACACTTCTTTATACAAGGTAGGCTACTAACCTTCACTCTCAAACAGTATAAATACAGAGTGCCTGTCTCTTGATAACAGAACTTGGCAGAGTACAACGTTCGAGAGGGAAAATTAAGCGATACCAAGGCCGTCTTTAAACTCTTACGAGAGCTAGCTGCCTTTGAACGACTGGATGACTTCGTCAATACTGAAGAAGGTACCGTAATGATGGGTTTTTAAGAAGTAATTTTGGTGGCAAAGGTATGAAATGTTCGTCAGCATTTCTGACAAAAAAGATGATGTTGAACATTATCTTACAGTTAACTTATTATTAAGGTAATAAAAACAAAGAACAAAAAAGCCCAAATATTCTGAGTAGAGAGCAGGAGATGTATAGGCCCGATATGATAGAATAATGATTCGTTGTCATTGTTGGACATTCTTTTTTTTTTTTTTTATCAGAGTTTAAATAGTTTCTACAACAGTCTATGTTGAGTATGTCATCAATCACATCTTATTTTTTTCTAAGATGGTAAAATTCGTAAATCTCGAAGAGCTTTACTGATATGCTCTTTCGCATCCTCCTGAGCAAAATGATAAGCCTCGCAGTAATCTAATCTCTTTCATTCCCTTTAAAAATAATCAATACTCTAATCACCTAAAATATAACTGTTCTGTGTACAGCATTCTGGACCGCTAAAAAGAATGATGATGGTTGCTATCGAATGATGGTCCTGGAGCACCAGGCGTGTCAGGAAGACGAGTATAACGAAAGACCTCCAGACATTGTAGGTTGCGTCGTGTTTGCTCCGGGATATTATCATCCCATGGGACGGATTTCTCTTCTCCAGGGATTGTACATACAACCACGACATACTGGCAAGTACTGCATTGATTCTCACTTTTCATCACAAATAGTAACTTGTGAAATTAATTTGAGATTAAGGAACTTACAAACAGTGTACTTGAATGATGTGTCACTGTTTTTAATATATCAGCTAAAAAGACTTTGACAATGCAACTTTGTGCCTTTTGGAAGAATATATAATATGTATATATATAAATATATATATATATATATATATATATATATATATATATAGGCGTACCTGTGTTTTGGTGCCTTGTCTGCTACCGGCGGTTTCACGCTGTCGCGATCCTCAGTCTGCCTGTCAGTCTGCCTGAGGATCGCGACAGTGTGAAACCGCCGGTAGCAGACAAGGCACCAAAACACAGGTACGCCTAATATGCTCTGCTTTACAGCATTGAGCACTTTTCAATCCTCAACAAACTACATATTCCCAACGGATATATACCAAACGGATATATATATATATATATATATATTTCATTGCAGTATAGTCTATCAGTGCTATCGGTGACACACTGTCCTCATGATTATAGAGTTAATCATCTTATTTTGTCAGATGATTGATTTCATTCAATCATAATGCCAATGTACGGTAATTCTTCGGCTGGAAAGGTAGGTAATTGGTGTTATAATGTGTAGGATAAGTCAGGTTCAACCAAATTGGTCAAATTTGTACCGTGAACACCAATACGATATACGATTTAATACAGAACGCGATTCAGTTTTCAAATTCTCGTGCTTTGTTTGATTTTTCGATGAATGAATCTCTTCAGGAAAGGGACTTGGAAAGGCCTTGATCAGCACTGGTCTCGAGGTATGAAAATGTACCAATTTGTGTGTCCAAACATGTATAAAGTTATTCCCATATTCTTAAGTAAATAGACCATGATGTCAAGTGCATGTACTACATCATACACAACATATGTATTATAAGTCAAGTGTATGATTTATCATTTTCATCTCTGTCCTTGTATTGCCTAGAAAATTATCAGGTTAATTATGAATTTGTAGTAGCACAGGTGGTGTCAACAGGTACCGTTTAGTATAATAAATTGCGTATTATAACATTCACTTTCAGTACACATTAATATTCACGGTCAGATTGCATGAAAACAATATATGTATATACAATATAATAATTATTTATATAAACATGAATCAGACAAGACTTAGAGAAAGTATGCAACTGTGTGTCATGTGTGTAATCAAACATTCAGTTTCTGTCCAACTTGAAATTTATCATTACAGGCATTGCACAAGGACAAGATAAATGAACATATACTGATGATATTCGGCAGTAACCGCAAATCTGAGTCACTGTTCGCGAGTCTGGGAGCCGTCAAGTTAGCAGACACAGACAACAAGCGTGAATGCCTTTTTTTCCAGTAGCTGCTGTGTATAGTTGTTTGTTATCTCCATCCTGTAGTCACCATGCACTGCAAATGTTCCTGCTGCATTCCAGCAGTACAAAAGCTATAACGCAGAAAAAGATTATACATATATTTTTTTAAAGTCAGGTATTGTCCTTTTCATGACGAAAGAATTACAGATGTGCATGCATGATAATCATTCATCAATTATCTTGGGTGGGTATTGTGTTATTTGTATGCGTAAAAATATACGGAATGACGTAACCAAGGCTAACGATCTATGCGATGTTCCCTGGAGCTTGATCATCCTTTCGTGAACCTGTCGGACTTTGAAAAATCTAGCGCACAAACACACACACACACACACACACACACACACACACACACACATATATATATATATATACACACACTCCTACACCACACGCACACATACATAATAGACCTTCACACGCAAACACAACAATCATGACAATACATACACATGTATCAACGGCGTAAATCCATACTGAGGAGTGGAGGGGATGATTGGCGATAGTCACCATCACCACGATAACAAGCCCATAACCGGACCGGCGCAGCCGTAGAGGGGGGGGGGGGGGGGGGGGGAAGCTTGCCCCCCCCCCTCCCCCAACACACACACACACACACACTTTACAGGGATCAAATGTCCCACTCTTTTCCATGCAAAGTGGGAGGGAAGTGGCAGCAAAAATATGACGACTTTTTGTTCTTGTTTTTGTTTGTTTTTTGTTATTTTTCTTGTCAGCCGACTTTCGGCGGAAAATCAGACCTTAAAAGTATGAAGACTATTTTGTTGTTGTTTCTCTTGTCTTTTGATGTTCTTTCTTCTTGACTGACAGGCGATTTTGCCCACCACCCCCCCCCCTTTCAAAAACGTAGCGCAGCCCTGAATAATGCCCAAATAAATTCAATAAAATGCTAATAAGGATATCCATTTCTTGAATAACGTAGTAGATATTTTCCTGAAGCTATTAATTGTATTCTTCAATTATAAAGTCAGTGAAGCAATCATCACAGGGGCATCGTTCCGTTTTAATGATGGGGGGAAGGGGAGGGACTTTGAGTTTTGTCACAAATGTACACACTAGTAGTTATGTGCATGTGTGATGTACTGCATGCATGGTTGTTTTAATGTGTATGTACACAGGTTGACCAGATTCATGGAGAACATTCTATATGGTATTGATATAGTACATACAGGCTGACCAGATCAGAGGAGAATTTTCTAGGTGGTATACAATGTAACTACACAGTACATGCATGTAAGAGGAAATACATTATAGCTCACTCAATCTAGAATGATTTCACCCATTCCAGAAAGTTCTGGGAAGTGCTTACATGTTTGGCTGAGTGAGGCACTGTCCCTGTAGCCCAATGTGATTGGTAGTTATTCTTGGTAATGATGTTTTGTACATAGTTAGGCAGTGAGTCATCCAGGTTTCCTGGAACTTGGACTGGCTAGTAGGTTGGAGAGAGTTATAGAATGTGCTAGAAGGGGGTGAGTGGATAGTATATAAGCCAGAGAAATTCTGCAGTAGGCAGAGTACCCAACACCTCTGCTCTGAGAGTTACGTCACTTCTGGCTCTGAAGCGACTTGTTATAGTCAGTCCTGTGTTACCTGCTGACCTGTTATGTTTGTGGAGATAAGGCCTGGGAGACATTTTGCCTGCAGAGAATTAATGTGCCTTCATTGGAGATAGACTCCATGTTTTTATGTCAATGGACATTGCTACGGCAAAGCTGTGACGGGCTGGATTCCTAGCTGGACAATATAAAGTGAATCATCCTTCAACGCATCGACTGGACGTGGTCGTTGGATTCTGCACATTTCGCTGTGAACATTATACCGTGGACCTATCACATGGACATATACCTGGATTAATACCAAGGATTATCGCAACCTGCGTTTGGATTTACGTCGAAGGAATCATTCATCGGTGCATCGCGGATCATTCATTTGTGCATCGAACATCGTATTTGGACACTTTCAAAGGATTACTTAATGCATGTAAGTGATATATTGCGTGTAATGCCTACGTAAGTGATTCCATTACTGACTTATATTTGTTTCTTGTGATCATTATTGTACTGATGTGACGCCGATTACCAGTCTGTACCCACAATATCACTGTCAATAAACCGCCTGAACATCAGTTGATTGTTTCTTTTGTGCGATCATTCTCGGAGTGATTTTGGTCGTAACAAAATTGGGGGCTTGTGTCCGAGAAGTGAATTTAAGCCGAAACTTAGAATTTGGAACGTTCCGGAATCCAGAATATTGGTACAGACAAAATACCAGTGAGGTGATTGTTCAATTGTATATTGTGTGTAATACAGTGTAACAATGTCAATCAGTACAATGGATGTTCAGGCATTTGTTCAGAGGACAGATTTGTCCCTCAAAGATTTGCAAAGGTTACGCAAATGTGATTTGACTGCTATTGCACAGCATTTAAGTGTAGATGTTCCACAAGGTGTAAGAAAGGCAGAGATTCTTGACTTGGTAGCTGGTCACATGGAGCTCAAAGAAGAAATTGACACTCCAGGGCCAAAACCATTAAAAATGTACAATTCAGCTTTTGAAATTTTGAAAAAATAAAGTTTTCTCAAAAACATTCCAACAACGAAAAATTGCAAGAGGATACACTGAATTTCAACTCAAACAAAAATGAGCAACAAATGTTGCAAACTTTTTTTGTTCTGATATTTGAAGCTGAACATGAAAATTTCACCACTGTAACTTACGTTACTGCGCTTATTTTTCTTTGACCATATTCATTTTGTTTAGGGATGGACAATGCAACTATCCTTCTATTGGTGGATAGTTTCGAAGATATGACCATTCTTATTTCAATGTGCCTTCTATATTTTTTCGTTCATTTGATAAGTCACTGTAACCGTGAATTAAGATGTTGATAGATATGATGGAGGTTGTTAACCATGTAAAGTTAGATTGTTTCCTATATTTGTTCTATTCGGACACATAGAACTTGCAGATAACTGCCAAATTATTTTAGATGGATTTGTCCTACACATATTCTCAAACAATCTCAGTGACCATATGACAAATGAAAATGTGACGGTTTAAACCTTGGTAACGTTTGTTACGCATATGGGTCACGTATGTTACATAAATATACTAAACACTAAAAAACAAGATAAATATTAAGAGTTCTAATAAATATCAAGAGTACCAGCGTTGCAAGACCTTCAGTACTTCTGGAAGCAGATTTATTCAATTGTCGTCTGATGTTATCGTCCGTATAGTATATACTTTTGGCCTTAAATGAAAAATTAGAATAAAATATCTAAATTTCAAGAGTTTATTTTGTCTGAATATTATGAGTTTCACCGCAAAATTACCTGTTGAAGTGCCGTGTTCAAAACCCAAGGAATACATTTATATAAGAGTCACAAAAGACATTGTCAAGAAGCCCTAAAATGTATCAGTGCGTACTATAAACAATTGTAACGTATGTTTCAAATGTTTCAAGATTGAAATATTAATCACTCGAAAGTGGAGATGCATTGGAAAGTGCATTAAAAAGGAATGATACATCGCTAAACAACATTGCACAGTGTAAGTGCACAAACTGGTCAGTACTTAACTGTTTAGCATATTAAAATTTACATCAATAAGGTACATCAGGTATAAGAGTGAAAAAATGTGAAATAAATCACAGCGAGCCTATGAAGTATAAAATGCAAACACCATCACTGCTTTATGATTAATAATGCATGATTATCACGAGTTTCATTAATGAGCAAACCATGCATTATTGTTGCTTAAAACGTACAGATTTCTTGGCACATTATTCCATAATGTGCCAAGAAATCTGTAAGTTTTAAGCAACAATAATGCATGGTTTGGGTAATAGTCACAAAAAATACAGAATTAAGAACAATTCAAGAATGGTCACGTAAATAGACAGCTTTCTCACGGTTTTAGATTGAGAGTATAACTGACCTATGACACACTAGTCTATAAACACAACAATGATAAACACAAAAAGGCGCACCTTTCATAATTTGGATGCCCCCTCTTTTCTTTTCGTTTTTGGAAAAAGGCAATGGAAAAGGCATGGAAATGTTAGAAGAACAAATTGCAATTCTTCTATTTCCATTACATAGAAAAGTTCGGTGACATATAAAATGTCTTTAATGTATATTACATCATTGTAAAAGACAACTGTAGACTCACAATCTGGTATTTTTCTGCAAAAGGCAACTTTTAAAAAAGGTACTGGGTAAGAGCCAATGTAGGAGAGAAGAATGCAAAAGTTGCGAGTTGTATCAAAGTGAAATGATATAAAAGTTGGTATAAGAGCGTTAGTATAACGCTTTCTTCTATTTTCTTGGCTAAACTTCATATTTTCATTAATATCTCGGAAGAGTTAGATTGGGTAGAAATTCTTATGGATGATTTTCGGTGCATAAACAAGGAAATTTACATACATTTCATCCTTTCAATTTGATATCTACAAGCCAACACTTTTATCCAGTACCTTTCATTGTAAAGCATACATAAGTATACATCATTAGCAAATTTTTAACCCGTTCTGTACGGGAACCTGGTGGCCTGCACATTAAGTCTATGGGCATTTCAGAATTCAGAATGGAACGGGTTAAATTTGTGACTCAATTTCCATGTCAATCCTTGTCAATCAAGTCGACATTATCACCTTCATTCACCCTTTGCTGAGATCGGTTTAAGCCTTCTTTTATTTTCTTGCCGAAGGCTCTGTGCTTTTTGACTCTTTCATTTTTTTTCTGCGCTCTTGTTTTTCCCAACTCTTAAGATTTTCCACAGGAACGTAATACTTTTTTTACACGTTGTTTCTCGGATTTACTCTCTAAAAAAAAATCGAGTGAAAATATTCACTCTTGATGGGATGAATACAAAAAAGAGTGAATTTAGAGTGAAAATGTTCATTTTCACTCTTTACCTCAGGGACCACTCCTAACTCTTCGAGTGATCCCCGAGCTCACCCCAAAATGAGTGAAAATGAATTTTTTCACTCAAAATTCATTCCAATTTTGCTCTAAATTCCTTTTTTCTTTGTAATCACTCCAGTAAGAGTGAATATTTTCACTCATCTTTTTTTTAGAGAGTGAGGAAGGCTTCTTCTCCAATCTCTTCCTATTTCCTTCTCAGTAATCGGCCTGAATCTTGGCTCTTGATTTTCCCATTTTGACCTCTTGGAACCTAAGGAGTAATGATAAAATTCCCTTAACAGAGAAATAAGAACATCCATACTGCAAATCCGTAATAAGATATTCTTACATAATTACGTAACCTACGTTACCTCTAATTACAAGGAATGAAGTGTCACATAATGAATTTGGTACACTACAATAACTATAACTTTGAAGTGAATGATATGATAATTAAAATGAAAACCATTGTTTTCATAATTTATGTAATCATTAACATACATATTGGTTTGATTTAGAGTGATTGAAACCTACGTTACCAGGGTATTCAGGGCCTCATTGACAATGATTATCGCCAAAAAGAATGGTTAGTGCAAGCCTAAAATTGAAATATGTTTTTCATCTGTTTGTTTATGGATATTAGTCTTTATTAGGATAAAGCTTTGGTGAAAAGTACGACAGTGAATATGCAGATGTAAAATTGAAACTTACGTTACCTTAAGTGAAACCTACGTTACAATATTGACCCTATGTTCAGGTACCCTAATGTGGTATAAATATCTGAGTGAGATGTAAACTTGCTATTCTCCTCGACAAAACAAACACCAAAGTACTTGCTTATAGTAAAAAAGTACCAATATTTGAATGTAATTACGCTAAACATGACTTTGAAAATATATATACCGTTCGCTCAGATACTGAGAAAGATCTCGTGCAGTCCATTCCCTGTGAGTCGTCAACGTGATGCGCCATTTTGTCGCAATGACTGTTTCTAAGCAACTATGGAGTATAGATGGCTCTAGATAACACTTGTTATCGATGAATGGTTGCAATGTTAGTGAATCTAATTAAGATTATTTTTTCGGGGGTAACGTATGTTTCGGTAACGTAAATTACATCTGACCTTCGATGTGACTTTTTCAAGCGATTAGTAATGGTTCATAATTGAAAACTCAGTGGAGAGATTGGGGTACCGTATGCCTATGTTTGGTAACTTCCTTGTAACATTTTCATTTGTAATTTTCCATAGTGGTGGTAACGTATGTTTCATTTCTTAACCATACGGTCTGAAACGTGTTAGTACGTGAAGCTTTTTCTCTGCAGCAGATAACCAGGTGGCACAACTCTTGTTTACAGCATTGGACGAGACATTTTCTAAGTTTTTAGGACGGATAATTCACAATTTCAACCCCAGGGAATGTTTTAAAGGAAAACTTGAAATCATGGTAACGTATGTTTCACAGGCCTTTGCGACAAATTTGACTTGTAAAATAATTCAATTGAATAGTTTTCAATTGTATTTCTTTTTATTCTAACGTGTAGGCAAATGGCTTAATTTGCTTAAGAACAAGTTATAATGAGAAAAGATCATGCTTTCATTTGCATAATAGTAACACATCGGCAAAATTATTACTTTGCGACATGCTTTTTTTGGCGGGTTTACCATCTTTATGAATGCATAACTTCCGAAAGAATCATAACTGGATGTTCAAATTCTCGGCAGTTCTAGTTAACAATGTACTAACGATAACTATTACCCGAAACTTATGACAATCGGTCGTTGCTTTATTTTTTCTTTGGTAAAACTATTGCGACAAGTATTTCACTAAATTGTACATATTTAGTGGTTTTGAACCTCCAGATCGAGCTCAAATTTCAGATCAAACACGGCTTGAGCTTGCTAAATTGCAACTGAAGGAGAAAGAAATGGAAATGAAGGAAAGAGAAAGAGAAAGAGAAATTGAAATGAGGAAACTTGAAATTGAAGAGAAGAAAATGGAGCAACAACTGAAATTGCGTGAGATGGAATTGACTCATGCACAGACTGTTGGAAATCGTGAAAGGGCTCCCTCTGAATTTGATTTGGCCAAGAACATTCGATTGGTGCCAAAGTTTGAAGAAAACAGAGTTGATGCATATTTTGTGTCATTTGAGAAGGTGGCTAACAGTTTGAACTGGCCACAGGAATTTTGGCCCTTGCTCCTGCAAAGTGTGTTTGGCGGCAAAGCAGCCGATGTGTACTCATCTCTCTCTGAAGAGCAATCACGTGACTATGCTACAGTCAAGAAAGCAGTGTTGAATGCTTATGAGTTGGTGCCAGAGGCGTACAGACATAAGTTCAGAAATTCGTACCGTAAACCAGGCCAGACACATGTTGAGTTTGCTCGTGAAAAAGAAATGATGTTTGATAGGTGGTACAGGTCCCTGAAAGTGGATCAGGACTTTGATAACCTACGTGAGGTTGTTCTCTTGGAAGAATTCAAAAAGAGTGTTGCTTTCAGTGTGAGGTCGCATTTGGATGATCATAAAGTGACAAGTTTGCATAAAGCAGCCTTGATGGCTGATGAGTATGAGCTGACCCACAGAAATGACAACAGACCACCTTTCAGGAATTTCTCTGGAAATAAGAGAGACAAAATTCAGTCGAGCAATCCAAAGAATGTTGGTTCTGAAAAAGGCACGAGTTCTGAAACTTCATCAGCACCAAAGCCTCAATCTGACAAAGGGTCCAGTACAAGTGCAAATGTCATCAAATGTTTTCACTGTAACAAGACAGGGCATGTTAAGTCACAGTGTTGGAAGTTGCAAAACAAAACAAAGAAGGACTTGGGATTTGTCATGTCAAAAAGTGTCCTACCAGAAAACAGTGTCCCGTTCAGTGAAACACAGGCCATTGAAAGTCAATCTCCCAAATTCAAAGATAGGCTGAAGCAGGTGGATGAGAGCTATCATAGCTTTTTGTTTGATGGTGAGGTGACCCCATGTACTTCTGGTGAGGCAGGTAAGCCAGTGGTTATCCTGAGGGATACGGGGGCCTCTCAGTCATTGATGGTGGATGGTGGTATGACTTTTCCACCAGATAGTGCAGTGAATGCAAAAGTCTTGATTCAGACTGTTGATGGCAGTTATATGTCAGTGCCACTGTATAGAGTGGATTTGAAGTGTGACCTAGTTTCTGGTCCTGTGACTGTTGGAGTTGTTCCTGAGTTGCCTATGGCAGGCATTGACTTTTTGTTGGGGAATGACTTGGCTGGGGACAAGGTGGTTGCGTCTCCAGTTGTTTCGGATAAACCAGTGGTGGTTGCTGAAACTGAGCAGTTGCAGGAGGAGTTTCCTGGGATTTTCCCAGATTGTGTTGTGACTAGGTCTCAGGCTCGTAGAGCTGTTCAAGATGATGCGGATTCTGTTGATGTGGAGGAGAATTCCGGTGTTTGGTTGGCAGAAACCTTTTTCAAGGATTTGAATGATGGGGTTGCTGTATTAGGCTCCGAGGCTAACAGTGATGGGCTGTTTAGCAAGTCTTCCTTGGTTGAAGCACAGCAGGCAGACTCTGAATTGAAAGGCTTGTCTCAGACGGCGTGTTCTGAGGCTGAGGCTGAAAAGGTCCCTGAGTGCTATTATGTCAAAGATGGCATTTTGATGAGGAAGTGGAGACCTCCCCATAGGCCAGCTGATGAGGATTGGACGGTGGTCCGTCAAGTTGTTGTCCCTCCTAGTTACCGCAGTGAGATCTTGAGGATTGCTCACGAGTTACCTGTTGGCGGCCATTTAGGCGTCAGAAAGACAAAGGATCGGATCATGAGGCATTTTTATTGGCCAGGGTTGAATGTGGACGTGGCTGAGTTTTGTAAGACTTGTCACACATGTCAGGTGGCTGGTAAACCACAGCATTCAGTGAAGCCGGCGCCATTGATTCCGATACCTGCGTTTGAAGAGCCATTCAGTCGGGTTCTAGTTGACTGTGTTGGACCTTTGCCTAGGACTAGGTCGGGTCACAAGTACCTCTTGACAATCATGGATATGTCTACACGGTTTCCAGAGGCTATCCCATTGCGAAATATCACTGCTAAGACTGTGGTAGATGCTCTAGTGCAGTTTTTCACTAGGTATGGGTTGCCCAAGGAAGTGCAGTCTGACCAAGGGTCAAATTTCATGTCAGGCATATTTCAAGAGGTGATGTATCGTTTGGGTGTGAAGCAGCTGAAGTCGTCAGCTTATCATCCCCAGTCCCAAGGTGCGTTGGAGCGCTACCACCAGACCCTAAAGACAATGATTAGGGCGTTCTGTGAGGAGTATCCCGAGGATTGGGATAAAGGCATCCCTTTCCTGCTGTTCGCAACGAGGGACTCCCCAAATGAGTCGACGGGTTTCAGCCCATTTGAGTTGGTGTACGGTCATGAAGTCAGGGGCCCACTGAAGCTCATCAAAGAGAAATTCATGACGGAGGATGATGAGGTCCACCTACTTGACTACGTGTCAAAGTTTCGTGAAAGGCTTTCAAAGGCTTGTGAGGTAGCTAGGGAACACTTGAAAGTATCACAAGACTCTATGAAGAGAAAGGCAGACAAAAATGCCAAAGCCCGAACTTTCAACCCAGGTGACAAAGTTCTTGTACTGCTGCCCATACAAGGTGAACCACTGAAAGCCAAGTTCAGTGGCCCGTACTTTGTCAAAAAGAAACTCAGTGATGTGAACTATGTGATCAGTACGCCAGACAGAGGCAATGATCAAAGGATGTGTCATGTCAATATGCTGAAAGAGTGCTATGACAGAAAGTCAGTTGGTGTGACATAGGTAGTGGATAACACAGTAGAAGTTAAGGGTGAAAGGTTTTCACCTCAAATCATACATAGTGTTCAGTTTATCCATTACTGATGTATGCAATTTGAGTTTGACATGATTGTATAAGCTCCGAGAATCCAAGCAATATCATTGCAAATGGTATCCATGAAAAGAAAACATGGAATTAATACAGCTATCCAAAAGGCATGTGATAGTATGTGATTATTGTTGCTTGACTTGGATTTTACCTCACATTCATTGTAAATAATAATGAGAAATTGTGAAGGTAAAAGAAACCCTTGCTATGGCAAGGCTTTCTTTTTCCCATGGGGGATGGTGTCACAAATGTACACACTAGTAGTTATGTGCATGTGTGATGTACTGCATGCATGGTTGTTTTAATGTGTATGTACACAGGTTGACCAGATTCATGGAGAACATTCTATATGGTATTGATATAGTACATACAGGCTGACCAGATCAGAGGAGAATTTTCTAGGTGGTATACAATGTAACTACACAGTACATGCATGTAAGAGGAAATACATTATAGCTCACTCAATCTAGAATGATTTCACCCATTCCAGAAAGTTCTGGGAAGTGCTTACATGTTTGGCTGAGTGAGGCACTGTCCCTGTAGCCCAATGTGATTGGTAGTTATTCTTGGTAATGATGTTTTGTACATAGTTAGGCAGTGAGTCATCCAGGTTTCCTGGAACTTGGACTGGCTAGTAGGTTGGAGAGAGTTATAGAATGTGCTAGAAGGGGGTGAGTGGATAGTATATAAGCCAGAGAAATTCTGCAGTAGGCAGAGTACCCAACACCTCTGCTCTGAGAGTTACGTCACTTCTGGCTCTGAAGCGACTTGTTATAGTCAGTCCTGTGTTACCTGCTGACCTGTTATGTTTGTGGAGATAAGGCCTGGGAGACATTTTGCCTGCAGAGAATTAATGTGCCTTCATTGGAGATAGACTCCATGTTTTTATGTCAATGGACATTGCTACGGCAAAGCTGTGACGGGCTGGATTCCTAGCTGGACAATATAAAGTGAATCATCCTTCAACGCATCGACTGGACGTGGTCGTTGGATTCTGCACATTTCGCTGTGAACATTATACCGTGGACCTATCACATGGACATATACCTGGATTAATACCAAGGATTATCGCAACCTGCGTTTGGATTTACGTCGAAGGAATCATTCATCGGTGCATCGCGGATCATTCATTTGTGCATCGAACATCGTATTTGGACACTTTCAAAGGATTACTTAATGCATGTAAGTGATATATTGCGTGTAATGCCTACGTAAGTGATTCCATTACTGACTTATATTTGTTTCTTGTGATCATTATTGTACTGATGTGACGCCGATTACCAGTCTGTACCCACAATATCACTGTCAATAAACCGCCTGAACATCAGTTGATTGTTTCTTTTGTGCGATCATTCTCGGAGTGATTTTGGTCGTAACAGTTTGAATATCTGTGCGAGGGAGGGGAGCGGCCTGGGGGAGAAAAATTTGGCATTTTCAGACCTCAAATTCAGCGATTTTTGTTAGACTTTTGGTAAAATTTGGGATTTTTTTTCCTATAAAAAACAAGTAAGAAAAAGAAATATTCATAGATAATTGAATGACTACATCGTGGTATTTCAGCTCTTGCTCCGCCTGTGCGACATCACTGTGAAGGCCTACTAAATAGTGGGGCCTATCACCGTCGTAGCCAGGATTTGATCTGAGGGGGAGCGGTTAGATGCGAGGGAGAGATGCGAGCGAGGGGGGAGGGTGTGGGAGGGGGGTTTCCCCCTCCCACAGTGAGAACTTTTTGCATATTGATGTTGTAAATGGTGCAATTTGATTCATTTTTTTTTTGCGTGTTCTATCGACTTGAAACAGTCCAACATGTTTAAGGTAGCAGTACATTTGTAGATTATTATTGAAAAATTTTGCCTATAAAATGGTATCATTTAGAGAAACTTCTTGTCTTAATTCTTACACTGAAGATCATGAACGCGATCATGAATTTTGACATTGTACAGTCCAAAAGCGGCCGTTTGTTAGCTATATTTTTTTTTTCGCTTTGGAAATTAAGGGGGCGCACCGGGCGCATTTGCTGGCAATTTAATACTGGCAGCAACATCAGGATAATGACATAACGATTAAATGCGAGCGAGTAAAGCGAGCGAGCTTGTAAATGTTGACATTTTACAGTCCCAAAAGTGCTTTTTGTAGCTACATTTTTTTCGCTTTGAAAATTAAGGGGGGGGGGGGGGCCACCGAGCGCAACTGCTGGCAATTACCCGGCAGCAACATCAGGAGAATAGCATAGCGACTAAATGCGAGCGAGCGAAGCAAGCGAGCTTGAAAATTTTGACATTGTACAGTCCCAAAACGGCAGTTTGTGGCTATATTTTTTCGCTTAGGAAATTAAGGGGGTGGGGGCGCACCGGGCGCAACTGCTGGCAATTACTGGCAGCAACATCAGGAGAATGACATAACGATTAAATGCGAGCAGGGAGGTGTTTCTCTTCCCACCTCCCTGACGCGAGCGAGCTTGAAACTTTTGACATCTTACAGTCCCAAAACTGCCGTTTGTAGCTATTTTTTTTTTTTCGCTTTGAAGATAAGGGGGGCGCACCGGGCGCAACTTACTGCTGGCAATTATACCCGGCAGCAACATCAGGAGAATGGCATGACGATTCAATGCAAGCGAGCGAAGCGAGCGAGCTTGAAATTTTGACATTTTACAGTCCAAAAACTGCCGTTTGTAGCTGTACTTTGTTCGCTTTGGAAATTAAGGGATGGGGGCGCACCGGGCGCAACTGCTGGCAATTACTGGCAGCAACAAATATCTCGTAAACACATTTATGATGTAATCTAGGGAAATTTCAATCCCAGAAGTGTATACTATTTTTTTAGGGGGGGGGGATCCTCCGTTAATTGAAAGTATCTAGATATCTCCTTCCACCCAAGGAACATTTGCATTTCTTTAAAGTGAAGTAACAGACATGGTGCACACTTTGGATGAAACATTTTGAAATCTGTCAATCTAAAGTGTATTAAGTAGAAATGATTGAACGGGGAGGGTATGGGAGGGGTTAGGCCTATCCCCCTCTTACGCGAGGGAGATTTTGTATTTTCAGAATTGAAATTCAGCCATCTTTGGGTGAAATATTTAGACAGTCTTTTATCAAAAAAAGTAAGAACATTTCCACATCTCGGGAGTTACAAGGAGGAGCAAAATGACCTGTTTGTCCCCAATACTTTTATGGGGGAACCATCCCCCTCCCCCTCCATCGACGCCTCTGCATATGAGGGAGCTTTTGTAAGTGAAAGATCTGCTACATACTCTTTGATAAATATAAGGAAATAAAACGTCAATCTCAAAAGTGTACAAAGTCTATCGAAAGGGACCCAGTAGCTTTTGCATATTTACGATTGCAATTCAGCGATCCGGTGCATAATTCTGGTGGTAGTTGTCCAATTTTCCATAAAGAAAGTTCGAGATTTGACCTCATCTCGGGAATTGCTTGGGGGACAAAATGATTTGTCTCCCCCAACTTCATCCACTGCACACGATTGAACTTTTAAAGCGCTCGGTTTCGCGCGCTTGCGCTTTTCTTTTTCGGGGGGGACATAATGGTACTTGGCAGAATAACGAAGAACGGTTTCCACAGAAGTCGAGTTGTAGCGGCAAGGTGTAGTGACAGCTCTTCATGTAACCCGGGATAACTTGTGACATGCGACAACTAACACACTAGTTTTCCTCTGATCAAAACACTATTGAGAACAAATTGCTGGATAAAGGTGAATATATATATAGTTTTATTCACTTGAATAAATTTATTCCGCGAGATCAGTTTTGTACATTATTTGTTAAAAACCTTAACATAAAACAGTAACAAAGCAAACAAAGTTAAACAAAGAAGCACAGCTTTTTTTTCCGTATGTGTCGCTATGACAATCTTTGTGGACTCTAATAACATAATTATGTTCCGTAATTCCAATCGACCATTATAGAATATTATCTTTTATGTCTAACCCCATTCCTTTGGAGAGTAAACAATAAACATTATGAGAAACGCAAGGTTATATAAGGACCGTATAGGCGGAGATTGAAAACTTGAAAGTTCAACTCGTATTGAAGGAAATTTTACCTTTTAACTTCAGTTACCTCACAGGAATAGATTAAGCAAACCGTACTTTATTTGAAGACAACCCAGCGTTTACTAACTATAAATCTCGCAACATAGGTCTACATATCAGAGCACTTCTGAAGCCCAGGTCTATCAGATGTTAACATACTGTAGCCTTTGAAAGTTCAAACATAATTGGGCATATGATGCCGACATGCAATTTGAATACAGTGTAATTTCCTGAGATTTTTTCTTAAAGATTCTTTTGTATATTTTATTACCATTTAAACACCATTCATATTTGCAGAAATCAAAATGAGTTCAGCCCTTCCTTTTCGTAGAGATAGTTCTATTTATTTGGCTCACCTTTTTTCCATCTTTGTCAAGTTAATGGCTTCATATCTGGCCCCTACTAAGCACAATGACATGATAAGCAACGTTATTTTCCAACAACATAATAGGCTCATAAATACAGTTGTAAAATACATTCTGGATCACGGCACCCTTCAGGTTTTATACATTCTTACCAACGTGTGAAAATGATTTATAAGGTACAATATACGTTTCAGTACTCAATTCCAAGTAGGTCCTATTCACTGGAAAAAAAAAAGTGAAAATCTTTTCGTACTATTCTGGCAAACTGTTAGAATGTCTTGCCTTTTCTGTGGGATTGTTTAATTAGGGATTAAAGAATCAATTTTCTGTTCGTGAGATGAATGTTGCATATCAATAAAATCGGCTGCGAATAAACTTGTCTTATTAATCTATTGATGTATGTTTGTTAACAGGTGAACTTTCTTGTGTTTTTTGCACATCTCCCATGAAAACAAAAAGAAATCTGGTTAATAGGTCTGAACCATTAATCTAAAGCAAGTTCATTAGATTAAAGGAGGTGCTTGCATATGGCAAAATATGGAAATCGACACCCGTTCCTTTTGTTTTTTCCGGAGGCAAACGAATTATACTAACTGAGCAAAATCACTGCCAATATGGAGAGGGTAAATGTGTTGCAATTCCTACGATTGAAACTCGTACAAGGCTGTTAACGAACTCGTTTGTTGTCTAGATCTTTGGGTAGCTCATGCGGAGCTCGACGTGAGTCGTATCGCGCTCGGCATGGTGCACTCGTTCACGCCTACGTCCATGGCCCTACAGACAATGTTGCATCATGATCAAGGAGGTGGGAAGAGCACCTCCCTGGTTGCATGCAGCTGGTTGCCATCTGGTTGTGTGGCTACTATAGTAGTTCAACATCCGAAGCATGCATTACGGTCGATATTGCTCTACATGCATTGGCGTGCGAGAGAAGTACGCGAGCGCTGCTAGCACTGTTCAGCAGTATGCTCTCGTCACGAGGCGGGCGTGCGAACGTCATGCTCATGCATTACAGTATGTAGCCTATAACCTAGGTGGGGATGCAGCTGGTCTGATGCGACGAGACTACGAACGGTGGATGCGCGCGAATACACCGCCTATGTTCCAGTTGTTTGTCGTTGTTTTCTTTCTTTTTTTTTTAACCGGTGGCAGTCTTCTTACACGGAAAAAAAACTGCCACCAATCGTGGCGCCTAGCGGACGCGGTAGATGCGTCCACTGTTCGTAGTCTCGCCGCATCAGATGTATCGCTTGACAAAGACAATTACCTCGCTGCATCATACGTTTAGCTTAACAGCAAATTACAAAGACAATAACTGCATTCTCCGCCTAGATTATAGGCTATGCAATAATCCATCATGCTGAAATCAATATCGCCACATTTCTTTTTGTTTGTTTTTTTTTTGTTCCTACATCTTTTTCTTGGGAGAATTTCGGGGGGGGGGGATATTTGTACAGGCCATCCCCCCCCCCTCCTTCAAAAGTGGGGGGGGGGGGATATATCCCCCCATCCCCCCCCCCCCGGGATTTACGCCCATGCTATGTATATCATATATCTATATCCAAACATGTTGAGAACTCACGTATTGGCTCCACGAAGAATCAAGAAATAAACTGGTAAAGCATCAAGACTCCTAAAGATGGCGGAGGCCGCTGAAAATTCGAGTCGAATAAACTCATTCTTTATTGGCAAATAAAAAAAATGCATTACCAGTTTATTTCTTTATATATAATCATATAGGTGAAAGTAAAGATGAGACGATAGACGTAGCTTGAATCCTCACAGTTTGATTTTTATTCTCAAGCTTTCGGGCCTGCTCTTTATCAAGACTGAGGATCAAAGAAATCGGACAAAATAATGATGATGGATGCAGAACATGATATAGATATTGTATACAAAAAATTATAGTGAGGATTCAAGCTACGTCTATCGTCTCATCCTTACTCTCACCTACACACTACTAAGATGCGACGGCCCAGGGGTTTAGCAACTGAAGACGCACCTTTCACTACATATATATATATATATATATATATATATATATATATATATATATATATACGTAGTATGTGTGTGTGTGCGTGCGTACACCCGCAAGATACTGAATGACACTATTATACTGCAAATTTATTTTCTTCGTCTGTGTTTCTAAGACTGATATATAAGGTGGAACTGAGTATTATTAAGAGGTTTACAAGTCAAAATCCGTTGAAATGTCATCGATGGGTGTATCCCATCAGTGGAGCGGTGATATAATGTAAGAACGTAAAATAGTAGACAAAAATAGAAAATAGCGAATATGAAAAAAGATACGGAAGTTTACCACTTCCATGGCAACGAAAAACCTAATGTGTTACCATCATTCGACATCTCACAATCCGTTCAGTGTATAGGATGTTTTAAATCTTAATACGATAGGATTTTTATGAAGCTGTTTATGATCAAAGTGATAGAAGAACGCTGTCCTCCATTGTTAAGTTTGAGCAGAGGTATGGAGCGAGTGATCGAGTATTCTATAAAAAATTTTTATTATTTTGTCACAATTCATGTTCCCATCAATGAGTGCCGCATTCAGGTATCTTAATTATCATGATATGAATTTCAAGGCAATATGTTTATCAATGTACATTGTATATCAATAGGCGTTATTTGTCTTTTTTTTTAATCGGTAGGGTGTGCACGTCCTTTGAGTGCAACTTCATACATCAGACCAAGATAGTAGGCCTATATTGTATTGTGTATAGTGTGTGTGTGTCGTTGTTGTCTCACTTTCGTTTAATAATTTTTATGATTATACTTATGTTGTTGCCTCACTTTAATACAAGCATGTCCTTGGCATTTGTGTGAACGGCCCACGTATTATACGTCTCATACCCTTTGCTTTAACACTATTATTGACACGCTTTGAGCATATTCAAGTTTACTGGAAAGTGGAAACGACAGGAATTGGTGATATCGCGTGATATTTCGAAAATCCTCCTTCGTCGTACATACTTCCGTGAAATATTTCATTGCATCCCCCGATATTTTGGATTCATTAGTGTGTACGCCGTCACTGCCACATCGCATTTGTGATACGCGGTACTGCCATGTTTCTTGGCGGATTTCATTCAAATCCGGTAGGGAGGACTGGCGTATAGATCGCCTTTAACTGTGGTAGTCGCAGTGGTAATGCCCTTGATTGTTGTATCTTTATACAAAGCAAGGGCAAGCGTTGAGTCTGCTTCCTTGACGAATTTCGTTCGAGTTTCGGTCAGAGGTTTAACATGCCAAATCTTAAACCCTATAACTTTTGGTGATGCTGCCCCCAATGTCCCTCTTTTTACAGGGTCAAAGACAGTCACCATGTCATATTATTTCTTCGTGCACTGTACCATGCACTAAAAAAAAATCAATTTTCTTGAAACCTTCTATATGGAGGTATTATACGTCATGGTAAAAGTTCGAACCCTTATCGTTTTTGGTGATTGTGCCCCCAGTGTTCCGCCTTTTAAAGGGTCAAATTCACATTTTGGTCGTTGTCTTCTGTGTAACCTATTTTGTTATATGGGCTGCCTTTCTTGACTGACTTTATTCAGATTCGATATGGGATGATGTAACAATCTAGGCGCCCTGTAACTTTTGGTAGTGGTATATACGCTCGCTTGATGAGTCTTTCTTCTCAAAATTATCAATATTGTTAAGGTCTCTTTGTTTAAACTCTACTGGCCATAGTTCTTGACGGATTCGTTTAAGTTTTTTTTTTCTTTTCTTTTTTAATAGACCACCGTCAAAGTTTGATCTGTACTAATGTGGGTTATTAAACTGCCCTTAATGTTCCGCCTATTACAGGGTCCAAGGCCGCCACCATTATATTTCTGGTGATGTTCGTTACTCCGAAGGTTCATTAATCTGAAAACGAAACAAAGGGTCATTATTGTGAAGGTTTGTTATTCCGAAACACACAAATT
This sequence comes from Diadema antillarum, assembly GCF_040938485.1. Taxonomy (NCBI): domain Eukaryota; kingdom Metazoa; phylum Echinodermata; class Echinoidea; order Diadematoida; family Diadematidae; genus Diadema; species Diadema antillarum. The sequence goes on from NW_027271371.1 coordinate 739,865, forward strand.
CCGTATACATAGATGTTCCCTAATCCTTAAATGAAATTGGAATTTAAATCTCATTAATTCGAACAAGTTTGGCGTTATTCCTTTGGTTCCTTAGTCCAAAATAGAAATAGGTTTGTTAATCCGAAAGTGAAAAAAAATAGTCATAATAAAGTCATTAGTCATATTATATGAATAACAGCAATAGGTTTCTGCTCGGAGTCCAAGAAAGTATTGATTCACAACCAGTAGTTCATATGAAAACTCCGTAAATAAAATCTACCATTGACTTGACAAAGCCCTATGGGCGAAAATTCGTCAAAACTACGTCTTTAACGGAGATTTCATATGAACTACTGTTGTGAATCTATATATCCGTCGGGAATATGTAGTTTGTTGAGGATTGGAAAAGTGCTCAATGCTGTAAAGCAGAGCATATTAATCGTACCTGTGTTTTGGTGCCTTGTCTGCTACCGGCGATTTCACGCTGTTGCGATCCTCAGGCAGACTGACAAAGTGGTGTGTTTCTGTGCTCATGTGGGGCGGTGGATCGGTTTGACGCATGGATGATTTTTCTTTTCCGGTGTCTGCATTCGGATATAAACTCGGACCTTTTATTGAGTGCGTTTTTGTTTCGGATGATGATGGCCTTCTCATCGAGGCAGAGGTTGCACAGGCCACTCCTTCTTAGAGTTAAGTTTGATTTTTTTTGGATGTCCCATGTCAGTGTGAAGTTTACGCGTTTTTCTTTCAGGCTCCAGATGTATTTTGAGAGTTGGGTTTCGTTTTTGTATTTCTCATTCTTGATGGATTTAACATGATTCCTATATCTGTCCTTGAAGGTAGCCCCCGCCAGCCCGTAGTAACACTTTTCCTCGTTGTCATGCTTGACGGTTGCCTTATACACAAGAGCCGTTTCCATGCATCCTCCTCTCAACGGGCATTGATCTTTTTGGCGGCAGTTGCATTTGGGTTTGGGTTCGGTGTCACGTGACTTGGATTGTTTGATAACTCTTTGGTTGTGGGATTTTATGACTGCATCCATGTTTTTCATGCAGCTGTAGCTCACTTTTACCGTATTCTTATTGAATATTGGGTTCATCTTGTGCCCTTTGAGAAAGTGTTTGTTGATGAGCTTCAGAAATCTACCCCCCACGTTTGTCTTAATCGCTGCATTGTAAGGTGGGTTGAACCATGTGATATTCCTGCTTCTGTTTTTCCTTTTTCTTCTCTTTCCCTCTTCACTTGGTTTGGGGTACTTGATGTTTTTCTCGTAGCCGCTTCTTTTTTTCAGGGCTTCGTTGTACAGTGGTGCTGCGTTGTGGAATATGTCTTCGTTTGAAGACAATGTCGATATGCGTTTTTCAACTGCTAAGGGTATTTGTGTTAGTGTAGGGGGCGGGTGGTTGGAGTCCCTATTGACGTAGAGGGGGTGTCGTTTGGTTTCCTGTACGGTTGGAAGGTGCCAGTGTCTAGATTAAGTGTGACATCTAGGCAGTCCAGTACCTTGAGGTTGGTTTGGACGGTGATGCGCAGACCTAGCTCATCAAAGACTTCAATGAGGTCTTTTCGCGCCCTATCGGCTCTACTCCCAGAGGCTCTCCTGAGTACTGCAAGGCCATCGTCCCTGTATAATCCTACGCTGTATGTGTTCAGTTTTGTGTTAAAGAGTGAGAGTGCATGTAATCCAATTAGTTCGCATTATCTCGGCTCCATCAAAAGCCCCCATAGAAACATCGAACTGTTTTCGTCCCTTTTGTTTTTCCCATGCTTTGTTGTTGTTGTCAAACAGGAGTGTCCTCCTCGCGTGCATTAAATGGTTTCTATCTCATCATCGTCCATGGTGGTGAATTTCTTGGCCCAGTTCAGACATGTGGACAACAGCTCAATTGAGATGGAGGGGTAGAAGTCCACTATGTCAAATACAATAAAGGTCAGGGACTCTTTGTCCGGGAGTTTGTTGAACCAATTGAGCACATCGGTTGTGTTGGTCCACTGGTTTGGGTTGATTTTGTCTCTTATTTGTTTGTTAATGCGATCGAGCATTATCTTGCTAACGCGGCCTAATTCTGGCTTTGTGGGGTTGATTAGTCTGGCCTGGGGCTTGTTGTCGAAATTGTCCTTGTGGTCTTTTAGTGTAACAAAGGCGGGTTTTTCCATCGTGCCGTCCAACCTGTCACTGATGTGTAACTTTTTTGCGATTAACTCAGATTCCTTCAAATGTCTGCTTTTACTTCTTCTTGTGCAACCTTATATTTTCCGGTTATTTTCTCATTCAGAAGTTTCTCATATTAACTGTGCATGGGGTTCATCGCATACACATTCCTGGTTTTATCGGCGTGGACAAATACTTTTTCCGATTTGTTTATGCGTTTCACGTCATCGTGGAGTTTTCTTTGGAATTGGTTATTTACCTACCTGAATTCCAAGTCGTCTACAATGGCCGGCAGGTCATTTTCAAAGCCTGTCATCTCTTCTATTTGGGGGTGGTGAGCGTTTAGATTTGAATCCAAATTTCTCCCTGGTTTCAAATAGATCATTTTCACTTTCACTTTGGCCCGCGCAATCACTCGCTCCGAGGAAGAAATGAGCTCTCCATCTCATCCTTTTTATGACACTTTCAATTTTCTCAATTAGGCATTTGATGTAATCTGTCCTCGGTGGAATTGGTATGTTTTTTCCGGAATAATCCACATGAAACCGATCCATTGCGCCACACAGAACACTAGGTGAATCCTCAGCAGAAGAGTGCTCGACCGGACAGGGGAGCGAAAATATCCGTTTGGTATATATCCGTCGGGAATATGTAGTTTGTTGAGGATTGGAAAAGTGCTCAATGCTGTAAAGCAGAGCATATTAGTCGTACCTGTGTTTTGGTGCCTTGTCTGCTATATATACCGGCGGTTTCACGCTGTCGCGATCCTCAGGCAGACTGACAAAGTGGTGTGTTTCTGTGCTCATGTGGCGCGTTGGATCGGTTTGACGCATGGATGATTTTTCTTTTCCGGTGTCTGCATTTGAAAAATCATCCATGCGTCAAACCGATCCACCGCTCCACATGAGCACAGAAACACACCACTTTGTCAGTCTGCCTGAGGATCGCGACAGCGTGAAACCGCCGGTAGCAGACAAGGCACCAAAACACAGGTACGGCTATATATATATATATATATATATATATATATATATATATATAGTGTGTGTGTACGTAAATATATATATGGAATATATATCATTGGATGTCCATCAATGGAAAGATACGCTTTTCTTCTTTCGTTTGATGCATAACTCAGTGTTCATAATTCATTCATGACTGAGTTAGAACAATGGGTTGTGGTGCTACCAAATTTTCATTTGCACGTGCACATTGCAAGGTTTGGTGATATGAGTTTTTACAGGCCTTTTCGGCAATCTCTTGCTAAAAAGGCAATAAAAGCGTTTAATATCGATAATTCTCAGATTATCGAACCTTCGGAATAGCAGACCTTTTGTCTAGTTTTTTTTTCGGACTCGCAGACCTTTGGAATAAGAACCTTTCTCATTCTGGAATAACGGACCAAAGGAATTGATAACAATGGCTATATTATTTTTTAAGTAACGTATCTTTTTTCCATTTTCGGGCTAATGGGCCTACGGACTATAGGAACCTTATTTCATTCTCGGCTTAACGAACCTTATATAGGAATAACGAATCTTAATTTACTTTCGGAATTACGAACCATCGGAATAATAAACCTTCGGAATAACGAACTGTATACCTCCCCCATATCATTACCATCTACGCTCTACCATCCGCATCTCTTGAGCTTTTTTTCTTCTTCTTTATATCTCATGATATTATGGACCTGCATCATAGTGAAATTTAGGTTTATTGTCACCTCGTCTACAGCCACTTTGTCTATTTTCCAATTGGTCTACTGGCATATCGTCTATTACCGATTAGTCTAATACCCATTTGGTCTACATCTCGTTTTGTCCAGTACCCATATTGTCTAATAGCCACTTTGCCCACTACCCGTATTGTCTAATACCCAACTCGTCTAAGGAGCATTTCGTCTACAAATCAATTGATCTAATAGCCAAATCGTCTACACTCACAATGTCTATTTGCCATGTCGTCTAATATTTATTTTGTCTACTACTAGTTAGTCTACTCCCACCTCGTCTACAAGTCATTCAGTCTACATTCACTTTGTCTAGTTATCATATCGTCCAACCCTAGTTTGTCCATACCCAATATGGTCTATACCCATCTGGTCTACTCCTAACTCGTCTACTCCCAATTGGTCTACTCCCAACTGGTCTACTCCCAACTGGTCTACTTCCAACTGGTCTACTCCCAATTGGTCTACTCCCAACTCGTCTACTCCCAATTGGTCTACTCCCAATTGGTCTACTCCCAATTGGTCTACTCCCAATTGGTCTACTCCCAACTGGTCTACTCCCAATTGGTCTATACTCTCTACTTGTCTACTCCCAACTGGTCTACTCCCAATTGGTCTACTCCCAACTCGTCTACTCCCAACTCGTTTCCTCCCAATTGGTCTACTCCCAGCAACTCGTCTACTCCCAATTGGTGTACTCCCAACTGATATAGTTTTACTCTCAACAATTTACCCAAACTTATCATTTCCATCTGGTCATGCTTATAATGAATATACCACTTTGTCTAGTGTCCAGTCCGTCTCACTGTCATGAACTATTCATATTAAACCTGCCCTTGATTAGCACAAAAATCAATATTACTATTAGACTATTCTAGTTGTTAATTATTCCGCACATGCTGAATATAAAGACATACTAATCAATGGTGAGACATGACTATCCAGTCTACATTCTGGCCGTAAAATAACTAAATAATGATAAACTAGCTCAGTTACAATCCTCCATCACAAACGAATTGTCAGTCATACGTAGCAGAATTACATTTCGACCGACCACCCCAGTCCACCCGTACCTCCATGTAGTTTGCAGGCACAAACCCTTGTTGGTCGTAGAGGAGTCTGCGCCAAGACTACTATATGCACCACTTCGGCACTGTCCCATAGGCCCTGTGTTGTAGCTTCTCCCAACAGCCTTTGAGTCCAGAAACACCTTTTCATGTTTATTAGGCAGAGCTTCATTCTGAGAGGATTGTCATGGTAACCGTGATTGACATGTCCTATGGGGGCCTGTCTGGCTAACCCCCACTGAGATAAAGGTCAACCTGAGTAGAAAGCCAGATGGTGGTTTGAACTGTTATATAACACCTCGGAATGTACTTTCTGGAGCAAGAAATGCTCCATTCTGTCTGCAATGAGAGACCTCCTTGCATGAGGAACCAAGGAACTATCCCAGCCATTCCCTTTCTGTTTATTCGTTTTCTTCTTTTCTCTCTTTTCAAGCTCTCACTAGATCTTTTTTCTTTCTGTCCGTCTGTCTACTCTTCATAATTACTGAATCATGTCAAGACCAACATGATTTTTCCCTCTATTTTCACCTTTCTCTCAATAAATCTCTATATGAAAGAAATACTACAAAAGGCCTAAATCATTCTCTGTTTTTGTACATTGAAAATTCACTCCCCATTTGCATTAATAGCTGAACAAGTTTGTAGGTTTTTGTTGTGTTTTTTTTATATCAGTCTACCTTACATGTATAGTTTTCTTGGCCTCTGGCCGACATACTTATCCAATGTGTCATATAACTCCTTCTTTCATATTTCTATAATATTTCATGAAGGGCTATACAAGATTGTACAAAACTACTGATATGTCTATACGAGCCTAACCTTTATCTGTTTAAGAAAAAAAAAAGATAATAGCTATAATAAGCTTTTACATTGTATGTGACATTCTGATTTAATTGTGAATGCGAGTTTACATATAGGGCCTATATTAAAACCCAAGTTAATTCACCTATTTATGCATGGTGCCTGCTTATCATGCATTTTATCAAATTCGCCTTCTTGGAAGTTTGAGATAAATCTACTAAGGCTTATTCATCTACAGTAATAGATTACTATACTTAATGATTTGGTGACTTTTCCCTTCAGGCCTACGTAATGTCTTGTCGTGCTATTGCTAATGCGTTGTACATGTACCAAAGCAAAATCTCAACGAAATAGTTTGCCAATAGGCCCATAGGAGCTGAGATATAAGATTAGCTATAACCTGGATCAATCCATTCAAGTAAAAATCTGACACCAATGTCAAATTTATAATTGTCATGCATTCAAACTGTTTTAGCTGAATTAGTCAATAAATATAGGCGTTCATGTATCTTACGAATAATGTGGATAATATTATAGAGCCTAATAACAAAGTTATGAATTTTTGAAGTTATAACTTGCTCTTTATCTAACTTTCCTCAAACGGTCACTGATGTGTTTATTGTTCTAATAATGTTGCTGAATTCTCTCAATCCACATGTATTTCAATGTGAACTTGACTTTTACGATATCATCAAAATATTTTTTGCGATTGTTTGATATTTCAATTAAACAGTTTTATGTTGTCATAAAGCCATGACCCTGATAACTGTAGTATTATATATGTTGTAATGCTTTTGGCTAATTTGGGGAGTAACAGAAAAGAGATTAGATATGTTTTGATGATATCGTAAAAGTAAGTACTGCGCAAGTTCACGTTGAAATCATGTGGATTGAGAGAATTCAGCAACATTATTAGAACATATCAGTGACAGTTTGAGCAAAATTAGAAAAAGAAAAAGTTATGAATTTTTGAAGTTTCTATAGCCAGGTCAAAATATCAAGGTCCCACACATAATGTGGGCTACATTGCCAAGGAATATACGCCCATTTTTTTTTTAACAGAGAATATTACAGTTTAAAGAACAATAGCCTACCTACATTTCTTTCAAAAACAACAACAGAAGTTCATTGAAATGTAAACAAACAAGCAAAAATGTGTTGCTCAGAAAATAATAAGAATGTACCACAGAGGACTGGCAGCAACAATACATGCAATACAGACTAGAACTATCACTAAATGTGATTAATACCCCATGGACCTCAAACTGAGGGAGTTAGGTCAATACACAATGCTTCTGTATGCTTTTTATCAGAAATAAAAAAGTTGCTACCATGGCAATGCGTTATTTAACATTGACAAAGATGTGTTTTTCAATATGCATATCTAAAATCTATAATGGTTTACCAAAATGTGCTAAATCTAAAGCTATAACAACATTCTCAAAACTGAGGAAAATAGCGTAAGCAATGTTTTTGTTTGATTGATTTTTATTCAAAAAGTTAATTATTTCTGTGGCAAATACTGTCTGTCCCTGACGAAAGAAGTGAATATTTTTTAATGAAAAATGCCGTTACAATGGCAACACGGATTTTCCATACTCCAAAGATTGAATTTAAGTATCAACATGCTATATAGTGGTCACATGTACCGAATATCAAATCAAATGTTCAAAGACTGAGGGAGTAAGCTCTAATATATATATATGTGTGTGTGTGTTGATAAGGTAGTCCACATGTTGGCAAGATAAAAAGAAAAGTAACAAAGCTGCAACAAAGTTCATGCTGTATTCACCAACGGTTTATTTCTTCAACAGTATCAACACTTGAGAAAGGGCGGCGAGACGCTCGAAAATTTGTGTGAAGAAATAAACCGTTGGTGAATACAGCATGAACTTTGTTGCAGCTTTGTTACTTTTCTTTACATATATATATATATAATTATATATAATTATAATATAGAAAAAGGATGTTGCCATGGGATCCCATTGTTTGATATTGACGAAAGAAATACTTTGAGCAATTGAATTTGTATTGGTATTATGTGTCAAATCTCAAGTCAAATCCTACAAACTGCTGGGTTTAGCTATTAAAAATCAACTAACAATTTGTATGATGTTTAATTTTTTAAAAATGCTGTTATCACGTCAATACATTGACCAGCAATGACAAGAGATGAAGTTTGCATGTCTTCACTTTACAGTAGCGGCCACATATATGCGACATTTCAATTCTAATGCTCAATAAGTGAGGGAGTTAGATCAATCCACATAATTCTGTAATTGTAAGATAATACTCATGTCATGGCAACAGACAGACTGAAAACCACACACACACACACACGCACACACACACACACACACACACACACACACACAACTGTCTTGCTAAAATGAAATAGTAGGCCCTATTAACATGCAAGAGTGATCATTATAGTCTCTCAACTTGCAAATCAATTGTTCAAAAAGTGAGCAGTTTGTTCCACAAAATTTTGTATGTTTTTTTTAATGAAAATGCTGCTACCATGGCAAACACTGTTGACAATGACAAAAGCTAAAATTCTACAATGGCGGCCTCAATGTCATGTGCCAAATTTCAAGTCTAATGCTCAAAAATCGAGGGAGATACAAAGTGTAGGTCAGTTCATGTGATTTTGTATTTATCCATAAAAATATTGTTTAATGGAAAGAGGCATATTGAAAATTCTATATGTATCATATCTAAGTGTTGTCAAAAGTCGATTAGACATCACGGTCCGGATACATGGAACACTCTTCCTGAAGAGTTGAAACAGTGTGCCTCCTTGTTTTCATTCAAAGCAAACTTAAAGAAGCATATTTTATTTTATCACAGTATACTTCAAATACGAATTAAGCCCGAATAATTTATATGACTTATGTTGGTCTCCCGATAGTAGCAACATCGTAAGTCATTCCCTCTTCCGGCAAACCAATTTTATCATTCCAAATCCCAGCCTATCTGCCCCTGTGCACTCTCAAGCACTCGCACGCACATTCACCACCTTCACACATCAGAGTTTATTTTCCCCTGCTATCCTCGCAGCAGAATTTGTATTGTTTACCAATTTACCTACCTACCTTTTCCTCGGGCCGGCCATCTTTTCAAGCAATGCTTACAATGGCGGCCCTCTCCATTATCATTTCCTAAATATAATATTGTTATTGTAATCCCAGCTGCATAGACATGCATACTGTAATATCATTAATTTCCTTTTATATCATTGTTTATGCAAGTCAAACGACTCTGTTTCAAATATACTTTGTATATTTCCCATGTTCACGATTATTCAGTTTATGTATATTGATTTGCAGAAAATAAAGTATCTATCAAACAAACAAAACAAATAACATTAGGCCAACTATAGAGTGGTCATAATTCCCAAATTGCAACTCAAATCCAAAAATACAACTGAGCAAAAAGTTTGATCCACAAAATTGTAAATGATTCAAAAAAAATATGAATGATGTTGTAAATCATGGCAAAACATTGGACGACAGTGACAAATATTACATTGTTGCCAACATACTGCAGGTTCATTTCCAAAAAGTACTTAATTAGATTATTACAGCTATGACACAGTAGATTCAACTCATTTTGAGTGAACACATAACAACTAAGTATTAGCTCTTTCAGTGTTTTGCAATTAAGGCTGCGTTCATGCGGAACTAGAATTGCGTTTCTAAACACGTTTAGTCGCTAAACGTGTTTAGTTGCGTTGCGTTCATGCGATTTTTCCATTTAAACGCGTTTCAAAACGCCGATCTGAAACGCGGAAAAAAGGGCGTTTTGAATCATGATTCTGCCAGAATCACGATCGCAAGTTAAGCCGCATGAACGCAACCGTGATTTCAATCATGATTCTTGTGCGCTGTGCGCATGCGTATCTCATGGGGTATCCCCAGTATCCCACAGCTTCTTGTTCTGTTCGCGCGCTTGTGTACGTCTTATGAATCGTGTGTTTCGGTACCATACTTGCATTTGTTGGTTTACATCAACGCCATACACCGATTCTATGATAGTATCTAGCTGTTTAATAAAATAATACATGTAATTACTCTCCGATTGAGTTGATAATAGTAATGGCTGCAGTGATGTGTCTAAACCAAGGGAAACAATTGGAGAGACGAAAAATTAAGATTTTTCGATCTGTGGGCAGAGCCTGAATGCCACAGCTTATTGGAAAGTATTCACCGAAATATAAACGTAAAGGCCTATAATAAACTGACTGATACAGTTGGCATACTGCCATAAGGTGGTCTGGCTCAAGCTGTGTAGCAGAGACAAGGTCAAACTGCGCAGTATGCTGCGCAATGGCAAAGAATGAGCAGAGCCAGAATCAGCGTTGCGAAAGCCCGCATGAACGCTCTTCCGCTGAGACCGTGATTTGAAACGCCGTCTTGAATCATGATTCATGTTTGTGATTCTGGCTACGAAATCCGCATGAACGCGGCCTAATAAAGATGGAAAAAAATTGATGGCAACCAGCAAATGATTTTAACTAGTATAGAATAGAGAATTGCAATCAATTGCAAGTTATGATCAACTGCAGCATCCAGGAGATTTTACATTGATATCTATCAGTATCACAAGTTTTAAAAGATGTATGGATACATACATTCACTCTGGAAATGTATTGTTTTATCAGACCGATGAATAGGGAGGAATTTACAGTGAATTTGAAACACTGTCGGAACTTACTAGGAGAGAGATCAAACTAGGGAGAGAAGTTATACAGAAGACCATCTCTGACTCCACTTATTAAAAATTCCTCCTGGAAGTAGAAAACCTCTTAGAAGTAAAATGTTTTTCTGGGTCTGGTTCCTGCATAGGCACAAGAACTGTTCTTTGCTTTTCAGCATTGATATTCTCAAAATTAAGGTTTCATTCAGAACCTACACATAATGAAATTCAAGGGTATCAATTTTAGATTGTCATATACACTAGGTTGGTATACACTTACAATGAACCTAGGTTTGTGTTAGGGCCCATGAGTACACAGTATACCAGCGAGAAAAAGAAAACAAGTAGGTGTTAAAGGATGGTAATTTTGGTTGAGATGATGATTCAGCTTTTGACATTTTGCAAGATAGAAACTACTCGAGATATTATTATCAAACAGAAGTTAAAATTCTATTTGATGAAAGTCGGATTTGGAAATATCCAAAAACAAAGTAAAGCAAGGTGGTCCATGTAAAAGAAATTTCCCACATTTCATTAGGACCACTCTGTTTCGGGATATCTCGACCATCTCAAATTTGATTTTCGTCTCTTAGAATAATATGTATGCTCTTTTGATAAGGGGAATCTCATGAATTGTTGCAAAAAGTTATAACATGCCTTGAAATCTTGTTCAGAATAGTAAATAATGCTCCCAAAATATCTCATTACATTTTAGTCATTTCATGGTTTACACGTGAATGAATCCACATATATCTGCATAATATGTTACTCCATGGTTTACAGAAGAGCCAGATTAAGGGGGAAAGATGACAATACGGACTACTGTGCAGAGTAGGAAGAAAAGGTCACCTGATACACCCCTTGGAATTTGGTGCACTGGTATAAGGGTTGTCTGACCAGGGAGGTCACCTCACTGGTCTGACCAGTGTTGTTTTTATTTCACCCATGGACTGGTGATATCTGCCTAATCTGCCTTTCTAATTATCCAGTTACTGGGTGCTGCCAGACAAGTCCCAAGAGATGGTGATGGACATTGGAAAGCAACCAATCACATGGGTGGAGTTTGATTTTCACCGTGAGAAACTGATTTTAGAAGTCTGTACAAACCCTTGTTGGGAGAGGCTGCAGTGCAGTGGTACGTGTATAATTAGTCTTGGCACATGCAGACTCCTATAACGACCAACAAGGGTTTGTGCCTGCAAACTAACCTCCATGCGCGTGCATGCATGCATGCAGCGATCTTGGCGGGATGCGATTTTTTTTTTTTAAAAATTGCCAATTGTGTCACTTGAGCAAAGACTATCAGTGTGCTGGCTGGTTTTTGTACGCATGCGCGTGGACTTCGTTAGGTTCCTCGCGAAACGTGTATTGAGTACATTGCAGGCTAGTAAATTATTCATCTCAGTAGTAGCTATATATTGTACATGAATCATATTTTTGTGCATATGTTTCAACCTTTTTTGTGCATTTAACCGTTTACATACATCAGTACGTGGCAGACAGAATAAAAGAATACTGATAATGTACTTCTAAAGTGTTCATTTTCATTTTTACCATACTTATGATTGTGTATCAAAGTTGAATGGATGGAGTGTTGGAGTTTGGACATATAAATGCTGCATGATTGCTTCTGATATAAATTACACATCCACCACAAAAATAACACAGCAGGTTTTTCACACTGTGACATTATCTTTTTTTCCTAAAAAAAGTGTCATAATTAGAACATAAAAATTTAAAATTCAAATGGGGCACCAAGAGTGTTCAACCTATTTCACTGGGAAAAAAGAAACTGGATGAAGTAGACTTAAATAACAAAAAAAAACTATAACTAGTAGTAGACCAGTTGGGAGTAGACTAGTTGGTAGTAGACGAGTTGGCAGTAGACGAGTTGGGTGTAGACGAGTTGGGTGTAGACTAGTTGGGAGTAGACGAGTTGGGAGTAGACCAATTGGGAGTAGACGAGTTGGGAGTAGACCAATTGGGAGTAGACGAGTTGGGAGTAGACGAGTTGGGTGTAGACGAGTTGGGAGTAGACCAATTGGGAGTAGACGAGTTGGGAGTAGACTGACTGGTTATTAGACTAATTGACTATTAGACAAGGTGGTTGTAGACTAATTGGCTATTAGACAAAATGAACTGTAGACTATTTTATTCATAGACCTAATGATTAATAGACGAAATGGTCAATAGACATAATGGGTGTTAGACGAAATGTGACTTAGACAAATTGGACTATAGATAAAATGGCTAGTAGACGAAATGACAATTAGACTAATTGGCATATAGACAAAATGGTTGGTAGACGAGTTGGTAGTAGACGAAGTGGGTTTAGACGAGATGGCATTAGACTAGGTGGACAGTGGACAGGGTGGGTGTAGACGAGGTGCCAATTTACCGAAATTTAGACCCCTATTTTTAATTTCTCGGAATTTTTCTCTAAAAATAATTTAATGAAAAGAAGTGAAGAAATGAGTATGCTCACTGTGATTGGTCTAAAACGCAAATGACTGAACTTCTGCGAATCGAACAAGGATTATAGGCAATGGGAATTTATTACTACCGAGATCAAGGAACTTATGCACTCGGAGAAAAGTATAGGTAGCTCTCTATCAAGGCAGGGGATATTGTGCTGATTGTGCATCTATTCAGTCCAAACCAACTGTATTATATGAGAACTACTATGTATTTCTATATGAGTCTAAATAAAGGAGAAGTGTGATCAGTTAATCGCAAATTGTTTGTTGTTGTTGTTTTTTGTTCTGATATCTTTTTTTAATTGGTTGTGGGTTGTTTTATGGCTTGTCAGTTCAGAGACCATCAATAGTGCCAGGGTCCTCTGAAATATGCACTTTGTGGTTCTTTCCTTATTTCTTCCGAAGGTATTTCAGCAACAACAACAAAATCAAACAAGTAATTTACTCCCTGCTGTGACAATGTAATTCATTGTGTAACATCCCAACAGAAATATAAATAAGTAAAGAGATTCATGGTCTTGAAAAAGAAAAAAGGTTCACTTGGTTGTATATGAGAAGTATGATATAATATTTGTCGCTGTCATCACTCCTGGTTTCAAGATTACTCTTGTTTTCTTACATAATCTCTTAAATGCCGATAAAAGTATGAAAGCCAGGAAATGACACAAGGCACATGAGATATACTCTACAAGACTTATATTAACCCTTTCTTTGCCTAATTCTGAATTCCCATAGATTTGATACACATGCCGCCAGGTACCCGTAGGGAATGGGTTAAGATATTCTGAAGGAAAAAAAATAATGGTTTTATGCCTTTAGTTTAACCCTTTCACACAAAACACAAACCATCCTTATTCTTCTTTCGCACTTAAATATAAGATGTCTTTTTCATAGCCCGATCAAGATGGTCTGAAAATAACACAGAAAAAAAAAGACTGGTACTTAGGAGTCATCTTTAATAAGAGACTCACGGGGAACCGCATATTAAAGATCTTACTAAAAGATGTAAACGGAATGTATACGCGAAATTGTGTGGTGAGGTACAAGACTACGCGTACATAGCAATTATTCGTCTTAAATGGATTGATGTTAAACATTTATATACGATTCGGCTTTTTTTTTTACATTAAAAAGATTCTAAATTCTGAGCAGTGGATATGAAGCTCTATTTCACTGGTACAAAAAAAAAGGCACATCTCTCAAAGCACTGCGTGTAGAACTGGATGAAATTCCACTTGATGTACTAGAGAATTTTTCACTGTAAAGTACAGGAAGAGAATACAGTAGATACAAACATACCAAATACAGGAACGAGTCATGTGCTTAAAGTGGTGTGTTGCCGACTCATTCAGTGCACGTTTATAATGCCCTACCAAGATTTTGGAATGGCATTAAAGGGACTGTACAGTACTGGTTGAGGTGAGGATTCATGTTTTGAACATTCCTAAGTGAGATAAAGAGAAACTTCTTATGAAATATGAAAGAGCATGTGCTTTTAAGAAGGATTCAACTTTTATTTGATGAAAATTGGTTTTCAAATGGCTGAGATGTCAAAAAAGTGATAATGATAAAAGGCGACAGGCATGCACGCCTTTTATTAGGATCTCTTTGTTTCACCTCGTTTTTGGATATCTCAGCCATTTAAAAACTGATCTTCATCAAATAAACGTTTGATGCCCCTTAGAATTGCATGCTTTTTGACATTAATTATCATAGAGTGGTTTCTGAATATCTCACAAAACGTTAAAAGCTAAATCCTCACCTCGACCAGAACTGTTACACACCCTTTAAAATTTTTTGAAGAATATAATAAATGAAATAATTTCTCCGCTCATTTATACTTTCAATCAATCTTTATCTATTGGCAATGTCCCAGATAATATGAAAATCGCTCGAGTTGTTCCCATATACAAAAAGGGTCCAAAAGAATTTGTAAATAATTACCGCCCGATATCTCTTTTAACCTCAGTTTCAAAAATTCTCGAAAGGCTTGTTTATAAACGAACTCTTAGATTTCTTGTTAATTGCAATATTCTTTCCAATTTCCAATTTGGATTCAGAAAACAACATAGCACAACTCACGCATTATTAGCTTTCATTGATAAATTAGCTCATGCTTTAGATGATGCTTCCCACACACCATCGGTGTTTTTCTCGATTTTTCGAAGGCGTTTGATACCATTGACCATATTATTTTGCATTATAAGTTAAGCCATTACGGTATCCATGGGAGGGCACAAACAGAAAACAATTTGTTTACATAAATGGTTATGAGTCAAGGTTGACGTCAACTTCTTGCTGTGTCCCCCAGGGTTCTCTTCTTGGCCCACTTTTATTCATCCTGTACATCAACAATCAACCAAAATTCGTCACAGATTCTTTCTCTATTTGTTTCGCTGATGATACAAATTTATTTCTGTCTCACCATAATCCCAATACCCTTGTAAGTATAGATGATGAATAATGAATTGAAATCTGTTCAGTCCTGGATTTATGCTAACAAGTTATCATTAAATGTTGATAAAACACATTATAATATGTTATTTAGCAATTCCTTGCAAGTTATTCCTGATGATGTTAAGATTCAGGGCCGGCGCAGTGTTTTCAAAAGCGTGGGGGCCCACTTCCGGGTTTCATGAGCTAACAAGCAAAAAAAAAAAGGGTCCTCAGCTCATCTCTCCCCGTCCCCGTCCACTTCCGGGTTTCTTCATCTGACAAGCAAAAAAAAAAAAAAAAAAAAAAAAAAGGTCCTCAGCTTATCTCCCCCCTCCCATTTTAGTGCCACTTACGTACTTCCGGGTTGAAAAAAGTGTGGGGGCCCAAAGTGATGACACCTTATGTATTCCTTTGTATGGTGCACAAAAAGTGTGGGGGCCCGAGCCCCCACGGCCCCCACGGCCCCCACGGCTGCGCCGCCCCTGATGAGATTAATGATATTAACCTAATCCGAGTAGATAGTACCAAGTTTTTAGGACTTTACTTCGATAGCGACCTCTCCTGGAAAACTCACTTTAATCTTTTAAGCAAAATTTTGTCACGAAACACAGGAATCCTAAACAAACTGAAACATTTTTTGCCCAACCATATTTTGCAGATTGTATATTTAACCATGATTTCCCCATATCTTAACTATGGAATTCTTGCGTGGGGTAACGCATCCAAATACTTGCTGAATTCGCTTTTTCTTCTTCAAAAGCGAGCGATCAGAACTATTAACCATGCTGGGTATTTATCTCACACAAACGCCTTATTTCAGAAAAATAAGATTTTAAAACTGATAGATTTGTTTGGTTATAACTTAGGTATTTTTATGTATGAATTTTCCTCAACAGATCCTCCTGATGTTTTTTACAGATGTTCATAAGAAACAATTCTGTCCATCACTATCCAACTCGCCAGAGTGATGCTTATCACCTTCCACGCACTCGAACAATTTTCGCTAAAAAACACAATTATGTATACAGGTCCTAAATATTGGAATGATCTCCCAACAAAGGTTAAAGGGATGGTACAGTATTGGTGGAGATGAGAATTGGGCTTTTAACTTTTTGCGAGATACCAAGAAAACACTTATGATATAGTACAGAGCACACCATTTTAAGAGAAATTCAAAGTTTATCTGACGAAAATCGGGTTTGGAATGACTGAAACATCCAAAAACAGAGTAAAACAAAGCGATCATATAATAAGCCAGTTCGTAATTAGCTCATGTGATGTGCACGTTGGTACAAATGACCTTTCTATTTTCTTAGTTGGTTAGGCACTTCACTCATATTCAAAGCAACATAATGCATACCGGTAAGTTTGCCCGGCGTAACAATTTATGGAATTCGTGTAAAACAAAAAATGATCTTGCACAGCGAGACCACGTGACCAGAATGGTCTGCCAAACAACCCTCGGGGGAAGCATCCATTTCTTTGTTTTGTATTGAATGATTTAAAACATGTTTATATTCGTAATGACAAATACCAGGTTTTCAGTCAGGTGGATGTAATGGCAAGTATCATGTACAAGGATTGCATGAATAATCATTATATGACAGATGCTTATCTCTGTGAATTAAAAAACCATCATGCGTTTTGGTACCAATGACCTTTTTCTGCTCATGCGCAAAGTAGAACTATACGAGCTGACTTATACAAAGTGTGGGTCCCACACTTTATTAGAATCGCTCTTTTTTTTGATATCTCAGCCATTTCAAATCCAATTTTCATCAAATAAACGTTGAATTCCTCATAGAATTACAGGCTCTTTCATATTTCATGAGAGGTTTCTCATTTTCTCACCAAAAAATTTTAAAAACCTGAAATTAAGTCGCAACCAAAACTGTACGATCCCTTTAAAAGCTGTTTGTCATTGTCATCATTTGAAAAAGCGTAAACTCAGACAGCATGTATTGAATAGCTACAACACACAAGTGCACTAACATTCCTTTTTATTATGCTCATGGCTGCTCTGTTATACTACTCGGTTTTTGCCATGTGAACAGACTCATGCATACCGTATACATTTTAGTTGCATGATCTCTCAAATTCCTGCCCATCGGTGTTTTTCCTTCCTCTTCTAGTATGACCTTGGTCGTGTCGCATATAGCGTCATAGTTTCCCCTTCTTTCTTTCTTTCCTTTTTTTATGCGTCATTGCAGCTGGCTGGTATATCACATATAGGAATTGCAATTGATTCATGTTTTTCATTTTTCGAATCTTTCCCCGTGTCTATGGAAGCCGGAATGTTTAAACCCTGAAATTATGTAGTGCTTAATATTCACGTCATTATCACCCCCATGTCAAAATTGCTATTAGAGCAACTGCTATAGTGTGCAGCATGTGGTTACTTGTTCTCATTTTATCACACACATAAATATGTGTGAGAAGAATCTTCTGTGCCCCGAGTATTAATAGTCATTCTCTTTTGTTTATCCTTACTTTTGGTCTAGCATTGTACCCATGCTCCTTATCCTGTTCCCCCACACTAGGCTTTTGTTGGGACCTACATTCAACAAGCTTTGCTTTTTAGTAGGTTCCATCGTATTTCTCTGGCACCCTTTACTTTGATTGTAAATGACACATCGACCGTTATGTATTATTTTTGTATTCCTATTTCTTCATGTATATAATATCCAAGCTGGACATTCTGTATTATCATATTTTGTTATATATCATGTATTTTCCATCGAGAAATACAATAATAGTATTGAAATTGAAATTGAAATTGAAATGCATCGCCAACAGCTGTATTCAAAAGAAAACTGAAGTGGATATAAAAAAAAAAAAACCAATGAAAGCATGATCTCCTTCCTTGGCGGAGGTCACCAACGTTACTCGGTATAGAACAGGGGTGGGCACTAGTACCTCCTTGGTCAGATCGACTCAGATCTCTTTGTCAGTCAGGAAGACGAGTTTCGTCTGAAGAGTTCATCTCGTCTCACTTCCCGGGATGCGGGATCAGTGGACCTTCTTCGCTGGGAAAAGTCATTAGTAGAGGGCGTCCTCAAAACCGAGGCTAGGCGTACGCGCGTAGTGCTAGTGCTAGCTACTCAGCCACGATCATCTAAGCATACTTGAAGGCAGGCAAGAGGCCGGCGGGCGCGGGCAGCCGTCATACGTCAGCCGTCACAGCAGCACAGCTATAGGCGGGCGATACCCAGTAGGCCTACTCATTCTCAGAATTTTCTCACAGAGACCAAGGAACAGGATGATAGAATGTCAAACACCTAACGTTAGTAAGTATGAAGTGTATGTGTGTTTCCAGTGGTAAAAATATGACGGTTGTAACATTTATCAAGTACAATGTAGTAACGTTAGAATTAAGTGACGCCACGGACTTCGTGGTCATGGTCCTAACCGCGTAGCACCATTACAAATGAGTGGGACTGAGACTGTGATGCTAATATTAATAATAGTGTTACTCGGCGAGTTGCTGCATGTTACTGCTGGTGATTGCTGAAGACGCAATTCATGAGTCTGAGCTAGCGATGTTTGATTCATTAGTTGAAATTATTATATCCGCTGAGGAAGGAGTTTAATAAGACAAGTGTGGGCGCTAGTGACCAGTGTACTTTAGCACAGCCACAGGACTGTTCAAATGATCTCCAACATGCACAAACTCACCAGGGCCAGTGCCTTGGCCCTTGCTAGCGATGCCAACGGAATTTTTTAAATTCATGTGAAGTAGATTGAGTGACCATTCATTTTGAAGCTTATAACATGCTCTTTAATGTCAGTCATCATATTTTTGTGAAGTAGTGGCAAGTATGCAAATGAGCTCATCTATTACGTATGCATGTTCTTAAAAGTGTCTGTCGGCTCCTCCTGGCTGTTCGCAAGAAATGCATTTGAGACAATATAGACTCTAATTGTAAGAAAAATGATAAATTAGCATTGAAAGAGCATTTACAACAAATATTTTATTTGACTCAACATCTAATATACTCAGAAGCTTTTTTTTTGTTGTAGACCTATACTCGGGGAAAATTTAGTGTAATATGCAAATGAGATCGCAATGTACAACACTACAATGCATCACATTTGCCGCAATACCAAGACTATTTTATTAATCCTTACCTTACTACAGGTAAACCTTTGATTATGAGAAAAATGTAGCGCCTTCTTCACCTTGATATTATTACACAGTATGTAACAATACATATAGCCTACAATACATGTTTGCATACATAATTATGCAAATGAGCACATCATCAAGCTTCATTTGACATGCCTGCACTGCTGTAGTGAGTGTAAGATAATCTGCCTGTAGTCAGTGATGGAGTGGTTCGTGGGATTTGAACCACAAGGGCAAAGTTTGTGTAATGTACAATATAGATTGTATTGCTGGTCTTGCAAATAAACATTACTTCTATTTTGCAAAGATATGTAACAATTACATGGTCATGCGTTATTACTCAACTTAATTTACATATTACAGGATACACAACTTGTAGTACATACCATGAAGACTCATACATTTTTCAATCAGTACTGAAATGAAAGTTTACCACAGCATTGAGATATGATGTCAACATAAAGAGAGTAACTTTGTCATGTTGATATAAATATTAAGCATCACAAGTCACTAACTTCGTATTTTTTCGTGATCTGATTGGGGGCACATGCCCCCCCCCCCCCCCATTTTTATTCCACTTTTGTCCCAATTCAATTGTTTTTTCCAAATGCAATCCAATCTGGGGCACACTCAACTTCTTCCCCTTCTTCAAACCTTACCTGCAATTTCCCTAAAACACCAGGGAAAAACACAAACAGTAACAAGAAGGTAGGTCTGCAACTGTTTCATAAATATTTTTGTATCAGTTGAATTGTTCATTGAAATCTAGATAAAGTTAATCCTATAGTGGCTACACCTAACGTTACAGGAACCAAAATGATAGATGTGATATTCCTTATAAAAAATAAAAAATAAATAAATTCATAAATAAATTAAAATCTACAACATGTTGTAGTTTAAAAATCAAAATGATGGATGATTCATTATTGCATTTCAAGAACTAAATAAACCAGGAAAAGATAAACAGTACCCTTCTCCAATCAGTTCATACACTCTCGCGACCATCTCACAACCAGATATCCCATTGACTAATACACACTTTCCTCCCATATTGCCGGTTCAGGCAGTAGACATGCCCCGGGATTTCCCCGTCGGCGGTTTTTTTGCGATACGATGATAGGCAGCAAGTTTGGTATCATTAGAAAGCTGACATTTCACTCGGTCAGAATATGTATGAAAACTGCTGAAGTGAAAACTTAAATCTAGGGGTATGAAAATAGCCTTCAAACTTGCTTTTTTAACACCCAATTCAGACAAGCTCGAAAAAATCCTGTTAAATTTGATATACATACTCAAAATTATTCGGATTTTTTTCATAAATCCGTAGCAGTAGTGTTTACTGATCGATCTACGCAAGTGCGCTCACGTACAAATACCGAAATCTCGTGTATCACGATACTTTCTAATGTGATGCTTAGCTCAGTTTGCAGTGACGCGATTCAAAATGGTGGCTTCCATGACTCGTTCGGACCGTTTTCACGGCTCATTTCAAGTGCAAAATCCGTAAACAATTTATCGTTCAATGCTATCGCAACATATATTTTAACCATTTACAAACATCAGGTTGTAAATATATGAAGTTTCGAGTGAGACTGAAGGTAAATTGATTGCAAAAATCAACGAAATTGTAACCATGTTTAACACGTCAACAGAGTATACATAGGAAAACGCGCGTCCGATCTGGCATCACTACCCTTGCCCCACTACTAGCCCGACCAGATGCCATGCACTAGCACAGCGTCTGACGGTATGTGATACATATCTACAAACCCCTCGAACACGGCCACACAACAACAAAACTGTTGAAGATTTCTACATTCTTATAATCACAAATATTACGAAACACTCGTGTGAATTGAAATGCTTGGACTATGAGCATGGTATATCATTCAATCCATAGTGAGTCCTCATGCAACATACACTGTACACTACGGTTTGACTCCCGTATGCCATGTACACAGTTTAAGCAGTGCCTCAGTCAACACAGCGCAGGCGCAGATCCCCGAAAGGCATAATTCATGTCGCCCCAGAACCCACCGAGAATGCCTGCTGCCCCACCGCTCAACTCCCGATTGCCTACAGAATATCGTTATCTCGACTATCGACTGTGCGATCGCAGCAAGGAGAGAGCTAAAAATATCTTGGCCTCTTCTCTCTCGGGCTCTCTCCGCTCCGTGATGCGCTTGCAGGGTCTTACCTCGTTGCTGATTGGCTTAGCCACGACTGCATTGGCCGCGTGTATTGTGTGCATCGTGTCTCGCTTGCTGCATCGCTTGCATGCACAGTGCGTGTAGTCACTGCACACTATCCCGCTCTCGTAACCCGTTTGTATGTACTCTAACAGCCTCGCAGCGCACCGCTGGTATCGGGTAGGTCGCTCGCTATGGAAATCTAACATTTCCAACATTGATCTATGCACTTCAAACATCCTCGCACATACATTGCACATACTCGCACACGGTAAAAGTAGTATCAAAACACAGATAAATCGCTCGAGAATCCATAAAAAAATATCACGAGGATGAAAAAAAATTGCATGTATGACCAAAACTACTCCTTTGATGACATATTCCTGGTACAGATTGCCGGAAAATTCCATATTATAGGGCGAAATTATACGAAAAATTTGCTTTGTTTTCCAATGAGCAACGGAGGTGTACGTGGTATCAACGTAAAGCTTATGAATGGAAGTAAGCGATGATGTCATTTTCGGAAGGCATTGTGGGAGAGCAAGCTGACCAATGAGGGAAAACCTTTCATAGTTGAAAGCGATAGCAAACGGATCATCAACCGATACTAGTTTGCCGTCGTCTGCTATGGTAGGGATCAACGGCATGGTGCGTGCAGTGCGCTGAGTGAGACATGACGTCATCGCTCATGAACGGTGGGAGTGCAAACCGACTGAGCAAAAAAGTCAAATTTTAACCGGAATGCTGATCATCGCTGGGCGACTCAAAATAAATCTTCCCCAGCTTTGAGCGATGCAAATTGCGCATGCTTGACCGGAAGTGCTTCGTAGCGAGCACACAGCGTGTGCGCTGATGGGGTCAACACCCCTTGTCGATCTCTTTTGTGCGTGCGCTGCAGAGTTTGTACCGCCCGCACGGTCGACAGTGCCCCCTTTGCCCACCATTGGCAGTGCCGCCGACATTTTGAATTATGTCTGTCTTTGTACGATTTCTGCGACGTACAGGATTAAAAAAAGTGTCATTTTTGGTAAGTTGTGAAATAGTTATCTCAATATCGATAGCCAAAGACGGTAGCTAAATAGATTAAGTTTTCATTGTATGTAGTCGAGTAACAAATGGTGCAGTAAATTCAAAATAGAGTCGGCGCCCGGAATCCTAAGATCACGTAGTGTCCACACTGTACAGCCCTGTCGTTACTTACACTTGTGTACAGCGACAGGGCTGTGTATAGTTAGGGGCCCCACCAAATGGCGTTTACGCGAGATTGATACAGCGGCGAGGCCGATTTCCACAGTATACTGTCTATGCCATATATTTCGCGAGTCTAAATTTTCGCGAATCGGGAATCCCCAATGGTTTCACGATCATGGAGTC
Organism: Diadema antillarum; assembly: GCF_040938485.1. Taxonomy (NCBI): domain Eukaryota; kingdom Metazoa; phylum Echinodermata; class Echinoidea; order Diadematoida; family Diadematidae; genus Diadema; species Diadema antillarum. The sequence goes on from NW_027271371.1 coordinate 762,893, forward strand.
CGGCACTGAACGGAAAATGTAGACGCGTACGTCACATCCACATCGGGGATCAGAGTCAATATTTTTGTGTGTCTTAACCCTAACTAGGCCGGGGGGGGGGGGCCTCCGAGGCCCCCCTTGACGTTCCGCGCGATATATCGCTATCGCGAAAAGCTATCGCCGCGACGTTTAATGACTTTTTTCTTTCGAGTCTCCCGCATCTTTTGACACCAAATTTGCAATGCCCGGGCGCGCGGTTCCGAAGTTGCGCATAAATATGTGCGTGCATGTCAGACCAAAAATTGCTCAAAAACGTGAATTCGTGTACAATTTCAATGAAAACTGTGCTTACAGGCAAATTTCATAAAAGCATGATTATTTTGGGGTTTTATTGATTAAAATCAATTAAAGGGGCATTCTGGATGATTTTCATAATTTCACATCATGTAGTACATAAATTGACAGCTCCATGTACAGATTTGTGGAATTTACTGTGGTCCTTGAGCAGAGAAACCAATAAATTGAAAATCTTAAACAAATTACACTGAACAGTGTTGATGACATCAGAGCCTCATATATTTCAGAAATACAGCAGTGTAATTCCATTACAATACCGCTTGCTCGACAAGTTCACCTGTGAAAAATGTATGCATGCCTTCTTCTTTTGTTCTGCTTCCTTGAGCCCCAACTCATGCATTCTTATGGTGAGGCTGCCATGTCATCATCCTTGTTCATTGCAATTTGTTATAGATGTTGAAAACATTCTCATTCCTCATCCCGATCACTATAAACTCTTAAACTCTGTATAAAGTTTAACTAATTAATAGTTGTTCAAATGTAAAAGTCTGAAAATCATCCGGAGGTCCCCTTTAATAACATATTTTCTTGTTCAGAACAATATTGCGGACAAATTTCATCGAAAAAACAATGAAAAACATAAGAAATTAAAAAAACAATAAAAAAAGAATTTTTTTTCTGATAGCACAATTTTTTTCTCTTACATTTGCTAAGGACACTAAAAAGAATATTCAACACAAAAAAATGTGCCTGTTTTGAGCATTATTTAGTGATTTATACCAAATTGTCTGATTTCATGCACAGTTATGCATAAATTAGCATAATTCAGCATAAATGGTAATTTTTTTAAAATTAACTTCATGGTACTTTAGATTACATCATAGGCAACGTGTGTGCCAATTTTCGTCGCGATTGTGCGGCCGAGATCTGGGGGGGGGGGGGGGGCCTGGGAGGCCCCCCAGCTCTATCATCTACCTAAATAGCCCGGCCTAGTTAGGGTTAATTCGCAAAAATAAAAACCTCGTGAAATATTCAGCGTATACAGTAGCATCTTTCATCCTCCCTTTCTCCTATTTTTCCTTTGGTCTTCAACTTTTTATTCTCGGAAGGACTCCCTGATGTCCCTCGACTAATTTAACAGCCAATTTGACCATAAATACAACTCTAACCTAACCCTACACCCTAACCCCTAACTTAATCTTGCTTGCTAACACACAGGTGCACGCGCACTGTGATGGAGCAGATTTCACGATTTTGCCAAGTTTTAACACTTATATATGGGTCATTCCACGGGGTTGGGGCAACAGCACTTTTTTGTGTTCCTAAGGAATTGCTCGCTTTATCCTGAAAATTTCTTTAGGTATTTGATGTTGCAATGTGGTTTTGTGGGAAGGTAATTGTGTTGGTGATTACTTGACGAAGAAATAAAAACGTTGAATCACAAGAGTTGGTGCCGGTGTGTCTTTTAGTGATGATGTCTATGCTCTTTTTTTGGGTACCAAGTGTGACATCTAAAAAGGTTGTTTCCAGTTGAAGATATCTGATTGACAGATAAACAAAGTCAGAATCAGATGGTCACAATTGATAAAGCAACATTTGTTTATCAGCAAAACAGTAATAGGATAGCAAATGAAAAGTGACTTCAAGTCATAAATCATTCCTCAACCACAGGCATACCACCGTTACATGCGATGTCCTAGTTGAATTTTTTTGGTAACGGTGGTATTGTGGTAGATTACTTGCATTCATAAATTATCCTTTCCATGGCTATGTGTCAGAAATAAAGGGCAGGTGGTAGGCAACTTTTCATCAAAAGATCAGCTTTGAAAACAGGTTTATGTTATGTAAATTAATGGAGGGTCGCCGGTGTTTTGAGCGATGTCCTGGCTGATTTTGTAACGGTGGATCACATTTCATGGCATGCACAAAAAAAGAGAGACTGGAGAAGAGACCTTGCTGTATCAGGAGGATGGGAGGTAAGCTGAAAACCATGTGCACATAAATCAATCTGATATTGTGCCCTCTGATCGAAGCCCTGCAGTGGCTGATCTTCCAGCAATGTCCCTGTAATGGTGGATTGGATTTCCAAGAAGTTCTCCTTTTTAAAGTGACATAAATGAGGCGATATATATTGACACTTGTTTCATGACATCAATTTAACCCATCATGAAAATGTGTCAACATATTATAATGGAGAAAGTGTTTTTAAGTTGAAAAAATCATCACCAATAGTCCAGAATCTCTTATAACAGTCCCACATACCTCTTTTCATGTAAGTGCAAACTGTAAGTGAGACATTGCCCTTTTTATTCCAGAGTTGCTATAAAGGCCTCAAAGAAAGTAATATCTTTATTACTAGAATTCTGTACAGACAGGTTTTGATTGTTAGCCAACGTGTTTCATTTGCAATTAGGCATATTTTTTCCACCAAAATATGTTAAGTTAGTATGGACTGAATCCTCAGAAACCGACTACGATCAGGTAGTCTACTGGCACTAGATCAGGTAGTCTCTCTACGTCCTGTGAAACATCAGTTCTGGTTGTGGGATTTGTGTCAGGATAGAAATATTACTTTGTGCATAATGATGCATGACCACAGTCCAATTCATTTTAAGCTATCTGGTAGACCAATTAATATTCCTCTTGCTTGGTAGCCTCTTGTTAACTTTGCGGTCAGGAGTGGGTCTGACTTTATAGCCGACAGTACATTTTGCATGAAGCCACCGAACAAGAGCTAGATTTATTGGTCTATAATTTTGGTAATCTTCCCCAAACTACACCCTCTCCAAATAAATTAATTGATAAGAAATACAATTTTAGTAATAAAAAAAACAACAAATGAAGAATGATGAGTGCTGAAAGTTGATGGATTCACAACTTCTTCGTGAAGAATGTTGATCAACCTGTCAGCGTGTTTTTTTTTTTTTTTCCATTTCACTAACCTTGAAATTTGAGTGGGTATTTGTTATATGGAAAAGCAAAAGCATGTGTGATTATTTTCAATGTTGATTTTTAATGCAATATATATATTTTAAATATATGTATTAATTTTAACAACTATTTGTGCTTACCAATTATTTGTTTGCATGTTCACATTTAATGTTTTATCCACTTATACGTTCAGGGATGACATCATTATACTGCAATTAATATTCAATTCTGTTGTGTGTCCATGTAAGTGAGGAAAATTAAAGTAATCAAATTCAACAAGCTACAGTATTTTTGGAACGTATCGACCATGTGCTGTCGTTGTAATGCCATGTCTTGACATACTTGTAGTTTAGCAGAAATAAGCTAGTACATTTTTTCGTACATCTCTTCGGTAATGCATCAAAGTTCTCAGAGTTATAATTGTATGGAAGACAAACTCTTACCTGTTCATTGCTACACATTTTAGAAGCTTGCCTGGATGTGATGTATACCTACGCTTGAGTTTATATTGAGTTTGCATCAGGTGAATGATACTGGACAACTATCAAAATTCAGTAATGTAAACCATTCGATATGACTATTACAGGGACATGATATCCATGTAACAGTAATACAAATCAAAATGATAAGTTGAATAAGTTATTTTTGTCAAACACCAATCATTGAGTACTCAAACATTATGTGTTCTTACTCTCCTTCATTTACCAGGTCAAGAAAAAGTTATGTGAATGAGAATAAAGTAACAGTTGTACACATCTACTGCTCGGACAAAGTCATAAAATCTAAATGTTTGCAGTTTTATAGAAAAAAAGGGGGGATGCACACGTTGTGCCAAAAATAAACATTTTGCCATGCATTCATCCATTTTTTTTTTCACCAGGATGCAATTTGCCATACACATGTGTACATTTGATATCATTTCAAGTATCACAAGTTTTATATCATTATCAGACTGATTCTTTGCCATTGTACCACCATTTCGGGGACATTATGTCCATGTAACAGATGCATGCACATTTTAAGGTAATGTCTTAAAAGAGATATTGACATTTTAAAGTAATCAAAGATTTAGAAATTATAAGATTTAACAGTCTTTTTGTATTTACACAGAAAAAGACATGATTCAAAAGACAAACTGAAGTGGAAACTTGAACAGGATTAGTATGATTTTGAAAATCACTTGTAAATAATTTCTTACATTCTCGTTTCAACTTTAATATTTAGTTCTTTTATTTCCATCCAAAGAATTTGACATTCAAGGTGTTTTTCTGCTAGTACAACAGTAGTAGTATTAATTGATCCTGTGGTAAAAAGTGAAATTTGGTATGTAATGACCCTTGATGGACATTTAGTTATAATGCTCCCAATTATACCTCTGTTACAGAGACATGATGTCCATGTAATGGTGGTAACATCAAAAATGGAAGGTTAGGCCAGAAAAAGTGGTCAAGTATTTCCAAAGAAAATTATTGCATTCTGATTAGGCATGATTTCTCTTCAATACCTAGTTCTACATACCATCATAAATTGAATTTCTTTGCTTGGTGAGAAAAAAGAACAACACAGAACATGGTACTGCTATACACAAGGAGTCTCATGTTCCATTTATTGATGCTCTATCTGTCAAAATACTTGTACCATGTTGAAGAATGTGGAACAAAGTGATTAACAATTTTGTTAGTAAAAAGTTTCTTAGGAGTGATTGAGATCAACTCCTTTTATTTTGAAGGTAAGCAAGTATAGTCTTAGCAAGGATGATAAATGATGTCCAAGTAATGGTGGTATTTTGTCAAATCTTGTTTCTCAGTTTACTCAAATATGAAGGACAGTATTTTGAAGCCATGAGTGGATTTAGTTGAAGAATTGTCCCACAAAACTTGGAATAAACAAAACAATCCATTTATCACACTTCTATTTTTGGACTCTGATGTCACAATTTTTGCCCCAACCCGATGGAATGACCCATATACAACTTGTGTCAGAAAATCGTAGGAAAATCTTGATCACTTGAAATGCTGTACTGTACACAAGCACAATACGAATACATTCAGTGCATGCTAAAGGGTCGGTCATTTGGTCTGAATGAATGTAGCAACAAAGCGGCTTTTTCTATGGTGTCGTTGAAAAGCTAAAATTTGTTTTTCTCTTTTCCTCGGCCAAGTCTTGCTTGAGCGGTTGTAGCTTCAAAGCTGTTGAGCGCGTGCGCGAGCGTGTGCTGCCACTTACAGTGTATATCTTCCTCTTTCTTTTCTAAATTCTTTCATTTTCAGGTAAAATCTATACGTTCCCTTTCCTTCCCATCAATCCTTTCTTTGTGGTTTTCCTCTTGTCCAACTTTCTCAATTTTTAATTTAACTGCACTTTCTACCTAATTGTTCTGTGTTTCCTTCATGGGTTGTTTTTCCCTACATCTACAAGGGTCTTTCCTTTTTATCATCACCAATATCTTTTTCTTATGTGTTGTTCTAATGAATCGTTTACTTCATTTCCTTTTCAAGCTGTATAATTCTTCTTTCTTCCTAATCATCTTTGCTTTCATCCGGTTGTGATTCATCTCTTATTTTATCATTCTACCTAGTGCTTTTCTGTTCGAGTTCAATCAATATTTTTCTCTTTTCTGTCCACTTTTCTTTTCAAACATATCCATCTCTTTCTTACTTTCCTTTATAATGCAAGTTTCTCTTCTCTCTTTCCTTCTATTGTCTTGTAGTGTACTCTCTATTTTGTAAACCTTTTGTTCATTTTTCCAGGTTTTTTTATAACTTTTTTTTTCATATCCTTTTTCCCTTTTCCTTACCTTTTTTTAAAGGTTTTATATTCCTTCACCCTTGTCTTGTAAACACATTTTTCTCAATCTTCTTTCATTCACACACACACACACACACACACACAACATAAACAACCTCAATCCTCGATCAATCGCTACCGTGACTCGGTACAAGCTGAGAGAAAGACAGAAAAAGTAACACTATCTTTTTAAAGATACCATAAGAACTTGCTATGATTGCAGTGAGATTGCTGTGAGGTGCATCTCACCTCCCTCCCTGGTGCAACACAGTTATTGCAGAGCGAACTGGCTGCGATTGACATATTCCGACAAGTGTAAAAGTGTAAAAATGAACTTTAGATATCAGAATATTGATGTTTGCAGACATTTGTGAATGATAGATGTGGTTATGTTGCACTAAACATACATTTATGCTACAGAGAAATCATTTTCTGATTCAACAGAGCATTGACATGTCTTTGCCTTTGACTTCTGATGACCTCCAGAGGTCAATGAACTTTAAAAACCAGAATATCGATGTTTTGAGACATTTGTGAATGATATATGATATGTGGTTATGATGCACTAAACATGCATCTATACGTCAGGGAAACCATTTTGTGACTCCACAGAGCATTGACAGGTTTGAACCTTTGACCTCTGATGACCTTTAGAGGTCAATGACCTCAAAATATAATATTGATCTGTAATGTCATTGGTTAATGGTAAACATTGTTAAGATGTACAAAACAAGCATATCTTTCTTACAATGAAATTGTCTTCATATTCTAAAGAGCAGACAGGTTTCCACCTTGTGACCTTTGATGACCTTGAGAGGTCAATGACCTCAGAATATCAGAATATTGAACTATGATAACATAGGTTGGTGATAAACATGGTAAAGATGTACAAAACAAGCGAATCTGTTTTACAATGACATTGTCTTCATATTCCAATGCACACAGACGAGTTTCTGCCTTTGACCTCTGATGATCTCGAGAGGTCAATGACCTCAAAATATCAGAATAGTTTGGCATCACTGATTAATGGTAAACATGATGATGTTCTAGAGAGCATTCCTAGTCCCTGCTTATTACCGAGCAATTACCTTTCACCTATGAAAATCACACAAGGTCAAAGACCTCAAATGAAATGCGAGGATATTAATCTTGATATTGCGATAGTTAATAGTTACTTGTTTATAATGTAGTGCTTACAAACCATGCATTTCTGTGACAAAAAAAAGTGGCTATTCATTCCACAAAACTTTTCAGGTAATTATCTACATCGGGTGTCTGCACAGAGCAGGAGTGTAGATCAACCTCTGTTTTCAGTTGGGGGGAGGTTTGAAAATATGTGTTCAAGCATAAGTCCATGGTGCAAAGGAGTGGAGTGGAGGGGGGGGGTATGGGTCGGGGATTGGATTTTTGCAGTTTTAGACCTGAAATCAGTAATTTCGTGCAGCTCTTGTTCCACGTGTGCGTCATCACTAATATGGGAGTTAATTGGGTGTGGGCGCATCTCACTCCCCCCCCCCCTCCTCGAAGAAGAAGTTTTTCAATTTTTAGAATCTGATGCATCCTTGTTTTGTGGAATATTTCGAAAATCATGGATTGCCATAGTGTACCAAGTCTATATGGATGGGAACCCAGCAAGGGCAGCATTTGAGAGGGTAGGGTATTCCATTCCCATTCGAGAAAGATCCTGTCTTTTGAGAAATGAGATTCAACGATCTGGCACACATGCACTTCCGAAGGAATATCTCAAAATTTGTATCAGAGAGGTGTCGTAAGTCAGCCATCGATGGAGGGAGACGATTCGAGGGAAGGATGTGGGTGGAGGTATCCCCCTCCCACATTATGGAGCTTTTGCATTCTTTTGTTTTCAATTTAATGATGTCGTGCCACTTTGGGTTGAACTACCCTTTTGAAAAAAAAAAATGTCCATCCCCAAATGTGTAGCCATAATCAATGCATGAAGGGGAGGTTGATATAGCGAGAGAAAGAGTATGAAAGGGGCTGTCCCCAACCCTTCCCATGCGAGGGAACGTTTGCATTAAGAATACAAATTTAAAAAAATCATGTGTACACATTTATGATGGAATATTTGGGAAATTGTTAGTAAAAGGGTAGAAACCGGGGCAGTTTTCTGTCTAAAAAGCAAAAACAAAAATAAAGCAAAACAAAACAAAACAAAACAAAGTCCACATCTCAGAATTTGATGGGGTGGGGGTCAACTATCCCTGTCACCACCCCAACCCTCCTCCAAACTGATGCCCCGGTATGTGCATGTGTTATATTACTTGTTGAAAAGACTGAAAGACTGAAAATGAAATTGACACATAACTTAATGACTGACATGATGCACATAGTGTGTATTTCTATAGCAATAAAAGTGAGCAACTCAAAAGGCGTGTACTCACTTCACATGAACTTTAGCGATTACTTAGTATCCTCTGACCTCTGGAGAATATTGAAAGATATGCACCGAAATTTAAGAATATTGATGTCTGGTCTCATTGCTTTGTTATGACCAGCTGTTTATAAAAGTAATATACCGGAAAAATGCATTTTGTGTGTGTGTGTGTGTGTGTGTGTCCAAAATTGTATGCAGAGCATTCCACACACTGTTCAATTTTGACTTCCATCTACTGTATAGACCGATTCAAGCGACTGTTCATGGAAGTGCGCCCTCTTAAGGCGACGCCATAACTGGGGGCCAACCAGGCCGGGTCGCGTTTTTTTTAAAGACGGCACAGATTGGGGCATGGCGCGTGTTAAACCTATGGGAAAAACGTTGGGTTAGGGTTTTTGGTTATGGTTAGGGTTAGGGTTAGGGTTGGGGTTAGGGTTAGGGTTAGGGTTAGGGTTAGGGTTAGGGTTAGGGTTCGATGGTTAGGATTAGGATTAGGGTTAGGTTTAGGGATAGCGTCCCCAATAGATTTTTAGAGTCCCCACCGGGTCGGCAAGCGCCGTGCGTGCGTGGCAAGGGTGCCAGCGCGAGCGGCAGCCAGTGATTTTACCACCCGGCGCCAGCCGGCCACCTAGCTATCTCTGGCGCTGGCAGCAATCGACGCATCTGGCTTTGTGATAACTAGAGTCTACTTTTTTTTTTCGCTGGCTAATAAAAAAAATAATAATTTAAACAACTTATACCGACTATGAGCGAATGGGAAGATGGCATATACGGCTGTAGCCAAAACTTGAACTTCAAGGTAAATATCGGTACGATCCGTGAGTGTTTGTAGACTCTATTTCTTTTGCGATGACTTGGGTACTCGCGTGTAACAGAGACTCCAACCCAAAGTACCTTCTGATCTGGAGATTCTCCCGACTGAAACCCCGAGCAAACGGGAGACTCAAAGTTGATGTGTGCGAAGCGCGAAATTCCTAGGGTTCTAGATGCTCTCTGGTGCTATCTAAGGCTTATTTTTTCAACATACGATAGAAATATGCAAGAAATCCTTTCCAACGGGAGACAAAGAGCCAGGGCGGGAGAAATTAAATCTCAAACGGGAGAACGGGAGATTTTGCAAAAATGGGTTTTCGGCGGGAGATCTCCCGTCGAAAACGGGAGAGTTGGAGTCTCTGGTGTAAGCCCCATATAGATCTATTCACATTTGTGTAAGAGGATAAAAACACCTGGGGAGAACTATGGCTAGGCGTAGGCAGACGTCTTGCTAGTACTAGTAGGCCTAGACTTTTGAGAAGTTAACTGATATAATGAAATAATGAATCAGAATCTTGAGCTAGATATGGCGCTATAAATAGCAACTAATATCAGTTAACTTAAACCTTTTTAGGCTTGTGCCTTTTCTTGTGCCTTTTCTCGGGCCAGCGGGGTAGAATCTGTCTAACGTTTTTTAGATCTTGTCTAGAATTCTAGGCAACAGTCCAGACTAGACGAGTAGATCTAGACCCGTCCTATAGACCTATTGACTTCTAGAACCCTAGCTACATCCTGTATCATTTTCGGTTGTCACTAACTTACGGCAAGCCTAACTAAGTAAACCAAATGGAAGGCAAATCTAGGCGTTTCTAAGCCGTGTAAACTTAAGAAGTTAATTTACGTCGCCTGATGTCAACAACCAAAACTTCTACTGTTTAGGTCTAAGTAACCTTGCATTTAACATCGCGCTAACGCCTAAAATTATAATCTACAAAAGTGATTTTCAAATCAAACTTTCTTAATATGATTATGAAACAGACGTTTGCCACCATTCATGGCAGTTTAATATTTATAAGTATCACTTTATCAAAAATTAATTCAAATTCAGAGTTCAGGCAAAAATTGAATATGGTCAATTCAATGCTGAACACTTAGTGAAGAAGAAAAAACAATATGAAATTATAAGAATTTAACACATCTTGAAACATTCATTTAGCTGTAGTGTAGGCTTTAAAATGTTTGTCATAATAATATAGTATAGCTAGGAAGTGTACTCTAACTTTGGTAAGTATTGCACCAAGCATTAAAAAAAAAAAAAAAAAAAAATCAGTGAATTATCAAAATCTTTGATCTGAACTTGTCTTCTAAAATGAACAACTTTATTTTACGAATATGCAGTGATAGCCTAATTAAATAGAGAATCTAGTAGGCATAGGCCAAAGTTTGTTTCGAAAATCTGTGCTTTTTTAATACCGCTGTATTTCACTGTAGTGTCAGTGTAGGTCATCATGCGTCAGTGGTGTCTGAATTTCACACACTGACGTGCAGCTTCCATTTCCGGTTTCCTGTTATTTGTGCACCCAACAACTGCACAATATGTTTTTTTTTTTTTTTCTGATCCTTCCTTCGAAGCTTTCGTGGTAGATCAATATGTCTGAATTACTCACTCTATCACAAAAAAAAAAGGCATCAAATGCCGCTGAATGACTTTTCCACAGTAAGTAAACAATCACAATTTTAGCGCGGCGGTTGCCAACGCAGCGGCCGCCGGCGGCGCATGCGGCCGCGCCCGGCTAACTATGCGCGATAGGTACGCTAGGCTGCTGAGCTGCAAGCGCAACTCGCTGGGTAGCTAGCTCGCTGGAAGCCCCCGTTGGCCCCCAGTTATGGCGACCGTTATAGCGCCGCTAGCGGCAGTGGGTGAATAGGCCATCGAAATTGAATCGGTCTATAGGACAATGACAGGTTATTTCTTTTTTCTCAATTACACTGTAATATCAAAACTATTGAGAAAAAAAACATGGTGGTGGCTGGGTCTAACACATTATTATTCTTATCAAGCAAGTGTTGGTTCTAATCCTTATAGCATGCAGCGGGTATGAATTTGAATAACAAAGCAGTAAGGATTAGAACCAACACTTGCTTTCGGGCGAAAGCTCGATGTTCTAGTGGAGATGACACCTGTCCGGTGATCAGGAGGTCGTAGGTTCGAATCCTGCTCGAGTATGTACGCCCATGATTTTTGTCTCGCCCACCGGAGGTGAAGGCGAGACTAAGGGATCCATATGGCGTCCGTCCGTCGTCCGTCCGTCGTCCGTCCGTCGTCCGTCCGTCGTCCGTCGTCCGTCACAAATGTTAAAGTTTACCTGCAAGACTCTCTTATGATCCATAACTTGGCAACTGTTACAGCAATGGCAGCCACACTTGGGTGATAGAAGCACTAGGGGTATCTTCATGTTATGGTGTTGTCAGAGGTCATGTGATGATGTCAAAGGTCATTTGAGGTCATATATTAAAGAGTATGTGCAAGACTCTCTTTTCTACGTTTAAGTTTACCTGCAAGACTCTCTTTTGACAAATAACTTCACATAAGTTGCTTGGATTACAACCTAACTTGGGTCATAGATGCACTGGGGGTACCTTCATGTTATGGTGCCATTGGAGGTCACAGGATAAGGTCAAAGGTCATTTGAGGTCATACGTTAAAGTTTACTTGCTAGACTCTCTTATCACATGTAACGCGACACATGTTGCTACAATGGCAATCAAACTTGGGTGATGGATGCACTGGGGGTACCTTCATGTTATGGTGCCGTAAGAGGTCACATGATAAGGTCAAAGGTCATTTGAGGTCATACGTTAAAGTTTACTTGCAAGACTCTTATCACACGTAACTCAGCACATGTTGCTACAATGGCAATCAAACTTGGGTGATGGTAGATGTCTCTTGGGAAGTTGAAGGTAACCACAAGGTCAAAGGTTACAGACAGGGGTCAACGAACTTTTAGGGCCCAATGTTAAGTTTTTAGGGCGCATTTCGTTTATGGCTCATAACTTTTGATCCCTTTGTCCGTTTGTGACCAAACTTAGATGGAAGATGTCCCTTGGGGAGGTGAAGGTCGTCACAAGGTCAAAGGTCACAGACAGGGGTCAACAAACTTTAAGGGCCCAATGTTATGTTTTTAGGGCACGTTTTGATTGTGGCTCATAACTTTTGATCCCTATGTCCGTTTGTGACCAAACTTGGACAGTAGATGTCCCTTGGGGAGTAAAAGGTCATCACAAGGTCAAAGGTCACAGAAAGGAGTCAACAAATTTTTAGGGCCCAATGTTAAGTTTTTATGGCGCGTTTCGATTACGGCTCATTACTTTTGATCCCTTTGTCCGTTTGTGACCAAACTTGGATGGTAAATGTCCCTTAGGGTGTTCAAGGTCACCACAAGGTCAAAGGTCATAAGCAGGTCAATTAACTTCTGGGAGTTATAAAAAATATTAATTCCTTGTACGCGAATGGGCGAGACACAATTTGGCGATTGCCTTGTTTATCATGGCTACTACTAAAACACTGATCAATTCAGTGCTTATTTACGTCGATGTAGGGCAATTTGTCAATCAGTTGCATCCTTTTCTAGTTTTGCTTACACAATTATAACAATACCGTTGCATTTTCATGTTCTTTGATTTTGATGCCCCACATCATTACCCCTCGCTTTTTGATTGTGTTTTAATTGAAAGGTGTGTGGTCATCTCTTTTTGTTATTTACCATCCAGAATAACAAGACCTGCCTCTCAACTTGGTTGAAAGCTGCATAACGTCTTCTTCATCATGGCATTTAGTTCTGTCCTGCAGGTAAAGTTTAAGCTCCTTATCAACATTCATTAAGCTGGATTTCTGTGCCTCTGCCACAAAGTTTTGCCAGGGGCTTTATGTTTTATGGTTGTCCATCCATCCTTCCGTCCATCCGATATCAAGATTGTGGACAGCATAAATTAAGAACCATTTGAGGTATCCAAATGAAACTTGGCACACCATAAATAATAGTGCATTAACTGCATTGATATTAACTGCACCCCTTTTTTTTGGCGGTTGGGTAAACAAAAAAAGAGATCGTTCACCTACTATTAGCGTGGATACTATCATGCAATGGGTGGAGATACTGCCAACATGTTTGGAATTGAGTGAAATGTTTGGGGGAGAAAGTGTGGTGATTTTTGTGCCATAAAAAAGAAAGAAGTTTACAACTCATGCCTAATGAAAAAGAAATTATTTCAAATATTGATATTATATTGGGTGGTTATTAATGGGATACCAGGGATTATTGCACGAATCAAAGATGAGTGCGGTATTAGCTCTAACGAGTTCAATATTCCCTGGTAATCCATGAATTAAGCCATCCAATATGATTATTATTATCTCTAATCATTATGTAGAGAAAGCATAAACTGCACAAAAGTTCCGCACTTCTATTTGTCTTTGAAGTCGACTCAGTGACTAACTGCATATATGCAACTAACTGCATATGAAGCGAGCAACTAGCAAGATGTTTGTGTGCTTGTGAATTGTACAGTGCACTCACGTTACAACAAACACGGTTATTTCAACGAAGTGAAACTTCTGGTCCCAAAATTATCGCCTTCAGAGTCTATGGTACAAAATTTGCCCTATAACGAACATGGTTATAGAAAATTTTTTGTTATAACGAAGTCTTTTCCAAGCACCACTGACAAAGAAAAACTGTCTATGGTACAAAATTCGCTTATACGAACACGGTTATAACAAACTTTTTGTTATAACAAAGTCTTTTCCGAGCGCCACTGACAAAAAAAAACAAAAGAAATGTGCTCTGTTATAAGAAATGTGGATCGCTTGTGAAAATACGTAGCGGAACAAGCAGTTTTAGCGTCTCTGCATGGGCAAATGCTTCACATCACTGTGTGTAGGCTCCGTGTGTCTCGCACAGTTTGCGAGAGGGACTTGTGTTATTGTCATAGGATAATCTGAAATTAAATAGTGTTCGTTTTATTCTTCTGAAGGTTTTTTATTACAAAACACACAGATCCTGACACCTAAATGTCCGTTAGTTCGGAAATGAAGTAGGGTTTGTTATTACGAACATTTTGGCATTATTCCAAAGGCTAGTTATTAATAAAAATGATAATAATAACAATAATAATTACATTTTTATAGCGCATATAACAAGTGAATGTTCCCTATGCGCTTTATTAATAAAGTTTGTTAATCCGACAATGGAATATAGTTCTTATTACGTTAGTCCGAAAATGATAGGAATTCCATACGTTCGTTAATCGTTGTTAAGTGAAAAAAGTGAAAAAGATGAGTTCCACTAACAAAACTTGGGAATTACAAACCTTATGATCGTCTTAAGGTAAACCAAACCTTCAAAATAAGTACCCTTTCTCATTTTATTTTATTAAGAAACCTTCTTCGGAATAACGAACCTTATTTCATTTCAGATTAAAAAACCTTTGGAATGACGAACCTCATTTCATTTTCCGATCAATGAACCTACGGAAAATGAACAATATATTTCTATCTAAATCATGAACTTTCGGAAAAACGAATCTTCGGAAGAGCGAAGCATCAGATGAACAAATCTTCGGAATCCCGGGAATGGTGAAACTTCGGTATAAGGAGCCTTCGAAGTAACAAACTTTAGTAAGAAATGAACCTTTGGAATGGCGAACTGTAACTGAATTCTAAACCATCATTTTCTATACATGTGTGACATTACAAACAACTTTATGCTCTCTTTTTAATGTAATATTTAGACAAAATTAAAAAGGTACCATCCCATTTCACTTAGCTTTCTAGTGTATGAGTATTCAACAAACAGAATATGATATATGCACAGTGTCCATGTTTTTGTTATATATTGTATTTGTTATGTTATAGCAAAATTTCGTTATAACGAAAGAAAACTGCCTGTTGCGAGCATTTCGTTGTAATGGAAGTGCACTGTAAAAAGATTTCGCACACTTGGCAAGTGCTTGCGCAACAGACAAGACAAAATACGGTGAACGGCCAGTAACAACGGTAGCCTATGGGAAATTAATACATTGGCCTATGCATTTCGTTCAATATGCTCTCATATTGAATGGTAAAGATTGAGCGGACACAAGTTTTTAATGCGCCGCTAAAACATCCATTATAGATGATAATGATCATTGTCTGCACACTCTATGCAGCCGTTCAGTAGGGATTGGTTATATTGGTGTATAAACTGCAGCCTGAATTTTGACCTGTTTCAGTGGGGAGAAGGTGAGGTTAATACACCGTTATGTACAGTATGTACATTGTAAGTATTAGTGGGCAAAGATGTGCCTATAAACTTTTGGATGCTAATGCTTAAGTTCAAAGATCAAGGTTAAATTTGTAAAATTCACTATTTTCTCCATATGTCTGAAATGAATGAAGGTATTTTCATGAATCATAGGATGGTCTAGTACTGAAATCCTTTCTTTCTAAGTCAGGTTTTTTTCCTAAGTAGTATTCTGAAAATCTTCCTAAGTTTCATCGTGGGTTTCTTCTAACTGTTTTCGTAAACTGAGGAAGAAACTTAGAAAAGTATACAACTGAGGATGAATCCTAGGAAGATATGCAAATTTCTGACTTAGGAAAAAGTTGGTATTCTAGAATGCATATATATAAATGTAAGAAAGAATTTTAGGGAGATTATCAGGAAAGCTCCACCCCTGTCCTAAGTACGTTGTTTGAGATATAGCAAGCTGCAAAGCATCATGATGAGACTGAGCTTGTCATTCACTGCGCGCAATATGTACTTAATGTGCACAAAATGGGCATGAAAAATGGGACATGCTGCGCATAAACTGTGAGCATGTGCAACACGTATATTCAGTCCTACATCATAATAATATATGATTGTCATTGCTTGGTTCCTTATGAAACAACATTTTGCAGTGGCTTAACAAAGAACAGTGGGTGGAGAAATGGATGAACTAATTATACCCCACCCACACATAGTGTGTATTGGGGTATATAGGAATCACTTGGATGTTGGGTGGCCAGGCAGTCGGTCGGCATACAAATGATGCACAGGTCTGAGTGTGTCAGTCGGAATTGTGTGCATAAGGTAACTATGGAATGCTTAACCCACGAGGCGAAGTCGAGTGGGTTTAGGCTAAATTCCATAGTTACTGCATGCACACTATATTCCGACTGACGCATGAAAAGACATGTGCATTAGCTGTATTATAGAATGGGTAATTTTCTTGCTGAAAATCCATTTTTCTATCATGTTAATACCCGATGACAGATTTACTGGACGCATTTTCTTTTGGCTTGCCATAGACCAGAGCCCAAAAATCATGCATCCAGTATTTACTGGATGCATGATTTTTTAGCCAATAGGCGTCTCGTACTGAGTGCGCGAACGCTTGCTTAATGCGAGAACCTTTGTTACAAGTGCGAGATACCATGTTTACCACTGTGACTCAGCATGCGGCCAGTGCAAAATCGACACATAGCTCTCAACCAATGAGATCACAAGATTCTCGCTACCCATTCTATAATCGGTCAGTCGGCCGGCGGGCGGGCGGTCAGTCAGTTGCAAAATCTTGTGGATCGAAGTACTCTCTCATTTTTTGAGCAATTGACCCCAAATTGTCATGTGTGACCACTATCAAAGGTAGATGTGCAAGACACCTTTTCATTAGTATCTCATAATACGTTGCCATGGCAACAGCAAATTTTTATAAAAGCTTGTGGATCGAACTACAATACTCTCATTTTCGTAGCAATTAACCCCAAATTTGGCATGTGTGACTGCTATCCAAGGAAGATGTGCAAGATACCTTTTTTCATTAGTATTGCATAATGCATTGCCATGGCAACAGCAAATTTTAAGAAAATCTTACAAAATGTTGTGGATCGAACTACTCGCTCATTTTTTGAACAATTAACCCAAAATTTGCCATGTGTGACCACTATCAAAGAAAGATGTGCAAAACACCTTTTTCGTTAGTATTGCGTAATGTGTTCCCATGGCAACAGAGGTTTTTTTTTAAACAATGCATGGCCATGGTAACAGCACATTTTGAATCAAAATTGGACAATCGAAAGATACTGTGGATTCAGTTAACTCCTTCAATCTTTAAGCATTTAGCTTGAAATATGGCACATGTGGGTTCTTGACCCCTTTTTATGTAGTCTCCGTGCAAACTTCATCTTCCGTCATTGTTGAACAATGTGTTACTATGTACATCAACAGCATCGTATGCAGATGTACAAACTTTATCTTTTGTTTTTGTTGAAGAATGTTTTGCCATGGTAACAGTGTATTTTGAATGAAAATCATACAAAAAATATTGTGGATCCAGCTCCCTCAGTTTTGGAGGAATTGGCTTGAAATCCGACATGTGTGACCGCCATAATGGAAAATATGCAAACTTTTCTTTTGTTATAATGTCAAACATTGTGCTGCCATGGCCACAGCATTTTTAGCTCACCTGAGGGGTCCAAATTGAGGCTTAAATTGTACATTTTCATCTTCTTCTTGAAAGTTCTGTGATGAATTTCCCCCAAACTGAGCAGGTAGCATCCCTAGGGAGATACAATTGTAGGATCCCAAGTTATTCAAATGGGCACCATGCCCCACCTGGGGGCGCGGGGGGGGGGGGGGGGGATGTGGGCAGCCACCCTTCCCCCCTCAAACAAAAAAGTTTTTCTCTAGAACCAAAAATGATAGAGTTAAGTTAATACTATGAGTAAGTACATTGATAACTATAGTTTCAAATTTGTTCATTGCAGATCTAGTTGTTTAAGGTAAAGGGTAACTTGGCCTAATAATATGTCACACCAGATTTTGTCTAATTTTTGTATTCTTGCAGGATGCTGATAATGTGCAAATTTGAAGTTCATACCAGGTTGTAAAACAACCCATGTGATGAGCTTCTAATGTCCACATATTAACCAAATGTGACCCTGCATCACAAAACAAACAGAAAGTTGCCAGACATGAAATTTTAGATAAGAGCATATTCTGAAAGAGCAGACTTTAAGCTTTAGAATGGTGTATAACTCAAATCAAATGGACTCTCCTAACCTATCTAAATAGTGGGGAAAAAAAGCACACACTCAGGAAAAGTGTGAACTGAGAAAAGAGGCTCTGAAGTACAGTGTCTATTCAAGCGCTTAATCTTTACCAAGCCGTGCTGGCTGTGTGTTGAATGGGACAAAAAAACAGGATGTAAACCACCAGAGTAACAACAATGAAGGGATTATCAGATTAAACTGAAATTGAGCATGCCTTATTATCACATTCTGTCCATAAATAATGCCAACTTTCAAAGCAGTAGCACCATCCTTTCAAAATTATTGGAGTTGAAAGTGAAGAGTGTGTACAAGTGTGTACAAGAAATGAAAAAGGGGACTCTAAAGACACACCTAATCACACTATTTTACCAAAAAATGTTCGAGATAAACTGCTAAAAAACACACTTTCCTGCCCGTTTTATGATCCCAAATTTTAGCTTAATGTAGAGGAAGACTTGCTCTTTCAGAAAATATGAAAAAGTCAAGATCAGCTAGGTTGACCCATTTCACCTATTTTCAGTCCTCACACAAAATTAGTGTGTGCAACTTTTTGTTCGTTTTGTGATGCACGGTCACAAATGATGTATGCGCCATATATTTAGTGAGTCTAAATTTTTGAAAATCGGGACTTCCTAACAATTTTGCAAGCAGTTAAATTTGGGATCATGAAGTACAGTGCTGAATGGAGTATTCATGCACTTCACGGTCAATATCTCTTCTTTTGTTCTGCTTCTTTGAGTCACCACTCATGCATTCTTATGGTGAAACTGCTGTTTCATCATCCTTAAGTCCATTGTGAGATATGTTACAAATTTTGAAGAAAAAAAAATCTTATTTTTATCCCAATCATTATAACTTCTGAAACTCTGTACTCAGTGCAGCCAATGTATCGTTGTTCCACTGGAAAAGTCTGAAAATCAGCTGGAGTTCCCCTTCAACTAGTTAAGATTGCATTTGAAATTATATGTAATATCCCAACTATATTCTCCCTGCCACATGACATCATTCTTCGTAGTTTCATACCATCTCAATTTTCTCTCTCATATTTCTCTTTCTCTGTGTGAAGTTATTCATGTACATGATCTAAAATACATTACTTTTGTATTCAATCTTTACTTAGTGGGCCACTTCAATACCACTGTCTTCTTTCAAAGTCGTGTCCATTCCTCCGTTGACAACATTCTCAATGTAATTCAATACTTGAAACCCAGTGGAGGCATTTTTTTTTTTCCCCATGTAAAGCAAACCCTGGGCAGGCTTTCTAGTTGGCAGGAATAACCTTTTTTATGAAGAATTTTGTATGCATGCATAAAATTTGAACATGTCAGTAGAATTGTCTACAGTGTATTTTCTCACCATTCTTCTTAATCTACTGGAGTCAAAGACAAAAATTATGTTCACACGGTGATCCTTAAAGGGACTGTACAGTACTGGTTGAGGTGGGGATTCGTGTTTTGAACATTTCCTAAGTGAGATAATGAGACACCTCTTTGAAAGAGCATGTAATTTTAAGAAGGATTCAATGTTTATTTGATGAAAATTGGTTTTCAAATGGCTGAGATATCCAAAAAAGTGATAATAATAAAAGGCGACAGGCCACGCTTTTTATTAGGATCTCTTTGTTTCACCTTGTTTTTGGATATCTCAGCCATTTAAAAGGCGACAGGCCACGCTTTTTATTACGATCTCTTTGTTTCACCTTGTTTTTGGATATCTCAGCCATTTCGAAACCGATTTTCATCAAATAAACTTTTGATACCCCGTAGAATTGCACGCTCTTTGACATCTCATAGAGTGGTTTCTGAATATCTCGCAAAACATTAAAAGCGAAATCCTCACCTCGACCAGAACTGTGCACACCCTTAACCTCGAGGATAAGTTCTGTGGGGTGCCAAGTGTTGCATGGTCGATTTCATTAAGAAATGAGTAATTTCATCAATGTAATGACTGATTTGGTGATGAGGTGGTCATTCCGTCAACAAAATGAACTGTGTGACACTTGGCGCCCCACAGAACTTATGCTTGAGGTTGGCTATCCTCCAGGTTAAGGATTGCCGTCTGAATGTAACTAGAGTTTCCAAGTTCATCATGGATATTCCTCTGTAGCCCATGTCTTTGTATATTTATGACATGAAGTACCTGGTACAACTGTATGCAGATGCTATGAATGCATAATTTATTCCCCTGTGTATTATAGATGTACCTTGACTGGGCTAATAGCCTATTGTGTGAACATGGCATTGTCATCAACGAACTGAAGGAATTCCAAGATGGTCGGATTTTTGCCCTCCTTATCCACATTCTGACAGATACTCAGCTCTTCCCGTCCTCTGAGGTAAAAGATGTGAATTGCATTTCCACATCCTATTTTCATTGTGTATTTTCATCATGGAGTAGTGATTTTGCTTTCAAACAAGTTTGTACTAACCCTGATGTTATTGTCTTACATCTGGTATTATACCAGACCCAAACCTCAATATCCAATACATACTCCTTGTTTTCTGGGCATATTTTAATGTTATGCCATTGAGGATTCTCTGATTGACACCAATTAGAGAGCAGACAGCAACAATTATAGGGCAAATTCATTTAAATTTTTCATTTTTCTTTTTAGTTCTCATACAGCAGAAATTAATACATTTGTGCCAAGTATGATAACAGACTATGCATCTGAATTTCAACATTTTTCATCTCTGTTCATTTTCCATTTAGTGCAGATTAATTTTTTCCCCAATTTTTTGTCCTGTTTTTGATGGCAGGATGGCAATGACGATGAGGTGTCATCTCTGGACAGAGTCCAAACTATTCTGGACTACCTGCTTGGACTGGGAGTGCGGTTAAAAGTAACAGCCACAGGTGGGAGAGCAAGAGAGAGATGTGATTTCAGTTGTAAAATAAAATATAGAAGGATCAGTGATCTAGTCATGTGTGTTGCAGATACCCACAGTCTAACAATCTTTTGATTTGCGATGTTTAGATTTTCATATTTGCTGTTAAACAGTAACATTTTTGCAAAACCTTAAATTTTTGCAACCTTGAATTTGCTCATTACCCAAGATATAGTGTAGACAATTATGCTGTTTTAGGGCAGCACTGAAACTGCCTCATCTCTTTAAAAATGCATATTGATGATTGTACTGGCTAGACGTATATCAAATACTTGAATTGTCTTTGAGAAATAGGGATGATACAATGTAATTTCAGGTTCATCCTGTGCCAGTATGGACTCGTGGGTGAAAATTATATTTGAAATCAGATAAAAGTGAGAATACTTGATGATGTGACATTATCTACATCAGCATTTCTGTGAGAAAACATAAGTAGCACTAGAAATATGTATTGAAAAAGGGAAAAAGTACATTAGCAAAGTTATGTCACTTTATGGCACAAACTGATAAACACATTATTAAGGCTTCCTTGAAAGTACTGTATAGTGATTAAATCACTTCATCAGTTTTTTTTTTTTTTTTTTTTTTTTTTTTTTTTAGTGTTTCAATAAAAAACAGCCTTCTCTTTGATACTAAGCAATTTTCGGCACTATGCTGCATGCAGTTGACTTTGATGAAAGGGAGTAAAAGTAAATCATCAGCACCTCACAATACTCCCATAGGCTTGTTCAAAAGAGTATGCTATTTTGATATGCATGATCATTTAAAGATATTTAGAAAATAACTTTGAATGAGGACTCATGTTTATGATAATCCCAGACATGTAATGTCATCATCACCCCTTATTTGTATGTGGTTGTAACCAATATATCTGTTTCCTGAAAAACTGTGAAATCCTGGAACTTTTTATTTTGTTTATTTTATTTATTTATTTATTTATTTATTTTATTTTATTTATTTATTTATTATTATTAATATTTTTTTTTTTTTTTTTTTTTTGGGGGGGGGGTCTGGTGCTAACAGAATTTATCCCAGTCCATTTAATTTCACTCTGTTCATGAAAGTCCAACTTAAGTAGATGTGTAGTGAAATTACAGCTTTAGGAGCACTTTTATGTTTACACTCTGATGTAATAACTGTCAGTCATTCAGAGCGAAGGAGGAAATATGAGAAAAGGGCTTTATTTACATTGGAAAAAAAGCAATTGAAAACATTCATAGGGGTCATTGTGTGTGAACCTTGTACGTAGCACTACTTTAAAGCTCTAAATTTCTCTATAAAACATTAGGAATGCTGAATGGTGAACTAAAATGCATTCTGGATGTCATCTGGGCTATCATTCTTCATTTCACCATTCATTCTCGTGGTAAGTACAGTTTTCAACTTCAGAGAAATGTTGCAGTAACTGAAAAGGAATACCAGTATCTCAGCACATATTAATGCCAAATTAAAGTCTATTATTTTCATACACTTGATATTGTAGTGTTAATTTTTGTTCTTCATTAAATTTCTGTTCTAAAAACCCATCTAACATTATCATTCATGATATTCCACCTGACTTGTTACAATAGTGTGTTGTTGCATGCTACTGTGTGTATCCACTCATGAAACACAAATTACATTAAGGAAATACATTTGCCCTCCCCAGAGAAGGCAAAATGTCATCTTTGCTCAATGTCAAGATGTTTGCTATTGTTGTGCAGCTTATAAGTATGAGTTTGAAATTCCATGCAAAAGACATTGTATCATCTTGTGCAAATTTCAAGGGTTTCATTTGTATTTATGTATATATAAAATACACCATTACGTATGGAACAGTTTAAAAAATATATATACTTATCAGGGCCGGCGCAGCCGTGGGGGCCGTGGGGGCTCGGGCCCCCACGCTTTTTGTGCACCATACAAAGGAATACATAAGGTGTGTGTTTGTTTGTTTTGTTTGTGTGTTTGTTTTTTTGCTTGTTAGCTCATGAAACCCGGAAGTGAGCCCCCACACTTTTGAAAACACTGCGCTGGCCCTGCTTATTCAAATGAACAAAAGTGATATTTGATTCATTTGTGGACATAAGAAGTTTGTCATAAGACTGTAAAGACAGAAATTTTAGTGGTACATTATTTTTGCGTATTTCGTGCACTTTTGGCTAGCACAATTCTGTTAAGCCTGTGATAATATCTTCACAGTTTTCTCTGCTTCTTTTGAATGGGTTGACAGTTGCAAAGCGTGAATTCAAGAACCAGGGAATGTACATGTTCATATTCTACAAAGTATGTATGTATATTTTTTTTAGCCTCTTTGGGGGAAAAAAATTAATTGTGCAAGAATATTGACATCTACAGTAGTGTGACTTGGTATGAAAGCTTAGACATTTTGTGATTGATTATGTGAATTAGATTATGGCTTATCATCAGACGTCCATGTGTAATAAATTGAGGACTTTTTGTAGGTTTTTCGAGAATTATTGAAGTTAATGCTGCAGTACTATTCTAGGAAGTTCTAATTTATTGATTGATGAAATCAGTTACCATTTAAAGGAAGAGAGAAAGAAAGAAAAAGATTTATGATTGATAAGGCAATGAAAACCATCACATATGGGACATCCTCATGTTGCATATGAATGTATCTATATAGCTAGCTAGGAGGGTCTCGCAGTACATGGATAGTAAATGAGCCTGCAGGAGGCATGCCAATCTTGCAGCCACTTCAGTTAGACACTTGACACAATACTTGACTGTGCCAGTCAAAAACACACAAAAAAAGGGGGGGTGTTGTTGAAATGGTGGTAGAATGTATTAAATCAGCATAAAGTACAGACCTATGAATTAAAGAGAAATGAAACCCAATGTATGTGCTGATTGAATGAATGCAGTGCTTAATATGAGTAGAGCACATCAGTAAATTTTGAGGATAATCAATTCAAAAGTTATGAATTCCTAAGGTTTTGATGCCACGGTTGCTTAGATGGGAAAACTACTGCAATTCCTGACATTAAAAACAAATGGCTTCAGTGGAAATTAAGTAGCACATATTCATGTGGACACAAACTTTATATTGGAAAACTTATGTCTGTAGTTTTTGTTGATCAATCATCTTACCTTATTTCATCAAGAGTACTCTGCTGATTCTTTTCCTGATAAACATGGATGTGTGAATTTCACCTTGTTGAAAACATAATGTATATTTTATTGTACAGACACACAGTCCTGCAGAAGACAGTGAGGAATGGAAAGAAGCTGCTACTTCAGTGGTGTACAAGTCAGCTGGGAGAGAATGCATTGGATGTGGGGAAGAGTTTAACTCAATGGTGAGATTACAGCGCCCAGAAAAATGATTTGGGATTACCATTTACATTATAAAATTTTGACTCGTTTTCTTAGTACAATGCTTTGAAATATTTTTGCACCCAGTGGGCTGAATTCTCATCACACCTGACATTTGAAAATCAAATACCATTGTAACCTTAACTGTTCACTATTTTGTTTCCCATTTCAACTTTCAATGATAGCTATGATAAAATACAATCATGATCTTGACATATAGCAGTCACTCTTGTGATGAAGTGGCACTGTTGTGTAGTGAGTAAGATTCTTGGCTCTCCAACTGAACTGAAATTGAATCCTGCTAAATGCCTACATCCTTGAATTACATTGTTTTACATAGACATGTATGGTGTCCCTATAGACTGGGGTGTGTAAAAATAGGTGTTTAGCTATAAATGCTCTGGTATTTCGTACAGTGACAGGGCCCTCTGGTATACAGTGCACTCCTGTTACAATGAACAGGTTATAATGAAATTTCTTTATAATTAAGTGAAAGTTCAGGTCTCAAAATTTTTGACACTAATGCCTGTGATACAAAATTTGCTTATAACGAACACGGTCACAGCTAAAATTTTTGTTACAATGAAATCTTTTCTGTGGGAAATTGACAATGAAATGCGGATCGCTTAAAAAAAGAATAGTGTAGAACAAACATTTCCTGAGCGTTTTGCATGGGCGGACGCATCAAATTACTTTACATTTGCTCCGTGTTTCACGCACTGTTTCTGAGGAGAACTTAATATTTTGATACGTTCATCCAAAGTGAAATAGGGTTTGTTATTTTGAAGGTTTATTATTACAAAACACACAGATTCTGGTATACCTAGATGTTTTGTTCATGCCAAAATGAAATAGGGTTGGTCATTACAAACATTGACTGTTGTGTTATTTCTGAAGGTTTGTTGTCCATAGGTTCATAATTCAACAATGAAATAAGGTTCTTATTACGAATGTCTGTTAATTCAATCCGAAATGATAGGAATCTTTGTTTCTCCTTATGTTCATTAATCAGAACATAAATAAGGTTTCGTTAATCTTAAAAGGGATGGCTAGTAACTGATCAGATGGGAATCAGTGGGAATGCTGGGAATGATTGTTCCAATTCTTGTGGGATTCATTTAAGAGTACATCATATATCTATTGTTGTGTGAAAATGATTTGCTTCAGAACGGTCTCATATTCAAGTAATGTGCAGTTTAATGCTCCATCACTGTACAGGCATGCTAGCTGGAAACATTAACCGCACATTACTTGAATATGAGACTGTTCTGAAGCAAATAATTTTCACGCAACAATACGTATGTCCCCAAAAAAATTACAACGGGGCCCTACGCAATGATATCTTTTAAAAATATTGCATCAATCTAAATACAAATTCAGGGTGTGAAACTATAACTCATTACCCACTTCTTACAGAAAACCCAATTCGATTTGCTTCTGTGGTCAAGAGAAATGAGGTATTTTGTAGAGGATGTCAGGAAATCTCTTTTTGTCAAGTTTTGTCTATTGTTCACACACAAAATCATCGAAGTGCTGAACTTGGAAGAATCAGACTCATGACATGCTTTACTACAATCCCCATTTCTCTGTGACCGCTTAACTAAATCAAATGGGGATTTCTGCAGAATAGAGCTAAGATGTTATATTTTAAGACCCTGAAGTAGCATTGAAAAAAAAAAAATCATATTGGATGTTATCAATGCGGAAATCTGATTGTAATTTTTGTTTGACATACTGCAGTATGTCCCTCAAAAATTACAATCAAATTTTCGAATTGCTAACATCCAAAATGATCGACCTGTCTAAGTGCTACTTCGGGCCTTAAAATATGACATCTTAGCTCTATTTTGCAGAAAACCTCATTCAATTTGGTTAAGCGGTCACAGAGAAATGTAGATTGTTGTAAAGCATGTCATGAGTCTAATTTTTCCAATGTTAGCAATTCAATGCTCTAGCGCGTGAATAGTAGACAGAACTTGGACAAAAGAGATTCCCGACATCCTCTACAAATATCCTCATTTCTCTTTGACCACTGAAGCAAATCGAATGGGGTTTTCTGTAAGATGTGGGCAATGAGTTATGGTTTCATACCCTCAATTTGTATTTAGATTGATTCCTATTTTTAAAGATATCATTGCGGGGGGGGGGGGGGGGGGGGGGGGGGGGGGTGGTCCCATTGTAATTGTCGCCCGCCGAACGAGTTGGAGCAGGGGACTATGAAACGGGCATCCGTTACGTGGTGTGTCTGTGTGTCGTCCGTCTGTCCGTCCTGTCCGTCTGTCCGTCCAGTCCGTCTGTGCCTCCGTGTGTGATCAAAATGTTCAATTTGCTACTTCTCTGACCTTGACCTTTGACCTATATTGTACATTTTGCTTCAAAATGCTACTCCTTCGCCATTTCTAACCCGATTTTGATTCTGTTTGCTTTATATGATAGCACTACATGGGAGCTTTGAAACTTCTACACAGAATTTCAGTTGTGACCTTTGACCTTGATTTTTGACCTATATTGTACATTTTGCTTCAAAATGCTACTCCTTCGCCATTTGTAACCCGATTTCAATTCCGTTTGCTTTAAGTGATGGCACTAGGTGAGGGCTTCAAAACTTCTTCACAGAATTTTGATCTTTGACTTCTTTGACCTCTGACCTTGATTTTTGACCTGTATTGTACATTTTGCTACCAAATGCTACTCCTTCGCCATTTCTAACCCGATTTCGATTCCGTTTGCTTTATGTGATGGCACTAGGTGAGGGCTTCAAAACTTCTACACAGAATTTTGACCTTTGACTTCTTTGACCTTTGACCTTGATTTTTGACCTATATTGTACATTGGCTACAAAATGCTACTCCTTCGCCATTTCTAACCCGATTTCGATTCCGTTTGCTTTATGTGATGGCACTAGATGAGAGCTTCAAAACTTCTACACAGAATTTTGACCTTTGACTTCTTTGACCTTTGACCTTGATCTTTTTACCTATATTGTACATTTTGCTACTAAATGTTACTTCCGGCGGGGACATATATTACGCACCGCGTAATTTCTACTTTTCCTTGTTTTTTTTGGGACATACTCTATAATATACTCTTAAATGAATCCCGCAAGAATTGGAACAATCATCCCCCAGAATTCCTACTGATTCCCACTGATCAGTTACTAGCCATCCCCTTTAAAGACAGAGAGGAAAAAAAGGTGAGTTCAGTGACAAAACGTCAACATTACAGACCCTATATCATCTCTGTGTAAGTTAACCTTCACAATTACAAGCCTTTCTCATTTTTTGATTAACAAACCTTTGGACTATCATTCCTCATTTCATTCTTTTTTTTCTTTGGATTAATGAACCTTTGCAACAAGAACCTTCTGAATAACAAATCTTATTTCACTTTGGGATCAACAACCTTATCTCACTTCCGGAATTACTAACTTTCAGAATAATGAATCTTTAGAAGAACAAAGCTTCAGAGTTACTCATTTTATTTCACTTTCGGATTAACGAACCTTCGGAATAATGAATCCTATGCATGGCGAACCTTTGAAATAGGGAGCCTTCGTGATAATGAACTTTAGTGGTAATGAACTTTGGAATGACGAACTGCAACTGAATCCTAAACCATCACTTTTTATACACGTGTTTTCAAACTAAATGCGAAAGTGGGAACAACTTAATGCTCTCTTAAAATGTTACATGTTAAATGATATTAATGAGATACGTAGCAGCCCATTTGGCATAACTTTTCAGTGTATTATGAGTATTCAATAAACAATAGTCAATATACTCATGGTTTGTGTATTTATACAGTATTTGCTCGGTTATAATGGAATTTCGTCATAATGAAGGAAAACTGCCAGTCCCAAGGATTTCATTATAACAGGAGTGTACTGTAGCAGTACCACAATATATCATTGAAGAAGCTGCTGTTGACAGATAAGACCATATTATTACTTTGGCTACCACCTGTCAGTGAATGATTAGCCTGTTCACAACTGTTTGGATACCAATGTTTTAGTTTTTTTCCTTTAAAACAGAGAGAAATTGGTTTTCACCCACCTACATCTATGTACCCTACCAACCCATCACATCTTTTGTTGCATTTTCTGCCAAGGCAACCATTGACAATGCCTTTCGTGTTTACTGTGAATTTCTTTACCTGAAGTTGTATGACAGTTTGCCAGCAATACATGTGGTAATACTATGATTTTGCAACCATTATCCAAGTACTACTGTATGTAAGACATTTAATAATGACCGATTCCTTGAACTGTTTTCATCCATCATTATTCCATGCAGCTTTGAGAAAAATAACAAACTAGCTGAGCTCATTGGTCTCTTTTGCTCCTACTCCAACAGCAGTACGGTAAGATCCTTGTGAAATGATACATGTACAGTGTAGGTTGCCTTGTTTGCTTCTACTGATTTGAAGTTCAGGTTTAATTTTAGATTAACTTGAAGCCGATCTCACTTACTACCTCTGTTCAGAAGTGCTTCCTCAGTCTTATGTTATGAGAATCATTTCTTGTGGTCTAAGACGGGCATTTCCACACAACACAATAGAAATCAAAATTTCATGTCATGATTTAGAAATTGTCTTTACATTCGAAACATCGCATAAAGTGATGCTGTACTTTTATAGTGTTTATTAATGCAGAATGTTATATAGGAAGTGCATGTGCTATAGTATCATACTATTATTTTGGTCAGGGCTGTGTTGGAGCATTCTTGAATTTTGCTGTTACTTTCTGTGTATGTATGTGTGTGTGTTTCTCGTTCTCATATATACAGTTATATGTTTGCTTGTTCTTTATAGCTTTTTGTGAGTGTGTATAGTTATTGTTCTCATTTCATTTTTCATTTTCAGGAGACTTATGTGAACAAGCTCACCAGTGCCTTAATAGCAGCTGAAGATAATTTTGGCATTGCAAAGTCACTTCTCAGGTATGTGGACTATGGGCTGGTCTTGAGTAAATGCTTTGAGATTGTAAGTTATGGAAAGATCCAATATACGGTCAACTTGTTGTAAGTCGATCATGACAGGACTGAGGAAAAAACATCGTCTTGGGTGATACTTGACTTCAGCGTCAGGTGTAAGAAAAATAACTTGCAAGGATTGTTCCTATCATAACACGGGCTTGTTGCGGCTCCATCTAATTCAGCTCGATGGGATTACAGATTGCCTTTGTCACTAGCAGCCTGAATGAGAAAGCTATTAAAAGTGTACCAATGCCCTGGAAATCAAATTTGTGTACAGCTAGAATACACACAAAATAACCATAATTCACTTGTGATAGCCCCTGAAAGTATACATATTGCAATAAATCTCTTTAACAATTTGGCACTTGCACTCTGCATGTTTAAGTTCTACTCCATAAGCACCCTTACTGATGTGTGCACGTTCTAGCTCTAGGTGTACATTTTTACAAATGATATTGAGATTCCATGTCGATCGATTAGCTGATGGCGCGCACACATTACATTTCACTATCGTTCAAGACGTATTTTAGAAAAAAATACCAATAGTGCAATTATTCAATTAAATGAATTGGGTGATTGACTAGTATATTTTAAGTCGTTTTTGTTTTCGTGTACCCTTTAAAATTTACATTTACACCCCAATAAATCAAAATTGGAGTGACTAAAAATTTTGATATTATGCAGAGGGCACGTCGCAAGTATATATTCTACAAATATAGCAATCATTATACTCAGGGTATTGGTACACTTTAAGGCTGCAGATGCAGGTTGGTTATTATCCCTCGATTTAAAAGTAATACTGAGACATTCTTAAAAGATCATATTGTATCTTCACACTCTTGTTACGTCTGGGGGGGGGGGGGGGGGCATTTCAGGAAGCATTTTGTCCGACAAGGTTGTCGGACAAATTTGCTCTCAGCCTATCAGATGCAAGGATTTCAGTAAAATATCAGAAAAATATCCGACCAAATTGCTTCATGAAATGCCCCCCAAGAACAAGCCTGCACAATACAAGAATATGGTGTATAAACCAAGTATTATGTTTGCCTTTTGGTTAAGCACCATTCATACTTACTGCCAGGCAAATTATATTGAAATGTACACAGACTTTAATCACTTTTCTTTAACCTCTTAAATCACTTGCACATACTTCATGCAACTTGCTCTTGAAAAAGAGCTTCATGAAACAGTCAACACTCTCACATAGCTCATGTAATTAGATCAACACAGACAAATGTTATGCTTTGCTGCCTTCTTATACATAAAATTTGTGTGTTTGCCTTGAACGATATGGTCAGTCTGTGGAAGCGTATTTTAATGATGTATAGTACACAGTTGGCCAAATGCCCATCACAGCTCTCAACAGCTTGTTAGATGTGCCACCCTCAGCCAGGTCTAAACATTGCAATTTTAACTACCGGTATGTGCAATTATGTAGCATGTACATATTTCACCCTTGCCTCCAATGTCTACATTCTGTAAATGTTCACTCCTGCTGAGTACTTTTAAGTTTTATTTCATGGTAAGCAGAAATCATAATTTCTTCTTTAGAGTGATGGTACTCATGTTTGCATTGTGATTTAATAGCTCTTCTCAAGTTTTAGATTTGTTACCAGTGATTATGTGAAGCCCAGAGGATAGGATTTACTGTTTTCAAGCATGTGTGTGTGTGTGTGTGTGTGTGTATGTATATTTGTGTGGTTGTGTGTGTGTTGGTGTGTGATGAATAGCCAGAACTAGACACTCGAGTGTTTTGAGCCAAAGGCTCAAGTGAGCTATTGCGATCGCCCTTCGTCCGGCGTCCGTCGTGCGTCGTGCGTCGTGCGTCGTGCGTCGTGCGTCGTCCGTCGTCCGTCGTGCGTCGTCCGTCGTCCGTCGTGCGTCGTGCGTAAACTTTTTACATTTTCATCTTCTTCTTGAAAACCCCAAGACCGATTTTCATCAAACTTGGCAGGTAGCATCCCTAGGGGGTTAGGAACTCAATTTGTTAAAATGGGCACCATGCCCCACCCAGGGGGCCCCCAGGGGGGCCCAAACCCCCCAAAATTAAGGAATCTGTAAAAATCTTCTTCTCTAGAACCAGAAGTGATAGAGCTAAGTTAATAATATGAGTTAGTACATTGATGACTGTAGTTTCAAGTTTGTTCATGGCAGAATCAGGGGTGCCCCCCTTGGGACCCAGGGGAGGGGGGTGGGGAAGGGTTCTAATGGGGCCTAAATTGTACATTTTCATCTTCTTCTTGAGAACTCCATGACCCATTTTCACCAAACTTGGCAGGTAGCATCCCTAGGGGGTTAGGAACTCCATTTGTTAAAATGGGCACCATGACCCACCCAGGGGGCCCCCAGGGGGCCCAAACCCCCCAAAATTAAGGAATCCGCAAAAATCTTCTTCTCTAGAACCAGAAGTGATAGAGCTAGGTTAATACTATGAGTTAGCACATTGATGACTGTAGTTTCAAGTTTGTTCATGGCAGAATCAGGGGTGCCCCCCTTTGCACCCGGGGGGGGGGGGGGGGGGGGGGGGGGGGTGAGGAGGGGTCCTAATGGGGCCTAAATTGTACATTTTTATCTTCTTCTTGAGAACCCCATGACCCATTTTCACCAAACTTGGCAGGTAGCATCCCTAGGGGGTTAGGATCTCAATTTGTTAAAATGGGCACCATGCCCCGCCCAGGGGGCCCCCAGGGGGCCCAAACCCCCCAAATGAAGGAATCTTTAAAAATCTTCTCTAGAATCAGAAGTTATAGAGCTTTAGAATAGACATTGAAACTGAAACTGATTTGATGTAGTCATTCTCACACTGAGGTGGAGAACAGATGAGCAGCCAGGCATTTTCTTGCCTGCATTGTTTAATTCATCAGGAATTTATAGATCTATCTGAAGATTCATTTGAACATTCTTATGCCTCCACCACAAAGTGTAGCTGGAGGCAATATGTTTTCGAGTTGTCCATCCATTCGTCCATAGTCAATTTTGTGGACGACAAAATGTAAGCATTGTGTGACATATCTAAATGAAACTTCAGATTCAGATCAGATTAAGATCTTATTTCATTTTCCAATATAGGAAATTTTGCTGTTGACATTTTTACAAATAGGGATATCTACATGCATACATAATGTACATACATAAATACAAATATATATAAAATACAGTTCTCAATATACAATTATACAATAATATACTCATAATAAAGTAAACAAATACATAATTACCAGTTTATTATTTATTATGATTGACTGTATTTACAGATCAAGAACAGAGATAAGGAAATGTGAAGTCCGTGCTTCATCAACCTAAACCATTTTCCTGACCACATTAAAATATAACATTAATGAAGAAAATGATTGACATTCCCTAATATTTATATTTATTTCAAAATCATGTTATTGCATTCATATGTCAATTTGTCCCTTCACAATCATCTTGTCAGCATTTTCATTTTACTGACTTCAAAAATAACCATAAAATTATCCAGCAACATTGAGTAAATTTATCTCCCAAATAAAGAACATACATGTACATCCTTTGCATATCCTCTACGTATCCCCCAATACACACACATACACACAGGTGTAGGCAAGCAACAACCCAAAAAAAAAAAAAAAAACCCACACTCACACGCTCACACACACAAATCTACACACACACATAATCTGTCACATTGTAACTAAACATAAAAAATCAGAGGAGAGTAGTGTAATGTAGCGTACCTGTACTGATGTCACACACCCACAGATCATATGCACACAAGCACATCCCTGCAGATACATGCACACACACACATACAGTCACACTGTACAGGACCTACACAAACAGAAACTCAAGAGGACAGTGTACATCCCGTCATGATTGACATAACCAGGGAGGTGAGACGTCTCACCTCCCTGACATTACATACACAGGCACACCTGAAATGCATATACACCCTTACACACACACAGACACACACACATGCACGCACACACACATACAGACACAAAACATACCCGAGATCACAGACTAAGGAAGAATGGAAGCTGCAGTCCACATGAACATGTTGGGGAAACAAAATTCACATTTACTATAATTGGCTGCATGGATAACATCCGATGTGAAAAAAAAGAAAAAAGAGGTGGCGCTTAACATGTTTACATCTAGCATATTTACATTGTAGGTATGTATGATCAGACAAAGCTGTTCCCATTAACCTTTGGGTGCACATGCACAAAGTGAAAGATCATAAGGTCATGGTCAAATTCTAGAATTTCCCTATTTCCTCCCATATCTTTACAATTAATCAGCCAAAACAATATATGAAGGTGTTTTCATGAAACTTAGTGTATACATGCAATTCCAGATGAAGATTCTCTAGGGAAAGGTTTAGGGCATGGGTTCAAATGTCAAAAGTCAAGTGGAAATTCTAAAATCCATGTTTTTTGTCCATGACTAAAGGCATCTTCATGAAACTTTTGCAGTTTTGAGTCATTGAGTCAAAGGTCAGATCAAATGATAATCACACAATCTAATGCTGAAATTACCCTATTTTCTTCATACCTTGAAAAAAGACTCAATGTATCCACGTAAACAAACTTGGTGTATACATTCAGTGCAGTGATTCCATAGGGGAAGATTTAAGTTATGGGGTCAAAGGTCAAGTGAAAATGCTAAAATTTCTATATTTTTTTTCCATATTTTGAAATTAGCTCAAAAAATTTTAATTAAAAAAGGGATGAGTTACTACCAGATAATGATTTTTGCTAATAGCATGTAACTTTCATCTCACATTGGCAAGATGTACTGTAGACTTATTGGAAGAATAATGCAATGTATCAGAGGCATACCAGTTGACATAGTGACATTTCTAGTTCCAACATGTAAAGTTGAAGTAGAATTTTGTCTTTCAATTAATTCTGTAACTTATCAGTTGTTGATCATTTCTCTTCTACAACCCTGTAACTCAGGAGAAATATGCTCATGAAATCTGATAGCAGCATAATCTTCAATTGTCAAAAGAGAATAGGTTTGCTTCATTAACAGTTTTGATATTTTGTGCAGTACCTGGTACATCTGTTGAAGTTCATGCTCCATGAAACACATTGTAGAACAGTTGGAATATTAATCCAAAGCATTCTTTATTTGACTTTGTTGCAACAGATAGATTATATACATTCATGTCTATCACCTTGATCATTTCTTGTCAGCCCTGCAGACGTAATTCATGGCACAATCGAAGAGCATGCTCTCACCATCTACATTGCCTTGCTGAGAAGAAAGGTAAACTTGATGTGTATGAACTATGTAAGTGAGTATGTAAATAAGTGAGTATGCAAATATTTGTTATTCTTGTTTCATTTTCAGGAGATTTGGTTGAAAGGTAAACTTTTTGTGTGTTTGTTTATGGACATCCATTGATGTCATACTTCTTGTCAGAATTTTGGGCAAAATCAAAGTTAAACTTTACTACTGTGCCATGTATGAGACTTTGCCAGAAATGCCACTGACTTCAAGCATGTACTGTACTGAAGGAAGGAGCACAGTATATGCATATGTTTAATCAGGGTTAAATATTATTGTTTATAGAAGTCATGGGTCAAAGGTCAAGTGTAGCTTGTTACGGACATCCTTATCAAAGTTATCATAAAAAGACAGTTGTAGAGGAATCAGACAGAACAGTGTGAGTCCAGTAAAGTGTGTTGTGGTATGAAGAGACAGATGATATTGTGATGTCATATTTGTTTTTTTTCCCAAGAATATTTTTGCTATGGGAATCAGAGAGTCTACCAATATTGATGTTGGTTATTGATGTTGGTTGCAACCACATTTGCAAGCTAGTTTTCTTTTGTTAACCCTACAAGTATGTAGTTTGAGACGTCCCTATGAAGTTGTGACTATCAACTTTTGGGTGCACATGCCCAAGGTCAAAGGTCAAAAATCAAGGTCATATTCTTAAAATTTCACTATTCCCCCCCCCCATATCTATGCAATGCCTGAAGGTCAAGTCTGCTCTTTGTGAATCTACCCTTCACTAAAAATCCATGGGGTCAAAGGGCAAGGGTCAAAGGTCAAATGAAATTGTTTAAACTCCTGAATACTTGCTCTCTTTTTAGCCGTCCGTCCAAATGAAACTTAGTTCCTAGACACCCGACACATTTGTGACAAACATGTCATTTCAACTTTTGGTGTTTTGGGGTTTTTTTGCCAATTATGTGGAACTGTCATCTCACATTGTCAAGCCGTACTGTAGACCTATTGGGAGAACCATGCAATATGGCAAAAGCATGCCAGTTACCAATTCTAAAGTGATCTTTCTAGTTCCGTTTCATTTAACTTGAAAACAAAGATTAAGTTAAGATTTGAGTGCAAGCTAAGTTTGGGTCTTGCAATGCATTGTACATTGACAACATCAACCTCATGAAATTTATGAATGGAGTTGTGACTAAGTACTGTGAAAACACGAAACATCCAAGATCTTCCTTCATATCTGTTATGACACTTTTGCCTCTTATGGCTCCACCATGAATTGTCGCCAGAGGTATTATGTTTTTGGGTTGTCGCCCATCCGTCTGTCCTTCTGTCCGTTATCAATTTTGTGGACATCATAACTAAGAACAGCATGAGGCATCCAAATGAAACTTGGCTTACAATGATGTTTGTATGATTTTTTGGTTAATGGGGTCAAAGGTCAGGTGAAAATCAACATATCTGCTGAAATTACAGTATTTTCTCTATACCTTGAAAAATTACTGAATACATTCACTTAATTAGACTAGGGTATATACAAGTATTACTTAGGAATGAGTTAATATATGTATTAAAGTCTGCATCACAAAACCACCAAAAAGTCACCTAACATGAATTAATAGTGAAAGGCAGATTCTGAAAGAACTGACTCTTAAGCTTTATAATGATGTATAACTCAATACTATAAACAGACTTTCCTAACCTGTCTAAATAGTGGAAAGAAAGTTCACACTCTTGAAAAGAGTGTACTGAGAAAAGAAGCTTCAAGGTTTAAGTTCTATTCAAGCACATAATCTCACCAAGCTGTGCGCTGTGCAATGAATGGGGGAAAAAAAAAACAGGATGTGAAACTCTAGCAACCACAATGAAGGGATTATCAGGGCAAAAATTTTGCATATATATTCTATACGCACATTCTGTACAGGATTGAAGTTAACTTTCGAGCCAGTAGCATCATCTTTTCAAAGGTTATGAGAGTTAGGACTGTAGAGTGTTGGAAGAGTTTGTAGATAATAAAAAGGGGCCTCTAAACCATACCTGATCATGCGTGTTCACAATTTCCCATTTGCTTTTTTATCCCTCACTTTGGAATTATGCAGAAGAAGTTTTTTTTTTTTTTTTCCAGAAAGTGTACAAAACTAAAGATTGACCCAGCTTACCTGTTTCAACTATTTTGAGTGCTCACGCAAAATCAGGTGTGCAATTTTTGTTCTTGTTGTGATGCATGGTCACATAGAAAAATTTGGGCCATGGGATCAAAGGTAAAATGATGTTAAAATGTCACCATTTTTCCCCATATTTTGAAAATAGCTCAAAGTATTGTCATGAAAATTGGATATTACCAGTTAATGATTATTTGAAGAAAAATGTGGGGTCAGAGGGCAATACTTATTCTCTGAAACACTTTAGCTATCATCAAAATAGAATCTGTTTCAAGGAATGTATAAACATTAAACACATTTGTGATTGTGCCATCAAGCTTTCAAACATGTTATTTCAATTTTTTACCAGTCAGGTGATTGATTCACCGTGAATCTCATCTCACACTGTCAAGGTGTACAACAGACCTGTGGGAGAATAATGCAATGTGGCGGGGGCATACCAGTCAGACATTGCTAGTTATACCCCCGCCACACATAGTATGAAGGGGGTATATAGGAATCACCGTGATGGTGGTCGGTCGGTCGGTCGGTCGGTCTGTTGCAAAATCTTGCGTCGCAAACTCCTCCTACAGTTTTGAAGCAATTAAAATGAAACTTAGGGTAAATGATGATATTGAGGTATAGATGTGCAAGACGTGTTTTTTGTGTTTGTCAGACAATGCGTTGCCGTGGTAACCATGATTTTACCAAACCTTGTGGATTGAATAACTTCCTTAGTATTTAAGCAATGAATTTCAAAATTGGTATCTATGATGATCTATAGGTGTAGTTATGTAAGACACTCTTTGTGTTTGTACTTGAGAAAGCGTTGCCATGGTAACCGCATGTTTTCTGCGAAATCTTGTGGAGTGAACAACTTCCACAGTTTTGAAGCAATTGAAATCAAATTTGGTAGGCATTATGGCCTTGAGGCGTAGATGTGGAACACATAATTTTTGTGTTTGTCAGACAAAGCATTGCCATGGTAACCATAATTTTACCCAAACCTTGTGGATTGAATAACTTCCACATCATTCAAGCAATTAAGATCAAATTTAGTATGTATGATGGTCGGCAGGTGTAGTTGTGCAAGACACCAATGTGTTAATATGAGAAAAATGTGTTGCCATGGTAACCACTCATTTTTTAATCAAATTGAACCATTTAATCTATGAAGGTGAAATTTGGTGTGTATGATGCTCTTTAAGTGTAGTTTTGCAAAATGTCCTTTGTATTTGTATTGGACAATGCGTTGCCATGGTAACCGCACATGTTTTTTTTTTTTTTTTTAAATCCTGTGGAGTGAACTTCTTCCACAGTTTTCAAGCAATTGAAACCAAATTTGGTAGGCATTATGGCCCTGAGGTATAGATGTGGAACACATAATTTTTGTGTTCGTCACACAAACCGTTGCCATGGTAACCACAATTTTACCAAAACCTTGCAGATCGAATAACTTTTCCATCATTCAAGCAATTAAAGTCAAATTTAGTATGTATCATGATCTAAAAGTGTAGTTTTGCAAGACACCAATGTGCTGGTTTAAGGAAAATGTGTTGCCATGGTAACCACTCATTTTTGTATCAAAATAAGCCATTCAAGCTATGAAGGTCAAATTTGGTGTGTATGATGGTCTTTAAGTGTAGTGATGCTGAGGGAAAGCATGTTTCCATTTGCTGTAAGTTTTATACTCAGTGTCAACTCTGTAATTGTACAGTAAACTTAAATTATTCTGTTTCCAATTCGACAAATGCACAAACTTGGTATTAACGTCATTGCCCTCATGACATCACATACTATAAAGCAACACTAGGGGCGGGGGTATTAATCACCTTCAGTGATAATTCTAGTTTGATTCTACTATGCCAACAGGAACATGAAGTGGCAGCACAATGACCAAATCAGTTCTTTCCCAGGCCTCATGTTAGACTCATTTGGCATGTCTTTACTGTTTAGGAGGAGCACATTTAAACTTGGGCTTGAAATGTCGCTCAGTATGAATTTTTCCCTCTTTAATTTCATACACTTTTTGCTTTGCAGGTTACCATGCTTGGCTCTGAAAACAGCCAATCAGAGAAGAGCTCTGATTTGAATACCTCAGCTGGGTTGCCTGAAGGTCTAACAGAGGAGGTATTGAAGCCATCTCTGATATGCTCTACCTGTCAGTATTGTAGTGTACTCAGATTATCAAGTATGCCATACTATCATTCTCCAAACAACATTTGTTACTGCACACTAACTTTTCCCACTTCCCAAAGTGCATACATCTTATATCATCTTACTTGATGTTTGAATCTGTATCATCATATTATATTACAATTTGTAGTAAATATGTCATTCAGTGGCAGGATGGTACTGTGGTATTCAGTGCATGTTTGTGATGAGTTATCAGCTTGTTATTTTGTATTTCTGTGTTGACAGACTGTCAAGAAACAATTGCAAATTTTTTGCCATATCAAACATGGGGTATGGACAGGTGAGGAAATGTTCAGCCAGAACATCATGCTCAGCTATCTTGTTTTTGAAGAAAAAACATGTACTTTAAGTAGATACCTGAGTGGATTTAGGACATGGACAGTAAGAATAAAAAGTCCAATGATGTGATTGTGACCAGGAAGCTACAACACTGATACTGTACATGTATACACATAAAGTCACTGTATTGTGCAGAGCAGTATAGAACATCCCTTCCAAACACTTCAATTCTAATTCTTAGTCTAATTTATCCAAACTGGTTCTGGTCTCAGAAATTTTGACCATACTACTGTCACATCTTTCTTTACTTGTCCCTGGTACATCTGCAGTTTGACTATTATTCTATCTAGGTTATGAATCATTAATGATTTAGTAGATAGATATTTCCATGAGTGGAGAGATGCTGTATTAATGCCAAGTGTGTGCTATAATTACTCACAAGTGGAGTATAGAGCTTTCGAGCTTTAATATTTCATTGGCTTTGGTCTTCTCTGTCTTTAACTATGAAGTTTAAATATCACATGGGACATCACGTCACAAAATTTACCCCCCACCAAAAAAGAAAAAGAAAAAAGATGCCAGATGAAATTTTGTCAGATTTTGAAAAAGTTTGTCTAGGGTTAAGGTGACGGAAAACTCATCAAATTTGATGTTCTTAACCCACTGTCAGATAAATGAGAGTGAAAGCCCAACATCCAGGAAAATGTTTGTTGAAGAATGGGTTTTAGAGTCTTTTGAAGAACACATGCTCTATATTCACAGGAAAGGGGAAAAAAAAGGATTTGAAACTCCACACCATTCATAAAGAAAGAGATCATCATTTTTTAGCAGGGTAGTTGTGCACACTGGAGTTCATGCTGAGAAAACCTAAACCAAAAGACAGGGGTTTACAAAAACTCTGAAGAACACTACATAAACTTCATTTTGTGCTTTTGAATTGCAGACTTAGATAAAAGGATTATATTTTTTTAATGAAAAATGCAGAAAATGACCATGCTCGCTACCCAGAGGACATATATTCAGGCTCAACAAGACATGGTCCCATGTGATATTTGTGGGCTTTGCAATGCATCCTCATATGTATACAATGTTCATCATACATGAATGCTGTGTGTTTATGTGTGTACATAGTATGTATTTATCTTAATATCTGATAAAGAATCACTCCAGAGTTATTCTTATTTTGGGAAGTCCAAGATAAGGAGCGCGTAACGTATGGGACATTTCAGAGGTTTTTATGGCCTGAAAAATAGTGTAAAGGGCCTTTGATTATGTTGAACTTCATCATGGTGATTGATGTCTAAAGGGAAAAATAATCATGTGAAAATAGTGATAGATGACCTTACCTTGACAAGTATCTTAGAAGAGAAAATATGTGCCGTTACATATGGGACCAGGGGGGAAAAAAATCATATTTTAACAAATTTTTTTCAACCTGAAAATTCTCTCAAAGTATTTTATCTTGTAACTCAGTGTGATAAAAGTCACAACACTCAGATTATCACAGGTAAGTTCTATGTCATCAGGCAAAAAGCTCTAATGACAGGTTCTTATTAGAGACAGATATGATGTGTTACATATGGGACAGTTCTAATAATATGGGACATTTGTCCCTCATTTCTTAAGTATGTGGAGAACCATAATTATGGGGGGGGGGGGGGGGGGCGTGTCCGATTATTGAAGTGAAATCAATTGCAATTATTCAAATATTGATGTAGATTGTCAAGAAAATAATATTCCCAGAATATTTACCGTCATAATCATATCTAATTATATTTTATACTTTTATATCCAACCTTAGTATGCAGGCCCGTGATTTTATTTTATTTTTTTTAGAATAGTTCTGACTAAAACATTGAATAATCAAGTGTTAACTTTCATGGATGAAGGGCAGTTTTCCATTCATTTGCAACAAAAAGCAGCTAGATGCAAGAAACATTAATTTGAATAAATATGAAGTACCTGCTGCACAGAACCTCAGTAATCTAGTGGATATATACAGTACATCTGTCAAGCAATCAGGTTGTTAATTGGAGTCAAACCCAAATACAGTTGTATGTATGCTCATGATTTTTATCATCATCTACTACTTAAACACTGAATAATCTGGGGGGGGGGAGGGTTTTGTTTGTTTGTTTGTTTGTTTGTTTTTACATGAATAAAGGGCAATTTGTTAATCACTTGCAATAAAAAACAATTTTATGCAAGAAACAGTAATTTGAAGGAACATCTTCATCATCATCACATACATATGTTGTAGCAAGCTAGTGCTCTGCAATTAGTAGTGAACAGTACCTTATGTAATTGAAAGTGTGTATGTGTGTTGGGTTTTTTTTTAAGGAGAATAAAACCCAAATATGTGACCATGCATCACAAAGCAAAAAAAAAGTGACAAATTCTAGCATAAGACCTCGTATCTGAAATTTTGGTGAAAATGACTTTTTTATATTAATGGTCAGATAATCAGATAAGTGATGTCCTGTCCAAATCCTAGCTGTTTTACCCCAAAAATGAAGCCACCATGGCATGTCAAAGGAAAGACTCTCCCATTTGATATAGTGCTTTGGCTGCCATATTTTTTTTGCTCTCCTGAACATTTGACATTTTGCAGATACGAGGTCTTGTCGCCCCAGCGACGTTATAATTTTTGCCAAGGTGTAATTCCTTTGAATTTCCACTTAAAATATTTAAGAATAAACCTTTAAAAATGCCTTCAATTTGTTATGTATTACGACACAACCTAATTTGCGTAATTATTAAATTGCATAATCCCTAGTTTTTCATAGCAAGTCAAACTATATGATGAACTTCTAATATCCACATTTTAATCAAAGATTACTTGTTTTCCTTTGAATAAATATGATTTTTTTTTATAATTGACCCATACGTAAAGCTATATTTCACATTTATACAAATTAAGCCCTTGAAATTACATAAACTGGCACAAATTTTTTTTCCTTCATGGAGTTTGAAACTTTAACTCATAAGCTTTAAAATGATATAAGACAGTCAATATTGAACAAAGGTAAAGTTTTGCCTCCTCCGGGGGACCTTATCTTGGACTTGCCCTTTTCTCAAAATCTGTATCTTCCTCCATCAAATAGCCATTTTATAGCTTTTATATACAACAGAGATGTAGATACTCCCACACATACAAATGATTATTATATGTTTGTTTTAGTCTTGTTTCCTGCTAATCTTTAACACACTGTACCTGATTTTCATCCCTTCCCTACTTGACCCAGGTTGCTAACTCGCTGTCCCAAACCTTTAGCTTTAAGTTCATGAGATCACCCTCCCAGCCCATAGCCCCAGCTTCCCATGACCCAAGACCCCCCTCCCAGTCCCTTTCCTC
Organism: Diadema antillarum; assembly: GCF_040938485.1. Lineage (NCBI taxonomy): Eukaryota > Metazoa > Echinodermata > Echinoidea > Diadematoida > Diadematidae > Diadema > Diadema antillarum. The sequence goes on from NW_027271371.1 coordinate 805,484, forward strand.
CCCTTCTTCCTCCCCTTCTTCCTCCTCACCATCATCAAATATTGCTGTGAATGCTCCTAGTATTCCTCGTGGGCAGCTGCCAGTGAAGGTTAGTCAATGCCTGGAGATTTACGGGTGCATGAAGGTTTATGCATGTAAAATCATGCCTATGTGCTTAATGTTAATTGTTAGTGGCACAAAAAGGTGGGTAGTTCATGCCTGGATGCACTCAGTTTAAATCAGGTTATTTCTACACTATACAAGATACAGGAAGGTCAGATGAATAGTGTTGATTACTGGTTGACTTGCAGTGATAGCCCATATAAGATATACATAAATTCAATATGAGTATTGATCTGTTTCTTCTTTTTTTTTTTTAATCATCATTTTTACATGCAAGTCTCTCCAAATAAAATGAAATAAATGATTAAATACCATAATTTTGTCACATAGCATTGCCAGTAAAGAATCATGATTTATCAAACAAACTTCACGCCAGATTGCTGCTCAGACAATGTGGGAAACATTTTTTGACTTATTCTCTCGAAAGGAAGCATAGAGCCAGATTTGACAGAATGAGTCACCTTCTTCAAATTGTAAATAAATGAATGCATGTCACTTCAATTTCTATCATCTTTCATGCCTTTGTCAGTTTTTGTATGGACTATATGCTGGCCACTGTTATCGTGCCAAAAAACAAATCGTATCTGATGTAATTCCTTGAGACTACCTTGCCCATACAGAGGAAGAAGACTTCTGTACTATATAATTGCATAGCACAAAATATTGGGATTAAATAGCTGAAATGCAAACACAGATATATTTGATACACCATCTCAGATGTGTCTGTCAAGAAGTAGTAGTTAGTAGTAGGTATGTATCGGTTAGTTGATCTAATTCTGTCTTTGGACGTTGCATCGTAAGATAAGAATTTTGCTTCTTTTTACCCACGCCGATGAAAATCGGCAGGGGGTTATGTAAAGGGTTCCGTATGTTTGTTTGTTTGTTTGTTTGTTTGTTTGTTTTTTTGTTTTTTTGTTTGTTTGTTTGTTTGTTTGTTTGTTTGTGTACAAGATAACAAGAGAACGGGTAAACGGATTTGCACAAAATGTTCAGGGAATGTTTGGATAATGACAGGAAAGAATCGATTAGATTTTGGTGATAATCGGTTGACCCTTGCAAATTCTGTGTGACCTTGAAGTTTTGACCCCATGGTATAGTGACCATTCCGAAAATTTCCCGTTTCTCACTTTGCGATTTTCCGCTACCATACGAAGACATAAACTCCCCAACGATCCGACTTCGCTGCTCAAATGTTCGTAAGAATTCCGAAATTTACGTTTAGGCCTATTTGAGGGACTATGTCCTTCTAGATTTATGAAAGTTCGTTCTCCGTCATCACAAACTGGCCCGTATTTTGATGATTTTTCAAATTAACATTGATTGTTTTTTTCGTTGGAGGAGCATTTTGCTCGGTCGCAGTCACACTGCACGATATGCGTGCTCAATGTCAATGCGTGTGCAAGGCCGCTGAAAATGCATCGCGCTCTACACTGTTGGTGCAAAATTGCACCGGGGACGTTGCGGCGCTCGTTGGTGGCCGAATACTGGTGCAGTAGACATTTGCATTCAACCCTTGCATTGAATAATTCCCGTAGACACTAATCATAGGGGTAATTGCCTAGGGGGTACGTAAATTTTGTTTTTCTTTTTTGCTTTTTGTGGATACCATCAAAGATCGTACACTCATACGACCTTTGATATTTGATGATTTTTCAAATTAACATTGATTGTTTTTTTCGTTGGAGGAGCATTTTGCTCGGTCGCAGTCACACTGCACGATATGCGTGCTCAATGTCAATGCGTGTGCAAGGCCGCTGAAAATGCATCGCGCTCTACACTGTTGGTGCAAAATTGCACCGGGGACGTTGCGGCGCTCGTTGGTGGCCGAATACTGGTGCAGTAGACATTTGCATTCAACCCTTGCATTGAATAATTCCCGTAGACACTAATCATAGGGGTAATTGCCTAGGGGGTACGTAAATTTTGTTTTTCTTTTTTGCTTTTGTGGATACCATCAAAGATCGTACACTCATACGACCTTTGATATCATCACACTCTCGGCTTGCTATAATCAAAATATCCCGCAAGAAAACGGCGTATTTCTCGATTTTTAGCGCTTTTTCCGCGACCCGTCGCGTAGACAATACTCTTAAAACTGGACTTAATTCGCGCGCGCTTGGAAAAGTTCCGATTCTGCACTTTTGACGGTGGAATTTGGGATTTTCGATGGATTTTTGGAGGAGACTTATCAAGGACTTTCCTGTACGTGAATGAGTGTTAATACCGTATGTGTAATTATGTGATTTGCGTGTGATGTGACTGTAGAACCAAAGATCGTACACTTCAGTGTACGATCTTTGGTAGAACTCACTGGCTGGTGATAAAGCACACTGGCAATTAAGTGGCCGAATTCTGGTAGATGACCGAATGCACATTATGTTTACCCCGACTTTGTACTTAGGCGTGGGTCTGCCGCCTTTGACGGCCCCTCTCTAGTTTGTTTGTTTGTTTGTTTGTTTGTTTGTTTGTGTACAAGATAACAAGAGAACGGGTAAACGGATTTGCACGAAATGTTATGGGGATGTTTGGATAATGGCAGGAAAGAATCGATTAGATTTTGGTGATAATCGGTTGACCCTTGCAAATTCTGTGTGACCTTGAAGTTTTGATCCCATGGTATAGTGACCATTCCGAAAATTTCCCGTTTCTCACTTTGCGATTTTCCGCTACCATACGAAAACATAAACTCCCCAACGATCCGACTTCGCTGCTCAAATGTTCGTAAGAATTCCGAAATTTACGTTTAGGCCTATTTGAGGGACTATGTCCTTCTAGATTTATGAAAGTTCGTTCTCCGTCATCACAAACTGGCCCGTATTTTGATGATTTTTCAAATTAACATTGATTGTTTTTTTCGTTGGAGGAGCATTTTGCTCGGTCACAGTCACACTGCACGATATGCGTGCTCAATGTCAATGCGTGTGCAAGGCCGCTGAAAATGCATCGCGCTCTACACTGTTGGTGCAAAATTGCACCGGGGACGTTGCGGCGCTCGTTGGTGGCCGAATACTGGTGCAGTAGACATTTGCATTCAACCCTTGCATTGAATAATTCCCGTAGACACTAATCATAGGGGTAATTGCCTAGGGGGTACGTAAATTTTGTTTTTCTTTTTTGCTTTTGTGGATACCATCAAAGATCGTACACTCATACGACCTTTGACATTTGATGATTTTTCAAATTAACATTGATTGTTTTTTTCGTTGGAGGAGCATTTTGCTCGGTCGCAGTCACACTGCACGATATGCGTGCTCAATGTCAATGCGTGTGCAAGGCCGCTGAAAATGCATCGCGCTCTACACTGTTGGTGCAAAATTGCACCGGGGACGTTGCGGCGCTCGTTGGTGGCCGAATACTGGTGCAGTAGACATTTGCATTCAACCCTTGCATTGAATAATTCCCGTAGACACTAATCATAGGGGTAATTGCCTAGGGGGTACGTAAATTTTGTTTTTCTTTTTTGCTTTTGTGGATACCATCAAAGATCTTACACTCATACGACCTTTGATATCATCACACTCTCGGCTTGCTATAATCAAAATATCCCGCAAGAAAACGGCGTATTTCTCGATTTTTAGCGCTTTTTCCGCGACCAGTCGCGTAGACAATACTCTTAAAACTGGACTTAATTCGCGCGCGCTTGGAAAAGTTCCGATTCTGCACTTTTGACGGTGGAATTTGGGATTTTCGATGGATTTTTGGAGGAGACTTGAAAGGACTTTCCTGTACGTGAATGAGTGTTAATACCGTATGTGTAATGATGTGATTTGCGTGTGATGTGACTGTAGAACCAAAGATCGTACACTTCAGTGTACGATCTTTGGTAGAACTCACTGGCTGGTGATAAAGCACACTGGCAATTAAGTGGCCGAATTCTGGTAGATGACCGAATGCACATTATGTTTACCCCGACTTTGTACTTAGGCGTGGGTCTGCCGCCTTTGACGGCCCCTCTCTAGTTTTCTTTTTTATCGCCACAAAGTGTCACCGGAGGCACTGTGTTATCCAAGTTGTTTTTCCATCTATTCGTCCATAAACGATTTTGTTGACAACATAACTTAAAAATCATGTAAAGTATCCGAATGAAATTTGGCATATGTATGTATTAGTGGAAGGAGCTGAGCTTATCACTTGTGTGCACATGCACCGAAGGTCAAAGGTAATGGGTCAAGGTCAAATTCTACAATGTCACTATTTCCTCTGCACTGCAATGTCTTAAGTTACTTTCATGAATTTAATGTACACATGATTACCAGATAAAGATACTCTAGGAAAGTTTTGGGCCATGGGGTCAAATGTCAAGCAAAAACGCTAAATTTTCTCTTCTTTTCTCCATATCTCATAAATGGCTACAGGTATCGTCATGAAAATTAGTACATATATGTGTACACTGTACCAGGTCATGTATTGCCTGACATTGAGTCTTTTGAGAAGTTTTGGGTCGTGGTGGCAACGGTTTAATAGATTACTATGCTTGAAATTGCAAGTTTTCTCCATACCATGAAGATGGCTCAATGTTTACACTTCATTAAACTTGGGATATACGTGCATGACTGCACAATGTTTCTGTGGCCAGATTTGGGCCATGGAGTCAAAGGTCTGGTAAAAATGCTAAAATTTCACTATTTTACCCTATTTTGAAAATGGCTCAAAATAGTGCCATGAAAATTGGTGTATAGTCGTTAGCAAGTTGTGATTATTTGGAGAAAGTTATGAGCCCTGGAATCAAAGATCAGAGGTCAAATGAGACAAGGATTGTATTTATATTCACTCTGCTTTTTTAGGGGGTTATGCTATCAATCTTTCAAACATGTCATTTCAGTTTTTTGCCAGTCAGGTGAAACTGTCATGTCACATTGTGAAGATGTTTTGTACAGCTATTGGAGAATAATGTGGTATAGAGAGGCATCTATACATTATACTTAAATACCCTTTATGAATCTATTTGTACCAGGTCCTTTAAAAAAAAAATACTTCTTGATTTGCATGTATTTCATATGTCATGTCTGCAGCAGTTGCTTCCCCAGAGTTTATCAAGTAAATAACTTAGTACCGGTATTACGTTCTCATGTTCTGATGATTTGTACCATCAGAAGTTGGCAGCCAGCAAGATCCCTGTCTCAAGCACAAGACGTCAACAACAGCAAACACTTAGCAGGGAAGATCAAAGCCAGCATCTACCTGGAGAGGCAGTACAGCAGCCATCTTCCAGAGAGGAACATAAGCCGACAGCATTATCCAGGGAGCAAGAGAGCAGCTTCAAGTTACCATCAGGGATTCCTGTGAGGAAGGTGACCCAGAAACTTTCCTCTGTCAAGCCCATCCAGACAAGCACACCTTTGTCAAAGCAGAAGCAGGATCGTGGCATGAAGTCAAGACTGCAGTCAGAGCAGAGAGGGGATGGTGAGGGTACTGCTGTAGAAGACAAGGCATCTCCTAATGAAGCAGAATTAGATGTATCGGACATTGGGGAATATGATGAAGATGTGCCAAATGAGCGTAATGCACCAACTGATGGTTTAGACATGGATGGAACAGGTGTTTTGAGTGGAGACAAGAGACCTAGAAATACAGGGACAGTTGACAGAAGGACAGAAAAGACAGGAGCATCACTGGATGAGAAGAAACAACATACAAACAGGGTGAACAGAACCACTGATGTGGAGGAGGTGCATCTGTCAAGCTCATCATGTAGAAGTACTGAAACTGATGCATACCACAGAGACAAAAATCAGCCTCCTATATCAAGAAGGGCAGTAGACCCACAAGAGTCATCACAAGTACACATAGATACAGACAATGCAGATCTTGGAAGTGAATATGTGGATGAAGTGGGTAAATTTTTGGAAGACATTCATGACAGAGATAAAGAAGTCCTCAGAAAGGATGGAAATACACAAAGAGCTGTGGCAGATCAATTGATTCAAGAGGAGGAAGATGAAGGTGAGAGCATGAATAAACAAGCGAAGACACCAATGGCATCCAGGCAGGATTGGAAAGGCATAGATGGCAAGTGGTCCAAAGGAGATGGATCTTTTGTTGACGAGGAGGGTGGCCTGCTCAGAAAGGGTAAAGATTTGTTTTGAATTTGTTTTTTGTCTCAACCTAGATGACAAAGTGCAGACAATTTGCCTATTCTCAGCTTGATTTCAGTGCCCATTCCCAAGAGTGTGTACATTCATAGATTTGGATTAATTTCATCAAAAAAAGCTGCTGTTTTGATGAGTACATGATAGTGACAAGGTCTGGGCTGTAATTTAGGGATGGACTGCAGCTACACTGTATTTTAGAAGGATCATTCACAGTACTATTGTTCTGTGTTCATTGCTGAGAATACAAATTTGTATATATGCAACTGATTTACAAATTGCCATACATCAATTTACATTGATGTATGGCAATTTGTCAATCAGTTGCATATATATTCAAGCACTGAATTGATCAGTGTTTTAGTAGTATCCATGATAAAAGAAATCATGGGCGTGTGTACTCAAAGTACACTGTATGTATGCCCATGATTTCTTTTATCATGGCTACTACTAAAACACTGATAAATTCAGTGCATTTTTCCGTCAATGTACGGCAGTTTGTCAATCAGTTGCAAAAAAAATCTCAACGGAAGATTTTCGTGAATTTGAACAAATTTGAATAGTTACTCTTATCCGTGGCTGTCATTGCCTTTTTAAGATAGTATGTGGCATTAATACTGTAAAACATGATATATTCGCGGCATGAAATTTTCACGAATTGGAGCCAACAGCCTTTTTCGTGGCATGAAATTTTCGCGAATTGCTACTGGCATTCAATGCATGTAGTGTAGACAAAAGCTTTCGCGTGCATTTTAATTTCGTGAATTTTGGCCCTCGCGAAATTCGCGAAATTAAAATGCGAGCGAAAATTCCTCGTTTTACAGTACTTTACTTATAGGTTTCGAAAGTTTGTGATGACTTATGCTGACTTAGGGAAAGAGAACTTCTCATCTCTTTTTGTAGTTTGCTTTGGACTACAGCTTCCTATCAATTGTGGTTTAGAGGTCACTGTTATGTTGCATACATGCCCATGAAACCATGATACACTCATTGTAGGTACAGAGCTGTCATTTGTGCTTCCCAAGGGGCTGGACCTTTCTGGTGGTCGTGGTGATGAGTTGCTGGCTATGCTGGAAGCCATTGGCAATGAAGGAAGACAGTTGAGGCAGGAATTGAATGAGGCAAAGGCAAGAGAGGACTTCCTTACCAAAAAGGTTGGTTAAATGAGCTAGACACAAATGCATGTAGAATAATTTCAAATTTGAACTCAAACTGAGGCTCTCTCGAAAGCTAGTCCCTTTTTTCTCCATGCAGCAGTCCAAGACACATTTTTAGCTCACACCTGAGCCAAAGGCTCAAATGAGCTACATTGTGGTCAACCACTGTCCCTTGTGCATGGTCCAATGTACCCCATGCCTAATACATAACCTTTTCACATTTTCAGCTTCTTCAAAAAAATTGTATGGGGAATTTTCATCAAACTTGGCAGGTAGCATCCTTAAGGGGATAGGATCTCCATGTGTGCAAATGGGCACCATGCCCTGAGTCCCTAAATTGAGAAATCTTTGGAGCAAAAAATTTTATAGAGCCAGATGTGATAGAGCTAAGTTAGTGCTATGAGTAACAACATTGGTGACTATAGTTTCAGGTTTGTTCATGACGGCTCCAGGGACGCTTCCTCTGGGGCCCTGAGGGACAACACAAAGCTCCCAAATTAAGGAATTTTTAAAATTCTTCTCTTAATCTCTGAAAATACTCAGAAAACTCCAAAACAGAAAACTCCAAAACATAATACACTGAATTAAAGTCATGACATGAAAGGCTCATATATTTCTGTGATGTTGCAATGCCACTCCATTACAATGCTAAAATGCTAAGTTTTGTGTAACAAGTTCAATTGTGTAGAATTGCTTTCTTCAGTTGTTCTGCTTCCGTGAGCACCCAATCATGCATTCTCGCGTGAAGCTGCTTTGTCAGCATCCTCATTCATTGATTTGTTACAAATTTTGAAAACCTTCTTATTCCTCATCCAATCACTATAAATTCTGAAACTCTGCCCATTGTAACAAATTTATAGATGTTCAGATAAAAAAGTCTGAAATCATCTACAAATTGTCCTTTCAGTGATAAGCTAAGTTAGTGCCATGAGTAAGTACTGTATATTGGTAACTGTAGTTCAAAATCTTTTCAGGGTAAATCAGGATGGGGGGAGGGGACGAATTTAGCACCTAACTGTTACATTTCATCTTCTTTCGAAAGCACATGGTCAAATTTGTCAGCAAATTTGTCAGATATTATAACTAGGGTGAAAAAAAAAAAAATTATATATACTAATGATCACCCAAACCCGGAACCCTGAATTAGAGAATCTCAACAACAACAAAAAAAAAACAGGAGAAAAAGTAGACCTACTCTAAGTAAATACATTAGTAAATGCACTTTCAAGGGTATTTATGGTAGATCCAGGGATGATCCCAGTAAGGCTGGGGCCGAAGGGGGGCCAGTTTTTAGCTCACCTGAGCTAAATGCTCACATCACCTATTGCGATCACTCACCATCCGGCGTGCATCATGTGTTGTGCGTAGTTCGTCGTCCGTCTTGCATAAACTTTTTTGTGCCTCCGCCATGAAGTGGTGCCGGAGGCTTTATGTGTCAAGTTGTCCATCCGTCTGTACGTCCGTCCGCATTCGTTTACGCGATAACTTGAGTAATATTGACTGGAATTTTACCAAACTTGGTCCAAGTATAAAGTATGATGGGGCAATTACTTGATTAGATTTTGGGTGAAATCGGCTAAAGGCCAAAAGTCAAAGGTCAAGGTCAAATCATGAAATTGTATCTGTTTATGCGATAACTCAAGACTGGATCAAGCAAATTTCACCAAAATTTGTCCGAGGATGATGTATGATTGACAATTACATGATTAGTTTTTGAGTAAAATTGAACAAAGGTCAAGGTCAAATCCTAAAATTTATCTGTTTACGCAGTAGTTCAAAACTGGATAAAACAGCTTTCACCAAACTTGGTCCAAGGATGATGTATGATGGGGCAATTAATTTAGTAGTCTTTAAAGGTGCATAGTCCCAGTAGTGTAGAGGGCGCTGTTGATGATACTGCCGATAACCATTAGCATTGATACGAAGATTACCGAAGTTGAGCTGTCATCAAGAGTAAAGTGCGTAGGTGTTGCTAAGTAACGTTGCCTTCGTTGTCTTCTCTGCACATCGCGCAGTCTGTAGTAATGCCAGCTAGGGTGCATGCATATGTGCTTGTTATTGTGACATCACAAAAGAAGTTTGTTAAAGCTGTCATCCCCCGCAGCTGAATCATGAGCCAAACTGTGATCCGACCACTGACTACAGTGAATGGGACTTCTTCGGACTCGGGGAAATGGGCCACAGCGTAAGCGCTAAAGAGGAGTCAATAGCATAGGACTCTATAGGAAACTTGCGCCATGCGCCCGCGTATGCATTTGACTAAAACACCGGGACCATGCACCTTTAAGTGAAATTGGCAAGAGGTCAAAGATCAAAAGGTCAAGGTCAAATGCTACAAAGTTTGCTATTTCCCCCATATCTACTGTATGCAATGCCTGAAGGTATTTTCTTGAAACATAGTGTAGACATGTACTGCTGCGTAAAGATTCTCCAGAGAGAGTTTCATGTCCTAAGGTCAAAGGTCAAAAGGTTAAAGGTCAGGTGAAAATGTTAAAATTTCACTTTTCTTGCAAATGGTTCAATGTATCTTCATGGAACTTGGTACATATGCATGTACTGACTGGCAGGGATTATCTAGGGATTTTAGGGGTCATGGGTCAAAAGTCAGGGGTCAAAGGTCAAGGTCAACTCCTTAAAATCTCACTATTTCCCTCATATACTAGTATATGCAATGCTGGCAGGATTATTTTTAAAACTTGATATATACATGTATTACCTATTAGTGGAGATTCTCTGGGAAATTTTCTGCCAGAAGGTCAAAGTTTAAGGGTCAAAGGCCAGGCTGAAATGAAAACCAAAAAAAATCCATTTTTACTGTAATTACACTTTTTCTTCATACCTTGAAAATTACTCAATGCATAAACTTATAAAAGGGTTGGTCAAAAGTCAAGTAAAAATCCTCAATTCCCCAAATACATGATGTACCTGCACTCTTAGACAGTAGCAAACCTAGTTAAGGAAAGTGAACATTCAAGACATTTCTGACAAACCTGTCATTTCAATATTTTGCCAGTTATGTGAAACTGTCATCACACATTGTGAAGACATTGTACAATATACACCTATTGGGAGAACCAAGGAGGTTTGAGAAATGGAGTGCTAACTGGCTGTAAACATTCAAACAGCTGTGAGTTTTCTTTTGACGTACAAAAGAATTCCACAGTTGCATTTGTGCCTTTGATGATCAGGGTTCGATGCTGCCGTCTTTCCGAGCAATGTGATGATTCATTTGGAACGCTAACATAATGTCGGCTATATTTTGTTTGTTTTTGTATTAAAGGAAATTAAATTTCAGCTGATGATAAGGCATATGAAAAATTGATTAACTCCTTGTCCAGGATTATGTCAAAAAGTGTAAATCTGAGCCGTACGTTGTGAAAATATTTGAACTGCACCCTAACTGGAAAGTCGATTTTATCATCTTTCCGATCACTTCCGACGAATTAAACTGATATGGTATAATTTTCAAGTGTAGTTCTTTATTCTTTTATATGTTAGATTAGTGTAAAAACATATAAAGTCGGGTTATTTTGATTCTTCCATAGAAAAAATTTTGTGTAATTTTTATTCGCACATCCGTGTGTCTGTACATTTATGTACGGCTCATGTTTCATAAGAAGGGACAGCGAAAAGTGATTACCACCGTAGAGACTTATGTCCATTGAGAATGACGAGTCATGATGCAATGCCACATGAATCAATTGTCTTCCTATCTGTGAGGCAGCTCCAGTTTAGCACATACTTTAAATATTTCTTAGTGGCAGCATCAAACGTGGGATCAAAGGAAATAGCACTGTTGTTACTCCATCTCTTGAACCTCCTTGGAAGAACCATGCATTATGGCGGAGGCATACCAGTTGCCATAACGACATTTCTAGTTACATTTTCATCTTCTTCTTGAAAACCCTATGACAGATTTCCACCAAACTTGGCAGGTAACATCCCAAGGGGGATAGGATCTCAATTTGTTAAAATGGCATCATGCCCCCTTGGGGGCCCCAAGGCAGGCCTACCCCCCCCCCCCCCCCCCCCCCAAAAAAAAAAAAAAAAAAAAAAAAAAAAAAAATTAATGAATCTTTAAAAGTCTTCTTCTCTAGATCCAGAAGTGATAGAGCTATGTTAATAATGTGAGTTAGTACAATGTACATAGATGAGTGCAGTTTCAAGTTTGGGGGGGGGGGGGGGGGGGGGTGGAGGACTATAATACATTGTATGTACCACAAAATCAGTAGTCAACTATCAGCTGTTCATTAATCTGTCAAAATTTCACTTTCTCTCTTTCTCTCTTGGCAGCTCAATGAAAGATTCTCCAGTCAGGAGGAGGAAGTCATTAACCGCCTGGTTGGTGAACTAGAGATGCTGCGAAGAGAGAACCAGCGCATGTTCCACGAGCTGGCCACAGCACGGGAATCGGCTTCAGAGGATCAAAAGCGCTGTGAGAAACTGCAGGTATACATGCTGAGGTCGTGTCACAAAGGTCATCTCTGCTATTAGCAGTTATTTTGTCAGAATGAAATACTTTACGTGGAATTTGAATAGTTTGAACAGGGAATTGAAACAACACAATTTCGGATTATCATCCAGGTTGTGTAAGTAGATAAGTTGCTGTTCAGCACTCTACTGTGGCTAGGACTTAACCTAATAGAGGCATACTGTAAATGCAACTACCTTAACCACATATACAACTGTACTGTAACCCTGAAAACTACCGATTGGATATTGTTATGGTAGCATACTGACAGCTAATATATTGAGAAGGTTTTATGTTGGGTTTTAAAGAGCTGTCTTGTCTCTCTGATTCTATATTGAAATCAGGAAAAAGCTTCACAGATTGAAATCCTTCTCCAGTTTGTAAGCGATTCAGAAGAAATAGGGCACACCTGGTGATTGTGATGTTTAGTTGTGCAGGACATATTTTCAAGAGTAGTAGAAATGCATTGCCCCCAAAGCCTTGCACATGGAACTTCTCCAGTTTTTAGGCAGCTCAGATTTAATTTGGTATACTTGATGAACATAATTCAGTGTTGTGCAGGACAAGTTTGTAAGAGTAGCAGAAAGTGTATTGCTCAGGTAATATTGCATTATAGCCCCTAAATCAGGTAAAAACCTTGCAGACTAAAATCATTTTCCACTTTGCAAGTGATTCACAGAAGAAATTTGTCACACGTAGTGATCTAGATGTAAAGCTAAGCTTGCCAAGTCTCTGTGGTTCTGAAAACTGAAATTTTTGTTCATTTCTTAACAATAGGATACCAAGATTTTCTTGATTCAGGTATTTTGGCCTGTCGAGTTGCATGTACAGTGTAATACACAAGTATCTTCCTGATTGCTTAATTTCATCTCCCTGGTTTTGATGTGGAAATGTTGGCAGCACTGGTAATATTTTTCAAGACATATTTTTCAAGAGTAGTGGAAAGTGTATGTCCATGGAAACAGCGCATAAGTTACTGTTTATTATTCGTGGCATTGTACAGTTACAGAAGTGTAAGGCCAGGGTATTAATCACCTTCATTGATATTGCCAGTTTTTGTCTAGTAAGATGCATTTGATGTCCAAGTACTTGGTATCTTCTTTAGTCTTTTACTCTTTTAAACCTTCTTGAGTTGATGTGGGAATTTTGGCAGCCCTGATGTTATGAAGCATGCATATGAAAAACCCGGAAATTTGAAGGCTTTCATACCTGTTGGGCCTGAAAATTATGGTACTTTTAAAGGAACCATGATTGTTTCTACATGTATTCAAAGGAGTTTAGTTCATCTTCAATAGAGTTTAAGGTTTTGGAGAAAGAGGATCCCCTGCCACTGAATCAGAACTTGCATTATAAAATGCATCAAATGAGGCAACACAATGGTTTGTGCATGCCATTATTGTTAGGTAGACTGATATCACTTCATCATGCATTTGTTGACCATTTACTCAGGGTGCAGTCGACAGACTTCAGATGGATGTAGAGCGACTAACGGCTGAAAACTTCCGTCTCAAATTTGCCGCTGAAACTGGATATGAGGTCACAGGAGAGGACCTCTTGGCAGCTATGGCAGGTGGGCAAAATATGCCTCCTTTGGTGAATTTGTGTCAAGTTGTTCATTTCAGTATTCTGTGGATTAAATATTTTTTTGCATGTGGTGTAATCATGTTGGCGTGATTTTACTCACATCATCACCACATTTCTTGCAAGGCAGAACCAATGCAAAATAAATTACTGTGTAACCACAGTATGTTTGTGAGATCGTGTGGCCATATTTAACTTGGGGTAACCTATTCAGTGCCAGCACTGTTTCCTTTAATAAAGGTCCCTACAGTTATTACATTAGCACTTTCAAAGGGAAGATTGTGGGCAAAACATCTTGTCCAAGAATGTTAGTGGTAGATTTAAAACTCAAGAACTCAGATCTGGTTTTGTAATGCAGGGTCACAATTTAACATGTAATATCTACATGTTTTTATAATGCTCTGTGAAGTTATGATTACTACTTGGCATGTACAGCCAATTGTCCATTGAGTCATCTTGGGAACTTCTATGATTTCATTGCTTGTAGTATAAGATGTGATCCTTTTTTGTAAGTAGGGAAATCCAATGAAATATTTTGAATGGTCATCCACGCAATCAGTTTTGCCTGCAAATTGTATTATTTGCTGTGTGTTTTTAGATTCAGACATTGGATTTCAGTTGCTGCCTTCACCTGTCATGGATCGAACAAACAAAAACTCCCAAGAAGACATCCCATCACCAATTCTGACTGCCCAGGCAGAACATGAAAGTAAACTCTTAGCCATGAGAGCAGAAACCAGCAGCATGCGCAAGCTGCAAGAGCTCCTCACACAGGCTCATGCTGAGAATCGCAAACTGAAGGCAGAGCAGCAGGAAAGAGGCAGGACCTGCGAACTTGAGGGTGAAATGTCAAAGGTCAGAGAGGAGCTATGCCAGGCAAGATCAGTAGGCGAGCTTCTGAAAGAGGAAAACACACAACTAAAGGGCAGAATGGTTAAAGCCAAGACGGAGATTGAGGGGCTACGCCAGAGGTTTCAGGAAATGGAGGCTGAAGCACAATCCAAGGGGACTGACTCAAAGAATGAAGTCTCTGCTGCTGGTACAGAGACACAGACCAGTCAATCAAATTCTTCTAAGGACACAAAAGAGACTGGCGACTCATTTTCAAGGAAACCAAAGAATAAGCATAATGAGGAACAATTGAATAGCTGCTTCAGGGCAGCACCTGCTGAGATTGCGCAAGGGAGTGTTGTAGATAACAAGGTAACAATGGGTAGGAATGAATTCTCTGTCGGAGCTGTCAATAGTACATCCCATCAGAGCCAACGAAATGTTGATGGAATTGCAAAGCTTGACAGGAGCCATGAGGCAAGGATACACATTGACTCCACAGAACGTGACCGATTGGTAGATGATGCAAGTACCAGTGACAGCACTGGAGGGACAAGGAAGTCGAAGTCCTCGCTATCCTCTGTGAAAAGTGCCTTGACACTCTCATTGAGTCAACATGAAACTGCTTCAGATAAAGGTGAGTCAGAGGGGGTTATGACAGGGGAGGAAGGTAATGCAAGCAGTCGAGTCAAGGAGTCTCCAGGAGCTGTGGTCGACTGGAAGTATCTTGCTACAAGTCCAGGACCAGCAACAAATTCTCCATGCTTTTCACAGCTTCTAGCATCAGAGCAGGAGACCGAAACAGCCTCTGAAGTGGAGAGTGAGGCAGAATCCAGAGCAAGTGATCTGTTTGCTTCAAGCACTGTCTCATCACCAGTCAGCAAGTTTCTTTCCTCAACAAAGGGAAGGAGGGCTAGTCTTGGAGGACTGATTGTGGCTCGAGCACAGAATTCTCCCCCAGGGACGCACCTGGAAAGCCATTCTGCCATTCATCCTAATGTAAAGGAAGAAGACGGTACCCTGATTGATAAGTCCTACCTTGACACCACTCCAGATTACTTCACAGCTGATGAAGGGTCAGTCAATAGAGGACATGCTACCAATCAGACTGATAACTACTCTAGACCAATCATCAGTGCACCAGGAAGTGACACTACTTTGACACCTTATCACACACCTGTGAATCCTAGGAGTAGGTTGAAATTTTCTTCTCTGACAAATACTCTGGAATCACTGAAGAGCATATCCCGCAAGGCTCGTGAGGACATTGAGACAGAAGTCTCTGTCAGTGACTGGAGTTCACAGAGGGAGACTTCTCAGGTGAAAGCCAAATCTATGAGTTCTGAGCAGGAGAGACATTTGATCCAGGAAGAGCTCTGTAGGATACGACTTGACAACAACATTCCAGGTGAAAAGTATCCAGAACTTGGTGGTGAACAGCGTACAAGCAATGGCTACCAAGTGACATTTTCCAGCAGATTCTTGCCACGTTGGCGAAAATTCCAGTACAGGAGAAGGCGCACTAACTCTAATGGACCATTTAAAGCCAATGACTCGGCAACAACAGGTTCCAGAATTTATGTGCATCACATGGCCAGTAGTGCAGACATGGCAGTAACGAATGTGTCTAATATCATGGACCCGTATGAACATCAAATCTATGGGGTCGGAAATGTGTATAATGGGCATGGTGTACATGGAAATGGATCACCTTCAAGAAGCAGTAGTGATGAATATTCTGATGAATACAAACCTTTGCCACTTGAATTGAGACAGCCTCGTAAACTTGCGGAGCATTCTCCGAGCAAGACATGTAGGTCATTCATGCCTCTGGGTCAGAAGGGACGGAAAGGTCAAAATGATGAAGTGTCTCCATCAGCAACTGGTGGAAAAACATTGACAGTATATGCTCATGATCAAATTTCTGAGTCTAGTGAGAGAGATGTGCCATTGTTTGGGCCAGAGAATGGACACCATCCACAATCAGATGGAATGGTTGGTAGCTCGTCAGAAGACATCGCTGCCTCTGACAGTGTGTCAGTGGTCAGTTCTCCAATGTCAAAGCAGAGTCCATCATCTGTGCATCCAGCAGCTGACAACGGCATGCCGCCGGGAGGTTTGGATACAGATGCCTTTGTGTGTAGCAGTAGACACCAAGTGAATCACAGTGTGACCAACGCCAGTGATGGTGCAGAAGGTGAGATAAGTGGGCCAACTGAAACATTGACTACAGCGGATCTTGATGCCTTGGCCGAAAGGATAATCCTAGAGGGGGACTCCGGGGTGTCTCTCACCAGCAGCATTGACCTGAAGAGTGGACTGCAGAGCACCTACAAGCATGGACTTCTGACCCAAGAGGAGCAGACCTATGCCAATGCCTTAATAGCGAAGTATGTGCATCAATTGGCTGACAAATGAAGATTGAAGGGTTATATCTGATTGAACTCTTGCAGTAGTCAAAGGATTTTACTTGTAAACACATGATTATCCCGTATACTTTTTTTACTTGTAAACACATAATTATCCCACAGCGTTTTTAAAATTGTACTGTCTACATTAGTAGCAGTTCCTTGTAGTGTTCAGATGCTGTTCCATGATGGCATGCCCAATTGCTCTGACTTAGCCATCCATTTGTGTGTTTCATATTGTACATTTGAAAGAAGACTTGATCACTTTTGTGAGTCCACCTCTTGTATTTGTCTGAACTCGAATACTATTTCCACCATGAGAATAATTTGTAAAGCCAGGGCCATTAGCATGTGTCACACTACAAATGTGTGCAACGCATTTTGATTGAGTGATGCTGAATAATATGAAGTCAAAAAGTCTTGAAAGTTACAATGTACAATGGTGAAAAAAATAAGAAAAACTGGGAAAGACTCCTCCTTCCATATAACAAACTGAGACGTGTCAGTGGAGACAATACAAACTCTCAACATTATTTTCTCTGTTTTAATGAGAAGAGTTGTTGTAATTTTTCAACCATATATCAAATCCTCAAACTATGGTGATGCATACAGTCAGAGTACCCAGCCACTGTTTTCTTACTTTAAGCAGTTGTAACTTCTAAAGAATGCATCAATTCACTTTAAAATTCACATGTAGCATGCTTAGACAATGATAATGGAAATATGAACACATTTGATGATCATCACATAGTTGCTGTTAATTACTGAAGATTTATTACCAGAAAGTCTTCCGAAACCCATTCAATACATTAAAACAAGCATTTGTGTGACTTCAAGTTCAAGTTTTGAGGTCTGAATTTCAAGACAACCTCTATGTTTGGTAGCAGTCAAATTAATCTGGTATCCCTTTTATGCAGTAACAAACCTTTACTGGTCCTTTTTACTGGAGAAAGTTTCTGATGTCAGAAGTCATGTTTATAGAAGGAGAGTAATGCTGGCTCATAGATGTCATTGTGACATTTTTACCCATGATGTATGTCTACATGGAATTTTTTTTTTTGTTTGTTTCAACATGTTTTGAAAGTATTACTAAATGCACACTGCAGTCTGGTATGCTTTTTGCCAATATATGTGACCCGCCACGTCAAAAGGAACCCAAAGTCGCTGACCGCTGAGCCGAGAAAATCAAGTTTGAAGTCAGATCATCAAAATCGGTCAAAACCATCAACTTTCTGTGTTTGACATAATTTTGTAGTCTAATGTTTTGTCATCTGCTAAAATTTAGAAGCTAAATGATCAAAGGAAAGGAAAGAAATTAGCGTTTTTCTGGGCCATGATTTTCCAAATTTAAATGGAGCAGAAACGTGTCCGAAGATTTTGATTTAGCACCGCAGATAGACTCCACCCCTAGCAACGAGGGAGTGATCTTATTGGTGAGTGCTTGGTATCCTGGTTACTGATTGGTTGTGTGAAGACCGCTGGGGCTCAGTTTGAATGAACATAGTGGAGGTTGCTAGGGGCATACCTTCTATTGTCAATGGGTGAAAACTGTCTTGCCTCCCCTTGATCATGATTGTGTCGGAAGGAAAACTTTAAGGGCGGTTTTCTCGAAATGTCAATTTCATAGACCACTCGGCATGCTCTCTTAAAATCATCAATATCTCCGCAACCGAGTGCTTTTATGAGTCGTGTTATGTATGCATTTAAAGCGGAAGAGTAAGGGAATAATGTTATGTCATTTTCAGAAAGTTGATCTCCTCCAATTGTCAGATCCCTTTGTTGTAGTGCATCACATGTGTTGAGGAAGTTTTGAGTTTTGAGCCATCTTCAAATGCTGAGGGAAAAAAGTTCAGATTTGTCTTGATTTCCAGCATTGCTGAGGTACACCATCATTTGACATGGTTTAAAAATAGAAAAAAATCTATTTCTCTAATTCAACATCCTTGATTTTTTAGGCATGAATTGTACTTATGTACTGATCTATTGTGTGAGAATTTTAGCAATTTTGAGCAGTGAGAATTTAAGTTACCATATGTTTATATATTGCTTCTATAGGATGAAAAAGACTGACCTGATGTCTGCTTTCCACTGCATCAAGGTCATATGATTGTTATCTGATGAGTATTAAGTGCTCTTATTTCAGTGAATATGTAGTCTTGTATACAAAGATGTAATATTTTGGCTTAATACACATGCCCATGTCAATATAAATCTCAAAATTCATTACTATATCTATGTTAGACATGTGAGAATAAGCCAAAAAAAAAAAAAAGATATGAATACGTAAGACCAAACTGTTCCAGAATTTTGTGATGAGAAATATTTCTTCCAACACATCAGTGCTAATTACATGATACGTATTAGTAATCGTCAACATATTGTTATATGTCAATTGTTATTGATTCTCAAAAGTTGCAACTCTGAACTTTTTGACAACAGCAAAGTATTCATTGTGAAATATATGAAAGTGGTTTAATGTTGATTCAGAGTAATGCCTAAAAAATTTAGCATCTTTTGATTAGATAAAGCATGAGATGAATTCATGATAATATATTATGGTTATGTTTTATTTTGATGAAAGGGCTCTTTTTCAGGAATATTTACAAGCAATTTTAGAAGGAAAAAATAGTATGTCTTTTAAGATTTTCTTTTCAATATATTAGTAATTTGTATGTGATTTGACACCCAGATTAGAATACTAATTTATGCACATTTTGATTCAACAACAACAAAAAGCATTTTTACAAGTCCTTCCCCTCCTCCTCCCCCCCCCCCCCTCCTCCTCCTCCTCCTCCCCCCTCCCCCTTATGCATTTGGATACCCTGATTGTGCTATTGATCTATTTTTTAGAGGATTTTTTTTTTTTGAAGAGGTGGGAAAATCTCATGAAACCTAGAGTGAATATGCAATGTTGTTTTTGCTGTGCTTCAGTACCCAAATATGCACTGAATTGTTTGAATTGTTCCTACACTTAAAAGACTTTACATATCTTACATAGATACATTCCTAAACCAGTGACATAAGTTTGGAAGCTCAAGATGTGTGAACAATTGTGGATGAGGCACAAATGGTCCACAGAGCCATTGCCCATGACTTTAAAGTGCTGCTATATGATGTTTCTCTTTTGCATTGATGGCTGAATAATGTGTTTATACTTTCAGATCATCCAACTGTTGTGCCAAAATAATCTGTAATTGGCTAACGTGGTGTAAAGCATGCAATATTTATATCAGAACCCCCATGGCAATTTACATTCTGAGCTTCATTGTTGATTTCTGCCTTGAATAGAGGTCCACTATGAAGAAACAAACATCTCATTGGGCATTGTAGAGTGTGAATTCCTATCGGGTATTTTTATAATGATGCAGCTGCTTTAAAATGGAAAAGCTGATGAGTTCCGCTTCATACAAATACATGTTTACCATGCTTGTAAATGGAGAAAGAATATTTTCACTTCTACCCACATTATTACCACAATTGAAGACAGTCCGGAATATGAACAAATAGTGCTATTTTTGTAGTTTAAAAAAAAAATTAGTAAATTGTACACAAAGCTTAGCTGATTCCGGGTTTGAGTGGTATCTTTCAAAGTGTTCTGAAGTATTGGTGTAAATACATGTATGCTACTTTGACAAGCCAAAACTGGAACACCTCCAGTGACTTTGAGAGATATGCTTCATGAGAACCTCGAACAAGCATCTCTTTAATTTCTTTGTTGTCAATGGTCATTCTTTTATAATACATCTACATTAGATTCTCAGCCTTACTGCAGTACATTGTGTATATACACATAATTCATAAAAAAATGCATTAAACTGTATTTGCATCATTTTTGTTGATTATAGGCCTGTATCCATATGAAGAAAATTATGCAGGATGGGGCTTTGCTGTATAGCATAAAGAATAGTTATGTGCCTTGCAAACTGAAAATTTTATTGTATGGATTCCTAAAGTGATATGGTAAGCACACAAGAGCTAAGGGCTCACAGAGTGTGTGAACACTGACAGTTTATGTCCTATTATTCTTATTGGAGAGGTTAATGTGGCAATTGTCCACATTATGTACAGATGCATGAAAGAAAGCAGCACATTCAATTTTTGCACACCTGAAATAACTACAGCCCTCAATTGCATATCAATGTCAATCTATATTAAAGAGGCTTCTTTAAACTGATGTTTGATAAATGTAGCAGCATTCGAAATGATCACAGTAGTTACGTTCAGACGACAAACCTCGAGGTTAAGCTTGTATTTAGGGACCGTGTAGACGCGCTCGTAGTTAGCTAACCTCGAGGTTAGCTCGATGTTAAGAGCCACAAGATAGCTTATGGTTAGCGCTCTAACCACGAGCCGCGGGGATCCCACTCATAGTTAAGCACCGTGTGGACACAAAAATCAACGAGCTCAAAGGGGCAGGAGCTTAACCCCGAGGTTAAGCTTCGTCGTCTGAATGTAACTAGTGTAAATGTTATCTAATCACTAACATCTTGTTTAAATGCAACAGGAAGGAATCAACCACATGTGAATAATCAAAGAAAAAATACTAGGTTAACATTTTTCATGTTAACAATTCAGCTAAAAAAAAGAAGCACATGTGGATTTACATGCAGATTTCTATAACTGCAAGTCAATAAGCTGATTTTTTTTCCCTCCATGGAGGTTGTTTACTTCAGTCATCGCCACCAAATTCTACTCAGTGATTTCTGCACCATCTTTTTAACATTCTTCTTTTTTTTATGTGGTATTTGTCTGCACAGTACACATGGTTTTTAACCTGCCGAAAGCAAAGCAGAAATTCTGTAATCAAGTTGTATGATGAATGATTGTTATACAATGTGTGTGCTGTATTAACAAATGTATAACAAATCGTCCTTGACTGTTTAGGGAAACTAGAGTTTTGTTTTGTTTTTGTTTTTTGAAAAGAGTTATTGTGGCTATTATGCAAATTATATTTATGCACTTAAATGTGAATGTCTTTTGACTTCAAAATACATACTGCATTTGTAATTGGAAAGTTTGTTGTTTTTATTTATTAATGCTTGTACAAAGTATTGTGGTTAACTAACAGCATTGAAGTGCATTTGTAGCTTGCCTTTGCTTGTGTATTTATGATGTAACACCTTTGTGCAATTTATTTATATTGTCTAGTCCACAAGTGCATTTTTTACATGTGTTTTTGATTGCAGTGACAGATTTTATTGTCAATCTTAAAAATAACAGCTGTTCTAATGGCCAAACAATTTCCTCAGCTTACGTGAATAGGAGTCCAAGGCTAGTTTTCCCGGAGCTCTAAACCAAGTTAATTTCAATAATCGTCATTTCAACTTTCTAGAAATCCATATTCCAGAGTATGTCATTTGCTGCTGAAACATACGCTAATGATCCAAAAGTTAAATAACGAGGTTTCATACATTGTACATTGTTGATTAAACTATTGCCACATGTTTGTAGCATTTTTATGTATTGAGAAGAGCAGTCTGGCACTTGCACATCCGTTCATGAGCAGTCATATTGTGAATTCAAGCCCTTTTCCAAGTTTGATGTAATCGAAAACACAGAATAAACATACACTTGTTTGATCAAATGTTGATGCATGTTCTAGAAAAGCTTCATACATGATGTCTTCCTGCCAACAATAGGGGGCAGCCTATTTCCTGCAAAGGGGAGGACACACGTATAAGCCTAATTATGAGTAGATTACCCATGTATACTCGATGAGTTTTCATTGACAATCAAATCCATGTACTTTTGGCAGCTGAATAATTGCACAATGCGCTGAAACAGGGCTCTATTGCCAGCTCTTAGACTGGTTATTGACATGTCTGTAAATCTTGAATAAGTTTTACATTTCACGCATATCCTGTCATGGAATAATGTTGTATTTGGATGTATTCCAGAGTTTTGTTGAACTATTAATGCCATGCTTAACCTTTGCAGATAAAACTGACAAATTCATATCCTACCAAATGCTGTGCATGAACTGGTTTTACACTTGATATAAAGTGGAAACTTTAAGTGAGACGATGTGACATAACAAACTTGTTTCGCTAGTCCAAATGTTCATTTTGTTTTCATATACATTTTGTTATTACGAACGCTGTACTTAACGGTTAGGAAAATTTCTGTAAAACACAGACCTTTTTCCGGAAAGTTTCTTTGTACTCATGTGAGAATCTCGCAACAAGCATATGATTATTGTTCCGTTCTCGACTTTCGAATCAATATAGAATATCAGCTTTTTACGGACTCCGAGGTGTGTGGTTTTTTTTTTTTTTTTTTCTGTTTGTGAGTATTTTATTCTTGCTGTGTAGCACTTCTGTTGGCTTTACTATTATTGACGTATACAATGAACTTGTGGCTTTTCTGTGATTTGCACTTTTTAATGAATTCCACTGATATGAGCAGGCATGGCCTAGTAATATCTTAGGCATGTATTGCTAATGAAGTGTTCTGAGTTTGCCAGTGCTACGCCATTTTTTTTTTTTTTTTGGTTATTTGTAAGCTTATTTGTTTTTTATCCTCGAAATTATTAGTTAATCTCGGACAGAAGGTCTGCTTTGCTAAACGTATACCGTTTCCAAAAACTTGATCGCTTGAGCTGACACTGGTTATGCAACATGACAGGGACCCGCGAACGCTTCTTTTCTTTTCTTTTTATATGACTATACTTATTGTTAATTACTTGAAGTGTGAACCTTACCGACATGGTGTTTATCTGACTCTTTAATGTAGACACCCTTCTCAAGAGGCAAAGGAAAAACATAGCCGGAAAAAACTAGAAATGTCGCTATGGCGACTAGTATGCCTCCGCCATAATGTATGATTCTCCTAATAGGTCTAGATAGTACATGTGGACAATGTGTGATTACATTTTCACAAAACTGGCAAAATATTGAAATGACAAGTTTGTCAGAAATGTGTTGAATGTTCACATTCCCTGAACTTGGTTTAATTGGATGAATAGGAGAGCATGTATTTGGGGATTTAAGGACTTTAACTTGACTTTGACCCATTCATACATTTATGCATTGAGTAATTTTCATGGTACCGGTATGGAGAAAAAGTGCAATTTCTGTACTGAATAGTAAATTGTTACCATGTTCATCTGGCCTTAGACCCTAAAATTCATAAGATAATCACTTTCAGGTAGAACATGCATAGATATGCAGTAAGTTTCACGATAAATTGAGCCACTTCCGAGATATGGAGGAAAAAGTTAGTTCAGCACTTTCACTTGATCTTTGACCTTTTGACCTTTGAGGCAATTAAAAAAAGAAAAAGAAAAAAAACTCTCAAGAGAATTTCTATTAGGTTACACATGCATACACCAAGTGTAAAAAAAAAAATACTAATCCTGCTGGCATTGCATGAACATGAGGGAAATAGTAAAATTTTGAAGTGTTGCACTTGACCTTTCACCCCTGACCTTTGACCCCATGAACCCTACATTCTCTAGATAATCACTGCCAGTCAGTACATGTATATATACTATGTTCCATGAAGATACCTTGAACAATTTTCCAATTTACAGAGAAAAAAAAGAAGTTTTAATACTTTTACTCGACCTTTTGACCTTTGACCTTTGACCTCATGACCCAAACTTTCACCAGAGAATCTAAATTGGATAATACATGTATACACTAAGTTTCAAGAAAATATCTTCAGGCATTGCATAGATATGGTGGAAATAGTGCAATTTTATGTATTTGACCTTGACCTTTTGACCTTTGACCTTGAGCACGTGCACCCAAAAGTTGATAGGCACAACTTCACCCCCTAATACACATACATGCCAAGTTTCATTAGGATACCTCAACAGCTTTTGATAGTTACCTTGTCCACAAAATTCATTACGGACGGACGGAAAGACGGACGGACGGACGGAAGGACGGACGGACGGACGGACAACCCGAAAACATAATGCCTCCGGCACCACTTCGTGGCGGAGGCATAAAAATCACCTAATAAAAATAAATTATGATGTTCTGTGTGCTTTCAAGAAACCGCCGTCACGTTGTCATGAAGCCTATGTGAATTACGGGACTGC
The DNA here is from genome assembly GCF_040938485.1 of Diadema antillarum. Lineage (NCBI taxonomy): Eukaryota > Metazoa > Echinodermata > Echinoidea > Diadematoida > Diadematidae > Diadema > Diadema antillarum. The sequence continues at coordinate 830,170 of NW_027271371.1, forward strand.
GAGACAAGGATGTGTCAGTGCTGTGTGCAGGATTGCATGCTGTTACAGTGCACTCTCGATATAACGAAGTCTTCGTTACCACCAGGTTTCTTTCGTTGAATCGAGATTTCGTTATAACCGAACAAATACAGTACAATATTATCAGAATGCATAAGCAATTTGTATATGGTATGTTGTTTATTGGATACTCATCATTCGCTGAAAAGCAATGTTGAATGCTATGCTATCTCATTAATTTCGTTCAAATTTTACATTTAAAGGGGATGGCTAGTAATTGATCAGTGGGAATCAGTGGGAATGCTGGAGGATGATTGTTCCAATCCTTGTGGGGTTCATTTAAGAGTACATTATAAATTCCTGTGTGAAAATTATTTGCCTCAGAATGGTCTCATATTCAAGTAATGTGCAGTTTAATGTTTCCAGGTAAGCGTCCTTGGTCAGTGACGGGGCATTAATCTGCACATTACTTGAATATGAGACCATTCTGAAGCAAATAATTTTCACACAACAGTAGATATATAATGTACTCCTAAATGAATCCCACAAGGATTGGAACAATCATTCCTCAGCATTCCCACTGATTCCCACTGATCGGTTACTAGCCATCCCCTTTAAGAGACAGCATAAAGTTGTTCCTACTTTCATGCTTAGTTTGAAAACACATTGTATAAAAAGTTACATTCAAAGGTTCGTTATTTCGAAGGTTCGTTATCCCTAAGGTTTGTTCTTCCGAAAGTGTTTCATTCCGAAAGTTCGTAATTCCGAAAGTGATATAAAGTTCATTAGTCCGAAAGTTCGTAATTCCGAAAGTGATATAAAGTTCATTAATCCGAATGTTCATTAATCCGAAAATGGATTAAGGTTCGTTATTCCGAAAATGAAAAAGGGTAGTAATTCCAGGGTTCGTTTACCGGGTATACGAAAACGATATCAGTTTTGTGATTGCGAAGGTTTGTTAGTTTCCTCACTTTTTTTTCCACTTTCCGATTAGCGAACATTCGGAATATTGAAGATTCCGATATCATTTTCGGATGAAGAACGCTCGTTATAACAAATTTCATTTCATTTTGGGATTGCAGAACCTTTGAAATAATGAACCTTGCGGAATAACGCCACGAAAAAAAAAAGAGAGAAAATGTTCGTGATAACATTATACCCTATTTCATTTTAGAACTAACAAATATTAGGTATGATCTTACGGAATCTGTTTACTTCGTAATAACGAACTTTCGGAATAACGAACCTTTATTTCATTTTGGATTAAGATATAATTACGGAAGTTCTCCTCGAAAACAGTGTGTGACACGGGGAGCGAATGCAGAGCGATTTTTATGTAGACTGAATTGTGAAGCGTTCGCGCATGCAGAGACGCGCTGTTAATTTTTGCTCTGCTGTATAATTTCGTAAGCGATCCGCATTTCGTCATAACGAAGCACATTTCTTTTGTTTCCCTTTGTGAACAGTGCTAAGAAACGACTTAGTTCTAACGAAAATTACGCTATAACCGTGTCCGTCGCAACCGAATTTTGCACCATGGACTGTAATGATAACTTTGTGACCTGAAGTTTTACTTCGTTGTAACCGCGTTCGTTGTAACGGGAGTGCACTGGAATAGCAACGTAGACGCAGGGAGAATTCTACATGTACACAGGGCACTGGCTCAACAATACATAGGCCTATTTGTGTTTCCTGCTTTCATTGCTTTACTTTACATGTATACGTCTTTTTGTTTTCACTTTTAAAACATCTAATCGTGTAGTTCCTGAACCAAGTTGATCATTTCTCACACCACTGGTATTTGAAAGAATTCCAAATGATGTCTGTCCTCGTGTCCTATCAGGTGGTTGATCAAAACCATTGGCATTGTACATGATCCTGATTTGTAATTAAACGGAATGCGTATTGTGATGCACAGAATTGAATCGTTTTTATCCTTTTGCCGTTTAGTGTATACTCGTGTGTGCAATACCGTTTTTATTATCGTTATTATTGATATAATAATGATAATTCTAATCATTTTCATTATATTGTTATTATTATCATTATCATTATTAGTAGTAGTACATGTAGTAGTAGTAGTAGATAGGGCGTGTTATTATTATGAGCTTGACGAGTGTCAGCCATTTGCGAGGTTAAAAAAATGAAAATGATTACTTGTTCAAAAATCATCGGTAGAGAGAACAGCATAAAGGCCAAATTTCGGAGATTCGAAGGTTCAAGTGTAGAGTGTACCAATGAACATACATTTTGCATCATCGTCATTATGATCGGCCCATGGGAAATCTCTATAGGCAATATATCACTGGTTTTAGTGAGGATTTTTTTTTCTCATTTTTCGATGAAAAATCCAGATGTGTATTTGCCCTAGGCATGTGAGTGTATCGGGTGAGTGTGTGTGTGTGTGTGTGTGAGGGGGGATGGTAGGGGTAGGGGTACAGCCTTTTCCAAGCAAATCGCACATCACATGATGCATCGTGGTGATTGGGGTATAACAATGGTAGGCTTATAATAAATAACTGAGGAATATCTTATAGTATAGAGTAAAGATCATGGTAGTTTTGGAATAGGCGACAGGTTTGGGGACTGGGCAGGTATACACATAAGCCACACAGGGTGTAATTAGGCAGTAAGGCAGAGAACATTTACATGCGATTAGGGGACAGAAGAAGGGTTAGATCGAACCACAGAACAACTGGCAAGCGACATATCGGGGTCCAAATGGATTACTCACAACAAGTAACATTCAGGCATATGAGCCTTGAACTAGCTTGTACGAGACTCGTTTACAATTCTGAAAATTCTTGTCTATATCAGCATGGGTCCCCAGATGGGTACCTAATAACCATGATAACGCAGTCGTCATACTCTCCCGAACTTTAGCAAAGATGGACACACTATAAAAGATATGTTTAGATTCGGCTCTCATCGTATAGAAATCGGGCCGTTCGTGACGTCATCTTAAACCATCGTATGACCTGTCCCGGCAATGGAGTTTCTCAGGCTCTGGCAGCATCTTCGTGAGCGGTGACAAAATCTTTGACGTGCCCCCCCCCCCCCCCCCCCCCCCCCAAAAAAAAAAAAAAAAAAAAATGCTCGAAACCTTGCGAAGATCAATTTTCGTGCTGAATTCATACATCCATTTTGCCCTTCGTTATAGGTCATCGTTGCGACGAGGTGAGGTTCTCACAGAGTGCTTGTGTGAAAATAACCGAATTTCACAAAATGATAAGAAATTCGGACATTTTCACATAAACCACACTATGTGAACCTGTGTTTGTTCCGTAAGGGATTGACCCATATTGTGGGCTTTGTGTGTCCTCCGTCCTTCGGTTAAACTGCTCCATAAAAATTCACATCTTCTTGTACGTACTTCATATGCCATCGTGTGCCTTCGAGTGTCATCATGTGACCTTGTAGGCATCGTATTTGCTTCGGCTGTTGATTGGCTTAACTCGGGGCCAACTTATTCGTGCAAAACTGAAAATTGGTGCGAAGTTGGCCCCGGACATGGTCAAAAGCCGATCAACAGCCGGAGCAGGTCACATGAAGATGTGAATCTGTTAAGAAGTCTACCGCTGAAGAACACACGAAGGAAACACAATGTCTAAACGAACATGCACGACGAACATTTCCCTATATACCCCTCGCAAAGTTGCTGCTGGAGCTTGAGAAACCCCACCATGCAGTGGTCTCATCAACTATGATGCTTGAGATGCCGTCGCGAATAATCCGATGTTAATACAGTACGATCAGAGCCGAATTTGAACATTTCCTTTATCATAGTATATGTCCATCTTTGTTTAATTTCGGGACAGTGTGGCGCCTGAATTAGAAACTGAACGTTCAGATGTAGCAGTTGTGTGCCGTTGGGTCACAGCCTGGATAGCCTGCATGCTTCTCAGGAAGTGCATGAGGAGTGCGTGCACGCGATCGTGTTCTATGAATACTGCGACGTGTTTGAAATTAACTCCTCTATCATAGTTCATCGCTGGAGCTATGGTTTTCGGAGGGCCTTTTCTAACAGTGCAGTTGGTTTCGATAATCTGATAATTAATGTTGGAGAGGACGTATTTCAGCCATCTCTCAGTATAATCCTTTAGACAGACGTAGCAGTAATATGTATCATTTGTCTTACAGATTACTGTAAGGCGCTTAGGAAATGGTACTTGCGTCATTGCAAACGTCATGACAGACACCATCTCACTGATTGTAGCGGCTGAAAATAGGCGCCCTTCATGTGGTTTACGGTTTTATATGAGTGCGTACGTGGGCGTATATACTGGGTAATAAGTTTCCGGGGGGGGGGGGGGCCGGGGGGTGTCAATTTTCTACATTGATTCTATGGGACATTACAGGACCCCAAAAGGGAGAAAACTTTGCACAGCTCTAAGATTTGCTTTAAAGGATGACTTAAGTCATCCTTTAAAGCAAAATAAATCATAGAGCTGTGCATAGTACTAATTTAGTCACTGTGTTCAAGTACCCAGTTGGTTAGGCGTATATCTTTGGTCAGTGAGATGGATATTTTGTGTTTTCATTGTCCTCATCGGCATATATGTCTAGAATCTTGATCGAAGACATACATTAACATCTTTTATCTAAATCTCTAGATTCCTGCACACAGGTGATGCTCTCAAGTTTGCTCGCACACTCAGTCTGATGCTCTCTAAAAGCGTAAATCTGCTGAAGATCCGTCAAAGAGGATAAAATTGGGTGCTGGAACAGTGAACTTGAGGCAGTTTACAGCGGTAATGAAATGTACATGTTGCAAAGTCACGTGTTGGGCAATGTCGATTCCCTCGCAACCCCTTTTATTTTGAACGAAGACTTCATAAAAAATGACAGAAACTTTGCAGAATTTCTCGATTTTCTCGACTTTGATGAGCATCCCTATAAATTTACAGAAGAAAGTAAGAACATTATGTAAATGTTGCTTTCGATGCTTCGGCTGTTGCAATAATCTCTTACATACATTTCAGCTCTGGCTTCGGGAATGATGAGTCCCAGGATGCTATTACCATGCATGAATATTGTTCCCATCTTGGTTTTAGTACTGCGACCAAATGGATGATGTTAATCTCTGTTACTGTTGCTCTTGTTCTTAAGTTCATAACGTTTTCATTTAGCCTGAATATGAACGATGAAACTTTTACAGCTGTTTTCTTGATTTTTAAAGTAAATGTAATAATAATGATAATAATAATAATAATAATAATAATAATAATAATAATAATAATAATAATAATAATAATAATGTGCAACTTATATTGCGCCATATCCACTCTGCAGGCGGTGTTCCAAGCACATACATTAACTATTAGGGCCTATTACCCCAGTAACCGGATACGTTGAGCATGCTTCTCGGCAGGGCACTGTACGTAGGCCGTAGTACCCGGCCGGGATGAATCTGATGTATATAGCAATGTTACAGAGTCTTTGCCGACTGTTGTCCGATGATAAAATGAAATTTACACACATAAATAGCGCAAGTTGATAGCACTTTCTTGAATATTAATTTTCGACTCATATATTTTATGACGATATTTCGGAACTGAGCTTAACGATTACATGGAACAAAGATCAAATAGCTCAGTTTATGTTTTCCAGTTGTGTCTTTATAAAATGCGAAAATTCGAGCCTTGTCTAGTGGCAAGAGCAAAAGTCGCATGTCATTGGTATAGGATGGTCGTACTGAAATTGAAATTATACATGAAAACCAGGGAAACTGTACTTAAATCAAATGCAAAAAGGAGGTTGTGAAAATTTCATGTTATTTTATGTAAAAGTTATCGATCAGTAACGGTAGGCTATAATAATTATCATGCAAAGTATTATGCAAAGTAGTGAGTTGACGATGTCAGGAACTCATTAAACGCGTCCGGTCATGACGCTGTGTTTCTATCAATGCTGCATGAAAATTCTCGAAACACGTAAAGTATACATGTTTCTCATCTCATCAGTTTTCATTTTATTACTCCATGAGGATTATGTGCTCTTTCTACAGGAAGTGAAAACATGAAATTGCTTTTGGATACTTGAGTTGATGTTATCAATAAGACTGGCCCTATCATACTGATTTTGCTCCTATATTCCAGCAGATGCGATGACGTGCAGATTAAATCTTTATCTCTAGCTTGTTCCAATGCAGATGCTGACTGCAACACTGTTCCCACACCGATGGGATGATCATTAAGTAACATTTATCTCTTGCTTCTTAAAGACAGATGTTAGCCTGGAGTTTGCTCCCACAGTCCGGTTGATGGAATGAAGACAGACCTTATAAATGGCTTGCCTTTCAACAAGGCTGTTAAATTTCGAGAAGACTCGACTTTGCAAGATGTTGGCACCCCTTGTTCTCCTCTCCTTCGTCGTAGCAGCCACGGCGGGTAAGACAGACAATTATATACTTTGGTGTGGTTGGACAATCCAGACTGCCTGTCTTTATTTTATTGCACCGATAATTCTGCTTTACCAAAAAAAAAAAAAAAAAAAAAAAAAAAAAAAAAAAATTAGAAAGAAAGAAAGAAAGGAAGAAAACTCTTGTTTTTGATATGGGCGGTGGTTATGGAGGGGATTGTACTTGCTGATGAATGGCACACCAGAACCAGTGGGTTTTGCCAAACAAATCCAACCATTGAATAAGTGTTGAGCAGTTGGGATGTACTATCATGTATGGTGCGGTTTATTTGGCAGGGCAATTTTTCTCAAATATATTGTGTTATCTCAAATATATTTTAATCTCATCAGTGTTTCAACTATAAAGCTGAAGTGCGAGAGATTTCACACATACGAAATCCAAGGGACACTCGATTGTTTACCCTGTCCGAAAGTGTTACAAAGGATGGATGGATCATAACCCGCTTTCAGAAGGGCACTCATAGATAAAAAGATAATGGCAGCATGACATGAAAACACATTTCAGCGGAATATCAGTAGCCCTGTTCCACATTGGATACCGTCATTTTCACCGTGACCTTCTTTATGTTCTATAAGAGCTTCTTTACATTTTTCATATGTCAGCATTCTTGTTTGCTTCTGTCAATCTAACTCTTATTTTCCAACATCCATTCAAGACATTCATAGTATCGCAAAATATCAGTTTTTTGTTTTGTTTTGTTCTGTTTTTTTTTCGTTGGGTTATTGCTATCAAACACATGCTCATGAACAAAAGTTTTACGTATTTCTTCTTAGGCTAGTAAGCTGCTCGGAAGGATGTGATTTATCCATGGCTGTATAATCTAAACCTAAAAGTTTGCAATCAAATAATATCTTGACATATCTTGGCTCAAAAGATTATCTGAAGTCAGAATGGTAATGATTAAATAATTATTTATGCTGTCGTTGCTGTCCAACGGCGGCATGCAGGTTGACAACTAAAATGTACGGAAACAAGAAACAATAATTAAGGATCATTTTTCAAGCCTCGTTCCGTCTAAAATTCTTGTTCCGTACTGAACAGACGCCAGAAGCCATTGGAAATAAAACTGTGCTGGAATCGCGACGGTCACACCTTGTATCATATATAAAGTGGTATTGAAATCGTATCCGGAAAATGATACCATCATTATGCACCAAGAACAATGGATTCTCCGACCTAAAAAAAACTTGAGCCCATGGCTTCATCAAGGCGTACCGGAAATATACTGACAGAGGACGCATGAGGCCAACGCAGAAAAAAAAAAAAATTCACGTTGTCATTCAGACTTCCACCTAAATATCGATTTTCCATTTCATTATAGGCAAACTGCTCCACGAGATCAATTTGTCCCATCAATCATTATTTTAATCAAACCATGGATCTGGGATACAAAGTAAGATCAATCATGATTATCGTACCTCTTATTGTGTGCGAGCAATATTGATGCACTGTATGGGCAGACACATTTTGATATACAAGTCCCATCAAGCCATATCTTGTATATGAGTGATATCATGAACACAGACATAACAGGAGAATTGAATTTTTCGTTTGCAGGGTTTCGGTTTCAAAATACCATTCATGAACGACATAATATTATTACGTTGTCTTTCTAGTCAGGTAGTCTCAGTATAAACCAACAGATTTGGCCTATACATGTATTTCATATCATTCGAACACACTGGCTGCCCCCCCCCCCCCCCCCCCCGTGAAAAATGAATGTAAACTTAGAAATTCTTAGGGTTCACTTCCCGAATCCTCCCCTCCCCCCCCCCCCCCCCCAGGAAATAGAGGGGGGGGGGGGGAGAGAGAGAGAGCGTTCCACAGTGCCTACCCTACAAATTATGGTATCAAAATGCCGGTGTTGTCACGGTATGCATGGAACCATGCATGGTACAAACCATGAAGATATATCAATAGCCCAGTCTAGAATATATTATGGTGTGATTCTTTTCATTCCCAAAGATTGCGGCGTCCCCGCGATCCAGCCTGTAAATACGATGATCGTTGGCGGCAACGATGCGACCGAAGGCAGTTGGCCCTGGCAAGTTGGCATAATCAAGAACTACCTGGTGGGATCCGGTGGTTACCACATGTGCGGCGCCACTCTCATCAACGACCAGTGGATCGTGTCTGCCGCCCACTGCTTCTAGTGAGCATGAAAGCACCTTTTTTTTAAAAAAACATATCCGTAATAATTGTATCATGGTGGGATTTATGCACCCCTTGTTGTAGATAATACACAAACGGAAATAAAAACTGAGTTGATATAGATTGCTACTTTTTAAGGAACATGTAACAATGTACTAAATGCACGGGTTTTTTTTTTTTCAAATTCACCCCCCCCCCCCCCCCCCCTTAAAGGCAGGCCTGTGATGTTGACAGAGATGTTAAGGAACATGTAACAATGTAGTAAATGCACGGGTTGTTTTTGTTTGTTTTTTCAAATGCACCCCCCCCCCCTTAAAGGCAGGCCTATGATGTTGACAGAGATCTGTTAACAAGCATTGTAAAGATAATGTCAGCTGAAATGCGAATGTCTTTAAAAGATATATGACATGCTCTGCAAGTTTCTTGCAGGGGGCCGCGAAACCTCCCCCACCCACTTTTAGCTCAAACAAAAAACAAACGGCTATACATAAAAGAAACCACAACAAAATCATCACTTCCGCCCGAGAATCTTCCCGTCAAAAAGAAAGGGGGGGCAGAGAGGTACCATCAACCGTTGATCCCATCCCCCCCCCCCCCCCACACACACACAAAGTGGCCCCTGTCTTCTCTTCAACGTGGCTGACTTTTAAAGGATGATTTCAATTAATTTTCTCTAGAGAATGCGATGAAAAAAGAATCACGGCGAGAACGCTGTGAAACATTTGAGATCGTTGGGGCCTTACTTGTAAGAGGGTTTCAGTGGCTGGGAAAAATGAGCGTTCATGTGAATTGACTCCTGAAGTGTTCACGCAGCTGTGGCACAAATTCTATTTTGAATTTGTCGTTTTGGTTTTATTTACACATGAATTAACTCACTACATCGATATGTACGTACATGAACTCATGCAACCACTTCCTCCCTCATTAGACCATGGAGCGTGTAAGTCGACGGTACGTCCACCCCAAGAATCAAAGCGTACAGTGACCCTGCAAGCATAAAAAACTGTCATGTACACTGTAAAAACAGCGGTGTTAAGGGGGTTTCACACCAAGCTTTACGTAGAGTTACGTAGTGTTACGTAGTGTTGCGTAGTGACTACGCAACACTACGCCACTATACGCAGTTAGAACGCAACTCTACGTAAGAGGACGCCGAGGGACGCAAAATAGGTACGCAAGATGTACGCAAAAAATTAAACATGTTTAATTTTTTCGCGTACCCTCCGCGTAGAGCTCTGATACGCAGGTTTTACGCAAGTCTACGCAACACTACGCAATACTACGCAACTGTGCGCCATCTATACGCAACAGTACGCCACCGAACCCCTTTCACACCAGAGCACTTTTTGTGCTCGCGTATGACATGGCGTAGTGTTGCGTACTGTTACGTAGACATTTGCGTAGACTTGCGTTGACTTGGCGTACATTTTCGTAGACTTGCGTAGGCCTGGCATACATTTGCGTAGTGTTGCTTACAGTTGCGTAGCCTATTATCATAGGTGCAGATTTGGCATTCAAATGCCTGACCCATGTTAGAAAACTGCTTAATATCATTCATTCCATTGGACTCTGAATTGCTGGTGATTGTATAGCCTACTTACCTGTGCTCTTCGAGACTTGTACTTAAATATTTTTCTTCTGTAGGCGTAATAATTGTGAAATGCCGAAAAGGAAGAACAAAAGGTGTGGTAGGAACAAGAATTCTCCTGCTCGTTATACATGCCTCTCGTGATCAAAATGCAGACAATTCGCCAGCACTAGTAGACCCAAACGCATTTTCTTCAACCCGTCTGGTTCGTGAAAGCCTTTACTTGTAGACTCGCTGCTGGCGAGTCATGCCACAAAATGACAGAGGCTTCATCAGCCAAGTCCTCAGCGCAAGAGCATCATCTCCCACAAGGAAGTAGTCAAATGGCTGCATGGTCATCATGGGGCAGAGGGTCTGTTGAAGGGAGGTTCAGCTTGATGGCTTAATGGCTGTCTTGAAAGGGCTCTGGTTGAACACGGGGCGATCGTTAACGGCCCGTTAACGATCGCCCCGTTACTGTCCAGGCATGCTAACCTGGAAATATCAAAGTGCACGTTACTTGAATATGAGACCATTCCGAAGCAAATAATTTTCACACAACAACAGATATAATGTTCTCTTAAATGAATCCCACAAGGATTTGAACAATCACCCCCCAGCATTCCACTGATTCCCACTGATCAGTTACTAGCCATCCCTTTTAATCGAGAAGAACCCTTTGAAGTTATAAAACAAATTTCAGGTCTTTGCAGGTTTCTTGATGACAACATGTTTATAAGCAAATCGAAATCCATATTGTAGGGTCTTGTAGGTATTGTAAACCTTAAAGTTACGGCAGGTTTCAGGTTCCAAAGATTCCAGAAGTTGGCATCTTGTATTCGTGTCAGGAGTTAATTGAATACCTGTGGCGCCATCCGCATAAAATTGATTATCTTAATGAAGAAAAATCTTCGGCATGCAGTTCTTTCATCAGTTGTTCATATTGCCGATGTATGGATCAACGCCGGATCCAAGGTTTGATCCACACTCTCCTTCTCATTGTTGCAACAGCTCGTTTTCTTCTCTTTTTACGTTCTTGAAAACGTTCGCATTCTGCGATGCGAATCTGTAGGGCGTCCAAAATGCTGAGGAATTAAAGATAGTAGCAAAGGATATAACCCCCCCCCCCCCCATGATATTTTCGAACAGCATGCAAGAGTGAACTAAAAAGCAGAAGGCTAAATGTGCTGAAGTAGCTCCGCAGTTTCATTAATTTGTTAAAAAATCGCTTCTTAATTACAGTTGTTATTGTAATCCCTGCAGCATAGACATGCGTACTGTATATTATATCATTAATTTCCTATCATATCGTGGTTAATGCAAGTCAAACGACTGTGTTTTAAATTTACTTATGTATGTTGACTTGCAGAAAATAAAGTATCTATCAAACAAAATCAAACACATTAATCGGCGGTACGCAACTCTACGCAACTGCAAGCAACTCTACGCGGTCTGTACGCCCGGCCTACGTATATATACGCAACTCTACGCCCGTTATACGCAAAATACGCTACGCGGATACGTGCTTCCTACGCAACCATACGTAACTCTACGCCTGGACTACGCCGGGACTACGCCAGTCCTACGCGTAGCATCGTGATTATTTTTCATGAGTACGCAGGCAATTTCGGCGTAGACGCTACGCAACTCTACGCAACTGTACGCAAAGCTCGGTGTGAAACCCCCTTTAGATTTAACACCACAGGTGTTAAATCTAACACCGATCAAACTTCAATAAAGGACCACACCCACAGGTGTTGAAAATGCACTGTGATGGTGTTAAAAAGTGTTCACCTGACACTTTGTGGTGTTAATTTGACACTGTACCTGGTGTTATTTTGACACTGTACTGGTGTTAATTCAAAAATGACACCACATGGTGTTGATTTGATATTTGTTGGTGTTAATATGGTTTAACACCTGTCCGGCTTCAATAAGAGACCACACCAGCTGGTGTTACTGTGGTGTAAATTTATTTTCACATTTTTTCAAAAATCTAGTATTTTAATGTAAAATTCTTGATCGTCTTGTTTAAATTAAAAATCAACAAGAAGTGCAGTTACTAAGAAACTCTTCAAAAAAACAGTTTTATATTTGGAAATGACACCCGGAGGTGTTAATTTAACACCATAAATGAGCACCGAAAATTTATCACCAGCTCGGTGTTCACTATTTAACACCGGACTTTTTGCAGTGTATCATGGCCTCAACGTCTATGTCAAAATACATGTACAACAAAGGGAACAGTATTCAGAAGGAATCGCTGAAGACCGGCAAAACTGACATGCAAAACTATTGAGTCTTTTTTTTTTATTGGCACAGCAGCTGTAACTTCATTCGAATTTTACATCTGCACTGGGCTATCGCTTACGTATTGATAGTCTCATACATAGGGCATATTTCACCACAGCAATTGGGAGGTTTTGAGATAGGAATAGAGAAAAGGCCTTCGTCTTACACAGAGGAGTTTAATTTGTGAACAAACGATATGACGTTAAGCAATCGGTACAAGAGTGTTCAATGTGATATCAATGTTCTTTCCCCGCCATTCCCCGTAGTCGTTGGAAGCGTCTCTCAGACTACACCATCACCGTTGGTTCCCATGACCGCGATGATGTCGACAAGAACCAGCAAAACCTGAAGCTTGGTGGTATCTGGGTGCATGAGGACTACAACTCCCGCACCCTCGATAACGACATCGCTATGTTGAAACTTGAACAGCCCATCACTTTCACTGACTACATTAGCCCCGCCTGCGTGGCCACCAACGACTACCCGGCTGGCACCACATGTGTCGTAACAGGCTGGGGAGACCAGGAGAGTGAGTATAGCCAGTGGGGATGCCTGACCATGCTGGAGTCTGCATAGTAGGTAGCGCACCGCGCTAAATCATTCCATCTCAAAAGAAAAGTAAAAAATGTCATCAAGCCTGGCCTGGAAATAGCACACAAAATAGTCAATTCAAAGACCGGGCGAGACATTTTGTCGCAGAGGCAGCTGTGACTAACTCTACGTTAGGAAAGTGTAAGAATATTGTATTATATAGATTTAAGACTATAAAGTAAATACAATTTTATATACGTATAATGCATGTCGAATAAATGCGTATGATATATTAGTCATGCAGGGTGGAAAACCTCAACTGCCATATAAGTGTACATTCTTACAGGTTTTGCTTGATCTGTGGTCTTTATAGCCGCCGTTGACGACACTGATCTCCAGGAGGTCTATGTGCCCATCATTGACACCGAGGTGTGCAACCGTCAGAATTGGTACAATGGCGCTATCACCGACAACATGTTCTGTGCCGGATATCCCGAAGGTGGCCAGGACTCATGTCAGGTGCGTCACAAAATATGAATGAACCTTCATTTATCCCGAACACGCAATAGCTCTATAGGTGAATAGAATGATAAGAGAGGAGTATAGATAGAAAGGAAAAACAAAAACAGATAGGAGAGAGAGATCGATCGAGCGTTCGAACAATCGATAGATAGATAAATGGAGAGATGGATAGAAAATAGGTAGATGGAGTAAATAGAAAGCTACATGAAATAAATAAGGGAACACGGGAGTGTTGGTACATTGTTAGTTTGTTTTAGATAATAGAGGAAAAAAGGAGAGGAAAGAGGGAGATGAAAGAGAGGGAAACTAAGAAAAGGATCAAATAATGATTGACATTGTGTATGCGTGCAGTGCTATTTTGATATCTATTAAAAGAATGAGCTACTTGTAAGCATTGTTCGCAAGTTGGTCGTCACAGTCCCCATACATCATACCAGACAATAGTACTGGTTCGTTTTGGGTACTCTGAGGGCAAGGTTATGATATCTGAGTTGTGCGTACACTATACCATGAATAACTCTCTTGAAGAATTATTGTTATATAGGAATGTTTTAGGGTGTACAGGAAAATGAAAGAATATAATGAATATGATGAAAGACGAGATAGATGAAATAATCCCTTTCATTATAGTAATAATAACGTGTATGTAAAGATGAGATTACATGAAATGCCTATTTATTTTTAAAAGGATAAACGCTAGTCTGTAAATCTCAGTGCATAATGACATGTTGGAGAAAACAAGAGAAAATGACACTATCGCCCGTCCTGCATGTATGTATGTATGTATGTATGTACGTATGTATGGTATGTGTATGTCTTGATATACCACTGAATCCTCTTGACACTTTTGGCATTGTTGATGCACACAATAAAGTTTGTCGCTATCGTAATCTGTGCAGGGAGACAGTGGCGGACCTTTTGTGTGCCGGAACCAAGCAGGAGCTTGGGAACTGACTGGAGTAGTGAGCTGGGGATACGGCTGCGCTGATGCCCTCAATCCAGGAGTCTACACCAGGGTTACCCGCTACAATAACTGGATCAACGGTATCATGTCCAACAACTAAAAGACAGTGGAATGTGTGTAGGGTCACAGAAACAAGTAAACATATATCAATACAGGTACCGTGATCTAATGAAATCAAGTTAAAAACCAAATCAAATTCTAGAGTGTCCTCTGGCAGCAATTTTGCGAGGGGTGTTTCATCAATGGGCAATGTATAAAGTGAAGCTTTATTGTTTCATATAATGAAATAAAATGAAATATTGTAAAATTTTCTCTTGTTTGTGTTTACGGTTATTGAAGAGTATTATGTCGTGTCATAATGCATGAATATGCTTGAGTGAGTCCATGTATACGTGATGTCTGATTGCATGGAAATCATACTCCTGGGGTCCTGAGAACATTCAATACGTAGAAGTCTGTAGATATGTTGATTGATTGAGTGAGTGAGTGATTATATATTTCCATACAAAGCATTAGATACGCGATTTACAATTCTGAGTATTATATAAAGTGAAGTACAGCTAAGAAAAAAAGTAGTAAATTCTACCAGCAAGGTATTAATATCCGTAACGTGAAGATTGTCTTGTTCATCATGGTGGCGCTGTCAATGTCTTGATTGTCATAACATATAGGTATATAAAAAGAATCTTAAAAGCTGTCTGTCTCAACACTTGCTACAGACTGATAACACCTAGTAGGATTTTGTTTTTAAATGTTGGCATTGTCGTGCAAACCTATTTATATAAATATACAGCCATAAGAATTAAATACAATCTCTCTGGATATGTAACGCGAGCATCCCCTGAAATCAAGGAGACAAGAATAGCTTCAAAGAGCACATGCAGTATACACATCATCACATCATGCACATGACATCACACTCATAAATACACACCATCACACAAATGCACACACCCACACACACACACACACACACACACACACACACACACACAAATACTTCCGAGATTCTCCGACACCTTGCCCTCTGCAATTTCTTTCCTAAGTCCTATTTTTCTGCCACATTCTTGTTTGTCTTGGCTCGGGTTTTCGGAAGGATGTCCGTTCCTTTCTGCTGCTGCTGGTCGTAACTGTGCAGACAGTCTAACCATGTGTTTCTCTTTCTGGAAGCAGTAATTCCTCTTTCCAAATTCTTTACGGTACTCTCACGCGTTAGTCCGTGCGAGGTATACTATTGGTTTAATCATAAAGAGTATAGGTCACTCCGTTCTGGAAAAGGCAGAAACAGTAAGAGGAAATGAAACCGAAAGTATCGATTGCTTGTTTTAAGATACACGGGTACATACGTATAAATATGTAAGACATATAATTATGGTTATACATATATATGCCTATATGTATATTCTCAACAATCCTCAACAAACTATATATTCCTGACGGACCCAACATATATGTATATATATATATATATATATATATATATATATATATATATATACTTGACGATTCTATCCTACTATGAAAAGTGCTCGATATCCTCAAAGGAAGAGCTTTAGACAGAAGTATTGGAACAAGTTCACGCGGTTGACTGCAGGTTCATCCGTATTTATTGCAACTCTGAGTTTCATGCAACCTCCATGAGGTGCAATCATCAGGCAATTATAAGACTTCCCAGATTTATGGGAAGTAATAATTGCCTGATGATTGCACCTCATGGAGGTTGCATGAAACTTAGAGTTGCAATAAATACGGATGAACCTGCAGTCAACCGCGTGAACTTGCTCCAGTACTTCTGTCTATATATGTACATATATATATATATATATATGTGTGTGTGTGTGTGTGTGTGTGTGTGTGTGTGTGTGTATGTGTGTGTGTGTGTGTGTATAGTCATTATCCATACTGATCAAGGGGAAGTAACGTTAACAAAATGCAACATTATTAATACCCCATCATGACTCAGAATAATATTGCGTCTATCAATCGGTTCTTATAGTATGCTTTGTGCATTGTAATTTCAGAATAGTGGGCCACGGTAGGCCTAGACCACTGACCGTGGACAATGTGAAAGATAAAAGACTTTTATTTCAAGACTTTTGTTAGCAGCTCAAAATCTAGCCAAACCATACAATGTCAATCGAGGAACTTACTGTAAATACGCCTGCATGAGAACGCTCTGTTTCACAGAGAAGTTACATAACGAGGCACGGGAAGATTTAAATGAGCCCTCATGCCGCTTATGGTATAAACCAGGACTCGACACTTAACTTTTTTCCCGCTGGTGGCCCGTTTGGGTCACTAGAATCTTTCAATCTGAAATTTTGGTGGCCCAAAATATGAGCAAACGTAACTATCCATTTTTAATATTGTAGTTGCCCGATCGGGCTATCAAAAGATAACAGTTTTTGAAATTTGGCGGCCCGGCATCAATATTTAGTGGTCCCAGGTTAACATTGGGGATACAAATTTCCCCATTTTGTGAAAAACGTATAAGAATGATGATAAAAGTGAAATAAATTTTGAACAGGAAAAGACACAGTTAGCGGAAGACAACTATAAGTAGCTGATAGCTTTAAAGGATAGGTAACACAAAGAAGTAGATAGGCAGGCTGAGAGATTGAAGTGTGATGTGAGGAAAAATTGCAACAGTTAGCAAATGCATACTAAAAAAAAAAAAAAAAAAAAAAAAAAAAAAAAAAGTTTATGATACACACATTGCACAACGCGCAACTATTGAGAACATGCCATGCCAGGACAACAGTGCAAAATATTTGCATTTCAACCAGTTTCACAGGATATAACCTTCACCTTTACCGCTGACAGCAATCCAGACATGGAGCACCTAGATTGATGAGTCGTACCACTGTGGTAATGGCAGTCACACAATAACAGAAGGTCATCGTTGCTAGGCAATCAACATAGTGTGCACAAAGTGATTTACTCGGAGACCAGAATATTGCAACAAAGCGATCCTGAATTCTAGCTGGGAAGGAAATGAATAACAAACTTTCGAATCTACGAATCACGCATTTCCTCCTTGTCTCGGATTACAAATCCAGCCATGTATTTACAAAGAACGACCAACTTGTCGCCAACGTGTGTAAAATGAAATTGTGCGTGCATGTGTGTGCGCGTATGTGTTCATATGTGCATAAATAAATAGATATGTACATGTATATGTACTTTACTATACAAATCAATTACAAAGTAGACTTAAGCTTCACTGTCCTTGAATGCGTCAGAGCAAGGCGGGATAAATTGTAGAAATGTATAACAAACTTCTCACTGCTGAATTGTTCACGTAAAGTTAATAGTCACAATGGTAAAGCAAAATAGTATCAGTAGAAATGACTGACGGTGGCCGATGTGGCAGGAGTGGCAGTGGAATACTAGTAGTATACTAGTAGTTGCAATAATAGTTCACATTAAAGAAGTAGTGATAGACGAAGTAAAGGTATATAGCAGTAGTATCTCTATTAGGTAGAAGCAGCAGTGGTATTGTGTATAACGGTTAGCATGGTTAGTTGTATAGCACTATGGTATAATAATTCTCATCCCTGGTAGTAGTAGAAGTACTAGCAGTAGTAGTAGTAGTTGTTGTTGTTGTTGTGGTGGTGGTGGTGGTAGCAGTAGGAGCAGCAGTGATAGTTGTGACTGTTGGTAGTAGTGGTAATAGTAGTGGTAGCACACTTTGTTGTAGTTGTGGCAGAAGTATAGAAGTGGCACTGTTAGTGGCAGTGGTAGTAGTAGCTAGCAGTAGTAGTAGTCGAAGTGGTAGTAGTGATGGTTGCAGCTGTCGTAGTGGTGAGTGGTGGTAGTAGCAGAATAGTTATGGCATCGGTGGTAGTAGTGGCAGTGGTTGTAGAAGTAGAAGTGTGTAGTAGTAGTAAGTAGTAGTAGCAGTTGTAGTAGGAATGGTGATGAAAGTAGTGGCAGTTGTAGTAAGTAGTAGTAGTAGTAGTAGTAGTAGTAGTAGTAGTAGTAGTAGTAGTAGGAATAGTAGTGATAGCAGTAGTTGCTGTAGCAGTGCTGGTAATCAATAATCAAATTTCTCTTTCGACTATTGCAATGTCAAACAAGCCACACACAAAAAAAAAAATCCGCTTTGAAAAAAAGAAAACTCTTTTTGGACTGTAAGAGTATATATAATTTCAACGAGAGAAAGTGGCTTCTGCCCTCTTGACCCTTTATACACAGTGGTCCTTTCTCTGTCGGTCGCAGTTTCCACAACTTGATAGTCACAGTATTGTTTCATTTTGTACGCCTTGCGGTTTATAGGTAACTGCTGTGTAAAGTTTCTTTATTTCAATGCCAAGCATTGAAAGTACACATGTATATGACATGTCTTTCTCGTAGCTACTTCTCATTTGTTGACTTTCCTATTTTCATAAAATGGAATCAATAGAATGATTGCTACAAAAAATATTCATCTCAAAGCTTAAAAGTGCACGGGAACAACGTCCTATAAAAACATGGAGGGTCTATTTCCGTGTAACTTCCTTCTTGGAATGAGCAGCGTCAGTGAATGAGTAAGGTATTTTTCTCTAAAATGAGTTATCTACATCTTTATTTTTTTCGTCGGACAAAATGAGTTTGTCCGATTATTCATTCCGTGTTTTTCAATAGCACATTATTTGGGAGAAAGATTGCCAGATGCATACCAGATATACAACAAAAAGTCAAAGCAATAACTTTTCTCTTGGAGATCCACTTTATCAAAACCTTCATTGCAAGTGTTCTAATACTGTATAAAGCATCAATGCAGAAATACGCTAACTCTGTACGCATCACACTGCAGCCCACCTTCGAATCCCTTCAATCCTAATTCATTATACTTGCTCAATAAATGTCTTTATTCTTGGTTAAAGGCTAGGTCTCGCGGGTTGCGTATGCATGGGTGCTTACATCAGACATGTCCCAATCTGTTAATTTTGTTTACACACGTATTCATTTCATTTATTTGAACAGAACTGTCCATTCAGATGAACTGGTCTCCCATGATATCCTGTAAACGAATGAAAATAGACACGTTACAAACTTCCGAACAATCAACAACAGCTAATGAAAAACAGCAACTCTAAAATTAGAAAATGTTTCAAGAAGCAACTAGAACACAGAGCACAGGTAAAGAGAACTTAATTTGAGTAAAAATATGCTTGTGCAAAGGGATAAAATGATATAGATGATGATACTGCTAACCATCATTTCATTTCTATAAAGCTATCCCCACATAAACTAACATTATTATGACGACGTCATTAAAATCTTAGATCCTTTTTATCACTGTTCAGCAGGACATGAATTATCTAGATTACAAGAGGTGCAAGCAGTGATTACGTTAGAGTATTGACCCAACTGGGCTGCATTGTCCCGATCAGATAATGATCTAACCCATAACATGATTCATAATTTAATGGGATAGTTCAATTCTGTTCTGCAAAAGGGTGTAAGAGCTTTGTTGTTGGTTTTGGAGGGGGGGGGGGGGAGGTTGGTTGCTTTTTTACCTTGTCGTTATGACTTACAAAACACTAAATAATTGAACTCTGCAAGTTTTGACGTATGTATCTAAGCACACCCGCAGTTCCGCGTTAGATCATGCATAACATTAAAAAACAAAATTTTCATGTACAATGGTATTTAATACCTTCTGCCCTGTAACTGTGACTTAATAGAGGAGGCATTATAACGAGTAGGCCAACACTTACAACATTATTGATATGCAAAAAAAAACCAAACAAACATACAAACACAAACAAACAAATACACAAAACGAGCCAAGGAGCAAGCAAGCAAACAACCAAAGAAATTCCCTCTTGACAACTTCAGAGAATAGGCTGGCTTAGTAAAACATTCAATTTGCAGTCATCTTAACTTTACAACAAAGGCTACTCCTGAAAGCAGCTACAGCTTGCCCGCAGGCTTGTCCGCCATAGCAGCAGTTTACCCGAGTAAACCGGAATCCTAGTATGTACAAGTAGTGGGGTGAAAAAAAAAAATATATATATATATATATTGAGGCAATAGCGATTGGTATGCCTCCATCATGTCGCATTACATGCCATTCTATTGTCTTATTATATCTATGCTAAGGTACATCTTGTAAATGTGAGACGAGTTTCACATGAACGACAAGAAATTGAAATGACATGTTTGAACGTCTAATGGCACAACCGCAATATGCATTTAGATATACACTCCTTGTGCCATGTTTCATTTGGATGGTAGAATTGTTTTAGAGAGCAAATATTCAGAACTTTAGCATTTAACTTGATCTTTGACCCTTGTCATAATGACTCCATGGCCCACAACTTTCTTCACATAATCACTAACTGATAATATACATACCAAAAACAAATTTTCACAATACTTTTAAGCTATTTTCAAAATGTGGGGAAAAAAAACAGCGAAATTTTAGCATTTCCACTTGACCTTTGACCCAATAGCCAAAATCTTTCCTACAAAATCATCGTGCTTTGTGTATATACCCTGTTTGCATAAATGTATCCATTGAGTCATTTCCAAGATATGGAGGAAACACTGCAATTTCAGCATAATACCGGTAGTATAATTCAGCATTTTAACCTGACATTATAGCTTTGACATTTGACCCCATGACCCAAAACTTCCCAAGAGCATCATTTTCGGGCAATATATGTACATATAGTAAGTTTCATGAAAATACGTCGAGTTAATTCTGAGATATGGAGGGGGGACACAGTAATTTTAGCATTTTCACTTGACCTTCGCCCCTATGGCTCAAAACTAATTCCTACAGAGTCTTTATCTGGTAATACACATTAATGAACTTAGTTTCATGAAAAGACCACCAGGCATTACAGAGGTACTGGGAAAATTGTGACATTTTTGAAGAATTTGACTTTGACCTTCGACCGTGAGCGCGTTGATAGGCACAGCTACCTCCACTCATACATACATATGCCAAGGTGTATTAGAACACCTCAAACGGTTATGACGTCCATAAAATTGTTTTAGGGACGGAAGGACGGACGGACGGATAATCCGAAAACATAATGCCTCCCCTTGGCAGTGCGTAGTGGAAGCATGAAAGAAGGTGAACTCAGAGTCGTGAGTGTGTTTCTTTCGGACACCTCGTATCACCTCGCAAAACCGCGAGTTTTGTCACCTGCATCACTCAATAATTTTTTATCTACTATGCGAACTGAGCGTTCCTACTGAGCTATTAAGTATGTTGTAATGCAGGGTAAAGCAATGGAACTTGCAAAATGCTGCGAACCAGGAAGTCGCGTACTAAAAGGTCACAGATCAGGTCGCTGTCATGATCAATTCTGAATGACGTGCGGGATCTCCTGGTAAGAATTTTTCACGATTTTCGGCACACCGCTAGTCTCTTTACCCACTCTGTTCCTGCTAAAAATCGTCCC
Source organism: Diadema antillarum (assembly GCF_040938485.1). NCBI lineage: Eukaryota > Metazoa > Echinodermata > Echinoidea > Diadematoida > Diadematidae > Diadema > Diadema antillarum. The sequence goes on from NW_027271371.1 coordinate 852,018, forward strand.
TCGCATCGAACATCTAAAAACGTGGTCGACGGATCACCTCGCATTATGGGAGATAGGGACAAGGGGGAGGGGGCTGCTAACTTAGATTGTTGTTGTTATTATGGTTTTTTTTTTCTTCGACGGGCCTAACAACTGGAGGAGACGTCGCCGCGACTGACTCGGTCTCAGTTGCGGAGACGTCTCCGGTGAGTCGTCAATGGGTCTCCGCGAGGTCGCGGGGATGTCTCCCAGACCTCCCCGCCTTGGCGATAGGTCACCGAGACCAGCTGAAGACTGGAAAAAGTTTCCGAAAAAATCGAACATGTTCAATTCTCTCACGACTCCCCGGAGACCAGGCTCGTCTCAACGAGACGTCGAGGGGACATGGCAATCAGCGAGACTTGAGTCGCCACGAGGTCGCCACCTATGTAGTCTCCAAGCCAATGAGATACCAACTTTAATACCCATGGGGAATTGGGGATTTCAGTTCAACGTCATTTCCACTCGACTCTTTTCTCCCAGTTCCTTCCATTAAACAATGGAATTTAGCATGCAGCTCAAGTTTCATTTGAATAATTATTGTGATCCATTTCAAACAAATCCAATCATACAAAGCCTTTAAAACGTGGAATATGTTTTGACTCGGATCGTATCAGTCAATTTGAACAGACACAGATGCTGGCTGTGATTTTGACTTGGTATGTCACATTATAATTGCAAAATCCAGAACATATAACAAACAAACAAACTAACTAACTAACTAACTAGCAATTTTTGTTGATGATTGTCACAAATCATAACTGACTCATTTCCTGACAAAAGTTACTGTTGTCACGAACATTGCCTTGTAACAGTTCTGGTGCAGATGAGAAATAAAAGGGAAAATTACACAAAATTTTACGGAAATCGTTAAACATTCTAAGTTGCTATATGAGATTCAACAAATTTTGCTTCGAACTATGATTACAATAACACTAGTAATGTGAAACCTTTTTGGTCTAGACCAGACGCGAAACATTTATTGAAATGCATATTTACATTATTGATAATCCAGTCACACCGGAGTTTCCTTTGTGCACCTGCTTTTTGACTACTTTAGAAACTTGAGTCATTCAAGACGGACAGAATTCCAACAGTACGAGTTCAGTAACACGCAGTGACTCGATCAGTGGAATATAGCGACAATGGCTTCTTAAGATACGATGAAACAGCGGTCACACTGTCCCGAGATCATCACCAACCAGGCGACGTGGGGCTGTCGAGGATAGAAGGTGTGTTCTCATAGTCTCTCACCGGCATGACGAAATTCTCGTAGTTCTGGTCCGGGCCGTTCCTTCCTACTCCCATCAGTGGTGCTGACATGGGTGTGGAGACACTAGGCGACATACTCGAGGCCGACGGCCGAGTTGGTAGTTGAAGGGACCCACCTCGAGTAATGTCAGCTGGACCAAGATCCTTCATTGCCGTAGTCTGGGACGGGGTCGTATTCTCGTAGATGGATTCGTCATCCACGTATCGCACGGGTGCGAAAATCATCTGACTCAGTCGGTTCAACTTTTGCCTGAAAAAATTGGGTCGTTGAAGAGCAGAAGCGGTCGTGCCATGACTGCGGCTTGCGTTGCTAGGGGAGGGGGCGTGGCTGGTTTGATAACGCCGTGGCAATGAAGTGTTCGTCTCGTTCTCAGGTGCGGCATCTGTCTCGCTCTTAAAACTTCCACTATAATCAATGTCGTAGCTTTCAGATCGCTTCTTACGTGCGTGCCTTATCCCTATTACCATACACACACAGATGAGAAAGAGAACGGGTGTGCCTCCCGCAGTAAGACATGCAATCAGCACAACAGACTCGGTGAAACTTGAAGGCTTGTCACCTCCGTCCTCGTTAATGATCAACAGGTATGTGCGGTTGTTCGATATCCCAGTGGTTGTCCATGCCGTACATGTTATCTCCGTGCCATTGTCGGTATAGTTAAGCCAGCGATACGTAAGATGACGATGTCTGTGATTCCATTCATCGTCAACAAAAACGCGCGATCCTTCAAAGAAGTGGCGATCGTGTTGGGGATATACTTGCTCTCCGTTGATGAACCAGTCGTAGGTCTCAATCTGTGGGTCACCTGTTCCGTCACACGTGAATGTATTGCTGTCACCAACAAAATGTGTTCCGGGTGAACTAGTGATTGTCACTTCCGGCAGCATCACTAGGGGCCGCTGAGAGCACGACGGACTGTGGTACACCTTCGAGCCGTTTATTGGCATACAGAGAAACTCGATGCCGTTATCATCCGGCGCCAGCCGCCACTTCACGGTCATCTCGTGATTTGCTGAAAGCTCACTTATGTTGCCAGAAATCTCTCGTCGAAACCAGGCAAGCTGTGGTTGGTTATCGCTATCAAGAGCTCTCGTCGGTTCTGTTCTATCGGATTCATCGCCAGTAATAGTCCCATTGCTGTTTAGATTGGTGGGAGCAGAGATAGCCGACCATTTGCATTTAAGTAAAATGAATTGTCCAACTTCAAACCGTGAAGAGCCACCAACCGGAGAAGACGAACAATACAAGCTGTCGTACAGAGATAATGCTGAATGACAGCTTGCCATAAATAATGAGAAGAAGAGATGTTTCCAAATGTATTTCATCTTGCAGGGTTCGCATGCAACACTTCCAGCAGAATACAAACAAAACATAGAAGATCCCGAATTATCCACAATCCGTGACGGGGTGCAATTCAGCGACTGATGTCGTGACAAAGGTATGATCCACAGAAAATAAAGAAGTATGTAGCACACGACATCGACGTTGCGAAATCGCATTCACGTGCAATATACAGTCGACATTCAAATTATTTTAGAGCCTATGCTGCCTTTTTATATCCTCTTCATAGGATTGCGAACGATTTGTGTCTCTGTTTATTAATTCAAATCAAGGAGGCACGGTAGTCTGTTCCTGATGCTTTGCCTGAATGATGTCGTCTGCAGTGAACTTGTTTTTTAATCGTCTGCAACAGTATGGTAAGCCCAGCTGGTTGGCGTAAAATATGCTGAAATGAAGTACATGTCTGGTCGGGTGTCCGCCACGCACACACCAGCATGAAAAGTGCCCTATTGTATGATTTGTTGATGAAAATCTGAGGCTGTCGCAGGTTCACAGTGTCCTCTGCGGTTGTTTCGTTTCCGTTGCGCTGGTCCTGAATTTCCGATCGTTTGCTCGAGCCTCTCTATCTTTGTGCTTCCACCTCCCTGACAGGTTTGTTGGAGTAAAGCCATTGTTACGTGCGAAGCAGAATTTAGAGGGGAAAAAATCCACATCAGTTCACCTGTAATTGAAGATTGTCACAAAATGCACAATTCATTTTGACAATGCTGAGGCGAGGAAGAGTGTGTGTGTGTGTGTGTGTGTGTGTGTGCGTGTGTGTGCGTGTGCACGAGCGTATGGATTGTCAATCTATTGGTTGTTTTTGAACGGACAAATTAACTGTCCAACTTCATAATAATATGCTGAAACTTGGATATTCCTGATCTACAAACATGTGTGATTCGTTATACTTTAATAAAGATTACTTGACAGGTTTGACTCACAAACTGCTAGACTTCTTGAGTAATGGTCTTGGAACGTGGAGAAGACGATTCCACTGAAGCTTATGTGACGTTCAGATAGCAACAGTCATTCGATTAAATTTCTAGATAATCATGCCAACGAAGGTCCGTTATTCTAATCCCGTGGTCTCAATCGTTATCTGGTTATTGCAGTCAGGGTCCCGTTTCATAAAACTTGTTATCAGTAGCAACTATCACATTTCTATGACAAATTTGCTCTCGGCCAATCGGATGCGAGAATTTCAGTAACTTAATAATATTATCGTAACTTGTTATACTGAGAACAACGTTTATCAAACGGGACCCAGGTTTTGACTGCCATGTGACAGTACTAGCCCTGTTACGTTTGTATAACTTCCGCGGTGGGTAAGGGGTGCAGTTTGCTGTAACGTACCATGTGTACTCAGACAAATTGGATCGGGCGTGACAGTGCAACGGCGTAGCCAGGATTTCATCTTGGGGGGGGGGGCGGTTAGTCTGCGAGGAGCGAAGCGACCGAGCCCGAGCGAGCGGAGCGAGCGAGGGGGGGGGGGGAGGGTGTGGGAGGGGGGTGTCCCCCCTCCCACGGTAAGAACTTTTTGCATTTTGATGTTGCAATGGTGCAATTTGATGCATGTTTTTGCGCGTTTTATCGACGTGAAACAGTCCCACTTGTTTAAGGTAGCAGTATATTTTAGTGTAGATTATTATTGAACAATTTGCCTGTATAATGGTGTAATTTAAACACACTTCTTGTATTAATTATTTTCATTGAATATCATGAAGGCAACTGAACCCGGGCGAGCGGAGCGAGCGACGGGGAAGGGGAGAGTGTGGGAGGGGGGTGTCCCCCTCCCACGGTAAGAACTTTTTGCATTTTGATGTTGTAAATGGTGCAATTTGATGCATGTTTTTGCGCGTTTTATCGACGTGAAACAGTCCCACTCGTTTATGGTAGCAGTTTTATTTTGATGTAGATTATTATTGAACAATTTGCCTATAAAATGGTATGATTAGGTACACTTCTTGTATTAATTCTTTTCACTGAATATCATGAACGCGACTGAACCCGAGCGAGCGGAGCGAGCGAGGAGAAGAACTTTTTGCATTTTGATGTTGCAAATGGTGCAATTTGATGCATGTTTTTGCGCGTTTTATCGACGTGAAACAGTCCCACTTGTTTAAGGTATATAGCAGTATATTTTAGTGTAGATTATTATGGAACAACTTGCCTTTAAAATGGTGTAATCTAAATGCATTTCTTGTATTAATTCTTTTCACTGAATATCATGAACGCGACTGAACCCGAGCGAGTGGAGCGAGCGAGGGGGGAGGGGAGGGTGTGGGAGGGGGGTGTCCCCCCTCCCACGGTGAGAACTTTTTGCATTTTGACGTTGCAAATGGTGCAATTTGATGCATGTTTTTGCGTGTTTTAACGAGTTGAAACAGTCCCACTTGTTTAAGGTTGCAGTATATTTTAGTGTAGATTATTATTGAACAATTTGCCTATAAAATGGTATAATTTAAATACACTAGTCTTCTTGTATTAATTCTTACACTGAATATCATGAACGCTGTCTGTTCAGCAATCAAGCAGAAAAAGCATGCACACGAGGGTGTAGATAGGGGCATATCCCCTGCCACACGAAGGTGATTTTGCGTTTTCAGACCTGAAATTCAGCTATCTGGTGCAAAGTTTTGGTGCAATACTTTTTCATCGAAGCGGAATTTAGCTCTTATTCCGATGTGCACCATCTGTGTGTATGTATAATATCTAGTGAGGTAGAGCTTGGGGGAAGGGGGATTCCCCCTCCCGCTCGCGGAGCTTTTGCGTTTTTAGAATTGAAATAAAGCGATCTGGGTATAGCCACAGTCTACTTCTATGCATGGCGGGGGGGGGGGGGAGCAGGGAGAAGGCGTTGGCGAGTGTTATCTCCACCCTTCCCTTCCGATGGAGCTTTTGCCTTTTTAAGGTTGAAATTGAGATATCTATCGTATACGCATATTTGATGGAATCAACATTTCGGAAATCACCAAAAAAAAAAAAAAAAAAATGGGGGGGGGGCTGAGGGAGGAAAGGGTCGATTAAAAGGGGAAATTCCCCTTATACATTATTATTTATTTATTCGGCATTTGCAAAACAATACAAGTGATAACAGAGAAACAGAATAAACAAACAAAACACAAGAAAACAAAGTGTCAGGCTTTCCCTGTTGAGCTTCCCGAAGGAGCCGGGTTGGAAAAAAGCAATCAAAATTACTATGACCCTTGGGCCTCTCCAACCAACTTAAGGAAGCACATCAGGGAACTGTTGAACATAAAAGAAAAGAAATAATACAATTTTGAATTAAGCGTGTACACCAAGGGATTTTTTCTTCATACAAGCAAATAATATAATTGTGGCAAATGGGTATTCCTTCCACCCCCCCCCCGTAAAAAGAAAAGAAAAAAAATCCAGTATACAAAAAAAAAAATGTTATCAGAGTACATCTCAACAACAAATATCCCCTCTAACTGCACTGCAGTGTATGAAGCCAGCAAGTATCAACATCCCCCAAACCATCTTCAATACACTGTAAATATAAAAATAATTTCAAAACTTTAACTTCATCATTACCCTGAGACTACATAACCCAGCACTTTCTTTAAAATTCCCTTGTGTGGTATTACATACACCACTGTGCAATATACATTATATATCAGACGCCAAAAGTCATAAATACAGTAATATCAAATAATGCAAGGCATGATTTAAGGCATAAACATCCCCCCAGAAAAAAAAAAACGATAAAATTACTAATCAGTTCATGTTATATATGTCTTACACAAAAAATCTGAAACCCACATACAAAGATATAACTGGGTCGCAAACAAAACTGAATATCAATCAATATTCTGTGTTTTATGGCAACCAAGAGCAATCATGATAAGAAAAACAGCAAAAAAAAAATCACAATTATCAGGTAAAATCAATCATAATCTTCCTTTAGACATGTCCTGCATCTTCCAGGGATTGAAATTAGCTGAGTTACAATATACTGATGACACAGAAACCTGAAAAAAGTCGGTAAAATCCTCTCCAAATGAGAGCAGAAATCAGGGCACCAGGGCACCCGACCTGAGATAACACACTCATACAGTTTAACTTAACAAATTTGTGTATTTCAAACAAAGTCAAAGTACAGAGACTCTCATACACATGTACATTGTATGTTTATCATGCCTGTGGTTATCAATACACTACATTAAAATGAACCTTTCAGTTGTTGAAGGAAAGATGAGAAACATGAGGGAACCTTGAGTTTTCGGAATATAAGTGATAAGTCTTGTGCACTCAGAATTATTCATAATATTTTGTAAATCTAAAAAGTGTACTTAGCTAGGGAAAGAGGCACTGAGGGGGAGGGTTTGGGAGGGGGACACCCCTCCCAAGCACGAGAGATTTTGCATATTTTGAATTGAAATTCAACGATCTGGTGCACACTTTGAGTGAAATATTAAAAAAAATATATCTTATTTGATGAAAGGTTGCAAAGGAGACCCGCTTCATGTGCATGCATACAGTATACACGCATTTTTTTTTTCCGCCTCCCAAATCCCCGGTCCAAATCTTAGGGGGGGGGGGGGGGGGGGGGGCGACCGCCCCCATCGCCCCCCCCCCCCCCCCCCTGGCTACGCCAGTGTGACAGTGACACACGAGGCGACACCACAAGTCAGCGACTTGTGACTGGCTGCCGTAAACCATCTTTATGCTACAGATCCAGATGAATATTAGCGGTCGCAAAGGTTACATTATTGCGCTGTATATTGACTTGCACATTAATATTTTGATTTGACTGGAGTAAATAATATCAGTACCTTCAGATGTCATGGAGCACTTTCAGCAGTTACATGTACTTCAAAGCAGACAGACAGGGAAGAAAATAACACTTTCTTCACTTTTTGTGGTTTTTGTATTCCTCTTAGGTCCCTATACTTCATGTACTTGATAACCTGATCAAACATTAAGTCATCACACATGAATGGTAAACACCATGGCATCTACATCTTTTGAAGGAAATACCCATTTGCGTTGAACATCCTTTGTTCATGCATTGCCGTCTGATGAGAATGCACGTGTAAGCCTACTTTGTCTACTATATTTATTATCATGAGCTGTTGCAGTGCGTTCTTTCGTTTACCGCCATATTTGTCTGAAGCTGTTGTTATCAACACAGCACGAGCACAATTTCAGTTAAAGCCTATAACTTTGGATCGGGAAGTAAAAATGCCAACGGGAATTCCCCTAAAGACGAAAGCTGGAAAGAATGAAATCAGTAAATCAGAAAAACACTAGCAGAAGGTCTTAGGAAAATAGAAACACAGAACGATTTGAGTCATTTCATCAATTACGTGTAATTACTCTCCAATGGAAATGTCACACAGCCGCCGTGGTCACATGACTGAGATGTCGCTTTCTTTGACTGAAAATGTTGTAAAGGTGTCAGAAAATGTCATTATCTTTGAGATACATCGGAGAATGAGGATCACATTGTTGAAAGAATGTAAAAGTACCGAAATAATACTTCACGTAAATATACACACACACATGCATAAACATAAAACAATTATAACACAAGCACATCAGCATCTGCCACTGACAGGCAACATTTATTGGAAATTTGTCGGAAATACAGCTATGACCATGCATGCCAACTATCAACTCTGTATAAATGTGATGTTCAAACGGCAATGTACGGGATGCAAATCCAAAAAGCTGACCTCACTTGCTGCGATTCATTTCAACTTGCAATTTGAGGGTGGTTGCAGTGCAAAATACTAGTACCTGAATACGACATTGCCAGCATCTGAGGAAACATATCCATGTATACACGCGAGTCTTATTTCCCTACATCATCTCAGCATTCAGTGAACTACATTTCTCAGCCTCTGGCTTGAATCAAGACTACGTGACTTCATTAATCTTTCTTCTGATGGATCCATGTAATAGATGGTTCCAAAAAAGCAAACTCCTCCGCCCTTTTCCATATTATTATAAGAAAAATACTCATTAATGGGACATTTTTTTTTTTTTTTTTTTTTTGGTGTTCAAATGTAAACATTTTTTTTTAAGTACATCAAAGTTATGTTGGAAACTTTCCAACGTTTGACGATGACTATCTTAACCCTTACCGAGCCGGGTTATTCAGGGAGATGATAGAGGTGGAGGAGGGAGCCTCCCAGCCTCCCCCTCCTCCCCCCCCCCCCCCCATCCCGTCTCGCCCGTTGATCACGTCAACGAAACGAACGACAATCGGCAGACACATTGCCTGCGACGTAATTTACAAAACTGTATATATATATATATATATATATATATACATATATATACATATATATATATACATATATATACATGAATATATATATACATATATATTATATATATGGTAATCTATGCTGATTTAGGAACAATGTATGCCTGAAATCATGCTTTTTGGTAAAATCACTAATCAAAGTTCCACAAAGGCATATTTTTGGTGTACATATTCTTTCTTAAGTTCTTAGCAAATGTGAGTGAGAAAAATGCATTATAAATAATTTCTTTGTATTTCATTGTTTTTTAAATTTCTCATGTATTTCTTTTTTTTACTTTTTCTTTTGGATTGTTTTTTTTTCGATGAAACTTGTTGGAGACAATTTCAGAGCATGAAAATATGTTATAAATTGTTAGTGACAATAAAAAACAAAAATCATCATGCTTTATGAAATTTGACTGAAAGCATGATTTACATTGAAATTACACATGAATTCACGTATTTGAGCAATTTTTTATCCGACGTGTATGTACATATTTATGCGTAACTTCTAAACTGCGCACCCGGGTGTCGCAAATTTGGTGTCAAAAGATGCAGGAGACTCGGAAATAAGAGACCCTCGGGTCTCGTGCTCACCTGAGTATCGCAAGTTCACCTTCAAGGCAGTCACTAATCTAATTAGCACAGCATTACTGTAGCTTATTGTCTACAATTTGAGAAAAGGAGATTTCCCCCCTCTCAAGTGGGAAATCATGCCCATTCATACACATATATACTTTATCACGCAGGCACCAATACCTGCCAAGTTTGGTGAAAAATTGACCACGCATTCTCAAGAAAAAGATGAAAATGTACAATTATGGCCCCGATTTGTCTAGAGCAATATATCTTTAAAGATCCCTTCATTTGGGGGGGGGGGGGATTGGGCCCCATTGGGCTCCCAGGGGGAGCATGGTGCCCATTTGAAGAAATTGAGATCCTATCCCCCTCGAGATGCTACCTGCCAGGTTTGGTGAAATTCGGTCAAGGGTTCTTCAAGAAGAAGCAAGAAGAAGATAAAAATGTACAATTTAGGCCCCCATTAGGACCCCTCCCATCTCCCTCCCCTGGGTCCCAAGGGGGCACCCCTGATTTCGCCATGAACAAACTTGAAACTACAGTCATCAATGTACTAAATCATAGTATTAACTTAGGTCTATCACTTCTGGCTCTATAGAGAAGATTTTTTAAGATGCCTTAATTCTTTTTCTTTCTTTTTTTTTTTTTTGGGGGGGGGGGTGGGCCCCCTGGGGCCCCCAGGTGGGGCATGGTGTCCATTTGAACAAATTGAGATCCTATATCCCCCTGAGGTTCTACCTGCCAAGTTTGGCGAAAAACGGTCATGGGGTTTTCAAGAAGAAGATGAAAAATATGTAAAAAGTTTACGGACGACGGACGCCGGGTGCTGGACGAAGAGCGATCGCAATAGCTCACTTGAGCCTTTGGCTCAAGTGAGCTAAAACAATAAATAAATAAATGAATTAAAAAATGAAAAATGAAAATAAAAAATAAAAAATCGTGCAACAACGCGGCGATAGCTTTTGGCGATGACGACATATCGCGCGGAATGTCGGGTAGCCTCCGCCTAGTTAAGGTTAAAATAAAATGTAATATTCTTCATAAGCCATCCAAACATGTTACTACGGAATCTCCATCAGAGCGTGTGGTAATTACAGCTCTTGGAGCAAAAATCAGTTTGCCGAATGCCTCTTGATACTTTCATCCGTTGTGTCAAAGATTACATCGCCGATGTTATGTGATGCAAAACACAAACAAACGCACATAAACACATAAAACTTTCACACAATTTCTTTTCTTTAGTCTTTAATTGCCTTTTTAAAACCGCAACATCCTATCAGAAGCACACTTTATCTAGAATATATACCAATTTGTTTCAGCAAATTGAGGAACATTTATCTGCTTTCTCATTGGTGCACTTGGAAATCATACCTACATACTGTGCATGTATTATAAAATCTGGTAAAATGCAATAAAAAAGAAACACCTGCTCAACTGAATGACTTTCAGCGTGTATGCCAAGAATCTTTATGAAACGCATACATTAGAGTACATTATCAGCGTTTTGTCATTAATTCTTTCTCATGTGAAGATATTGCGAGAACAATGCCCCTTTTGAAACAAGTTCAATAATATTTACTGTTTGCAGTGACTTAAGTTACTTGCTGTCTATTCCAATGCCTTAATACTATGTACAGGGGAATCCCGTTATAGCGAGGTCGGATACAGCGACGAACCCTCTTTTAACGGGGTAAATCTTTGGGTTTCAAACTAACCGACTGTGTCAACCTATTAGCATTCGAAGCGTCTGGTATTGAGAGATAAATTTCGGTGGAAAACCACAAAAACAACAACAAACAAATATAGAAAAACAAAGAAGAATCTAACGAGGATAATAGTTGATCCCGGACCAAACAGCGGGCGATGTCACGTGTGAGTTGGCGTATGTAATTTCTCATTACTGTATACAGCTGTTTAGCATTCCATGCGGCAGGAAACTTTATCTGACAAACTTAATGCAAATAACGATAATGTACAAGGTTATACGAGCTGATATTGTTCACAGATTATAAGCGAAATATGAATGATCAACGCAACAGAATACAGTGCGATTTCCATCTCTTAAAGGACAAGTTCACCTTCATAAACATAAGGATTGAGAGAATGTAGCAATATTAGTAGAACACATCATTGAAAGTTTGAGGAAAATCAGACAATCCGTTCAAAAGTTATGAATTTTTGAAGTTTTTGTGCAGTACCCGCTGGATGAGAAGACTACTGCAGTGTATGAATAACTTAGATGTCACATGCGTACAACAATATAAGGAAAATATAAGGAGAATTTCACAAAATTCCATCTTTTGAAAAAAGTACACATTCCCCTGACTCGTTACCGACAAATGTTATGGGTAATATTATTCCCCCTGCCTTTAGAAAGAGGCAAGTCAAGTGCACTTTTATCATGCCAAAAAAGTGAAAATATGTTGAATTTTCTTTTACATTTTCTTTGTACTGTTGTACGCATATGACTCACAAGCTGTAGTAGTCTCCTCATCCAGCGGTTCCAACACAAAAATTTAAAAAATTCATAACTTTTGCATCGATTGTGCAATTTACCTCAAACTTTCACTGATGTGTTCTACTAATATTGTTGCATTTTCTCAATCCTTATGTTTATGAAGGTGAACTTGTCCTTTAAGTTGCTATGCACGTATTTTTAAGATCCCCTGAGAAAGTGCAACACGGTAACTATTTTTTTTTTCAATTAACGCTTTGTTTCTCAGGCACGCGTCAACGGCAGAAACCAGTCACATTAAACTTTAACCCAATCCAATTTCTTTCATCGCGCTGGCGAGTTCTCTAACTCATTAATCCCCTGGCCAAATGTAGCTTCTCAACCTCTCTTCACGTATTCACGAGTCCGAATATTTTTTAGATAGCGTGTTGTCTGTGTAATACCCTTCACGTTTGGTTCTGTCCTTTTATATCCACTATCTAACAGCGTCAGAAAGTAAAACAATAGAGCGCTAGCGCTTTGCAAAAAACAATAACAAAAACAAAAACAAACCACCAAAATGTGGCTTTGGCGACTGGTATAAGGATGGTTCTCACGATAGGTCTATACATGTAGTACGTCTTGACTGTGTGACGACAGTTCCACTTCAATTGGCACAAAAAAAAAAAAAAAATGACATGTTTGTCCCTAACGTATTAAGTGTTTACTTTCCTTGAACTACGTTTAATTTGGATGGATGGCTACATTGTCTTATAAGAGAGCATTTATTCTGTGATTTGAGGATTTTCACTTGACCTTTGACCCTTTTATTAAGTTTATGCATTGAGTAATATCCAACGTATGGAGAAACAAGTGTAATTTCATCATTAACTAGAATTTTAGCATTATTTAACCTGACTCGACCCCATGACCCTAAAATTCTAAAGAGAATCACTGTCAGGCAGTACAAGCATATGTGCTAAGTTTTCCTTGAGCAACTTCTGACATATGGAGGAAAAAGTGAAATTTAGCATTTTCACTTGACCTTTGCCATTTTGACCTTCAACCCTCCAGCGAAAAAACTTTCCAAGAGAATTTCAATTGATTAATTCATGTATACACTAAGTTTCAAGAAAATTCAATCAGGCATTGCATTTATGGGAGAAAAAGTGAAATTCTGAGGATCTGACCTTGACCTTTGATCCTTAACCTTTGGCCCTATGACCCCTAAAGCACTGTGAAAGAATCACTAACAGGCAGATATGTACTCAGTTCCAAGAAGATACCTTGAACCATTTCCGAGATATGGAGAAAAAAAAGTGAAAGTTTTGCATTTCTCAGGACCTTTGACCTTTAACCCCCTGGTCCAAAACAGATGGAAGGACGGAAGGACGGACGGAAAACCCTAAAACATGTCTCCGGTGACACTTTGTGGCAGAGGCATAGAAAAAAAAAGGATGGTGTTGCCTGTGGGCACAGCAATCTCCAATACTGCTGTGCACTTTCAAGAAATCATTTCATTCGCACGCCTGTCTTCAAAAGGCAGTGCATCATTTTTTCCCCTACCTGTTTCATTTGCTTCCCTTTTCTTTACTTACCATTACTATGTGCCTAAAGTACTTATGTTCTATATCCTGGTTGATATGATATAAGGACGATGTGAAGACAACGTCACGGCTTAATAACATGCATAGCGTGTATAATGTAACGCTATCATGACAGAACAGATTCATTAAGTGTACATTTACAGGTGTGCTCCACGTATACGGATACGAGGGTCCGCATATAACGAGGTTACTATTAGTCGAACCCGACGATCTCATTATAACGAGATTCCCCTTTACTTAAACAATGAGATTACATTGACATCATTTCTCTCATACTAATTCACATTTCACCTTCTGATAGATGTCTGACTGGGCAAGTCATCTAAGGAAGCATCACTGACAACTACATCACTTCCTGGAGTAATACGGCGCATTATAAATGTACTTTATTATTATTATTATTATTATGGTGTCTCCTTATCATATTAATGGAAAAAAATTCCTCCACAGTTCCTGGATTTCAAATCGGCAAGAGCATGTACTTCTGAGTAAGCATGTATTTCAGAGAATCAGATAAATTGCCTTGAACAATTAAGTACATTTTTTTTTTCCAGTATAGTTCATTAGTTCATGTTAAAGGGATATTATAGTTATGGTTGAGATGGAGCTTCAGGTTTCAAACTTTCTATTGTGAGATAATGAGAAAGCTCTTATGAAATACGAAAGAGCTTACAATTCTAAGAGGAATTCAAAGTTTACTTGATGCAAATTGGTTTACTTTATTTTGGATATCACAGCCATTTTAAAACCAACTTTCATCAAATGAACTTCAAATTGCTCTTAGAATTGTACGCTCTTTCACATGTCATAAGTGGTTTCTAATTGCCTCACAAAAAAAAAAATCAAAATCTGAATCCCCATCTCAATCAAAACTATACTATCCCTTTAAGGGTGAAGTATTGAGACTTATGATAAATCCTCATTCTACTTTTATCTAAAATTTCAGTGACAAAGTGATTCATTCATAAAGATGGCACAAAATATAAAGGCTATCATTTTACACCTTGCCATACACTCTCAAAGGTTCTCGGGGAATGTAATGCAATGATGATGATGATGATGATGATGATAATAATAATAATAATACTGTAATACACTTGTTATAATGATTATAATATGACTTAACATTGCACCAAATCCATTCTGTAGAGTGCTCAAAGCACATACATGTGTACTATTATTACCCCAGTTACTGGATACATTATTTCCATTCAGCACTGACAGTGCTCACTCTCCGCTCCCTGGGGAGCATTCCAGCCAGTCGCCATTTTACAGGCACACACATGCTGATCAACCAACATAAACATTCTCATCCCTATGCAAAGCACTTAGAATTTCATTGGTAGCAACATAGGTCTTGCAGAGCATCTGATGATACAAAATAAGAGTATGATGGCACATATTCTGTCTAAAATCAAGGAATCACAAACTGAATTCGTATGTGACCTTGAATCACATAACCAACAGAGATTCCAGACACAAATTTTTAGTTAAGGGCAGATTCTGAAAGGGCAGATGTATGATTCAGTTCAAATCAACTCTCCTATTGAAAAATGTATCTAAATATTGAAAAAAAACCCACACACGCACACACTCTGGAAAAGTGTGTACTGAAAAAAGAGGCTGTGAAGTATTAGGTCTATTCAATTAAGCACTTTATTGCCAAGCCGTGCTCTGTGAAATGAATGGGACAAAAAAGCAGTATGTAAAAACTCAACAGCAACAACAATAAAGGGATTTTAGATTAAGCTGCAATTTAGCATGCTCTTTTAACACATTTTATCCATGACTAATAGCAACTTTGAAAGCAGCAGCATCATCCTTTCAAAAGTTCTTAGAGTTGAAAGTGAAGTGTGCAAAGATTTTTTTAAGAAATAAGATAGGGGGGCTCTAAGACACACCTCATCACACTATTCTGCACAGAAAGTGTTCTAGAAAACTGCTAAAACACGATTTCCACCTAGCTTAATGATCCCAAACTTTGGAATAATGTATAAGAATTGCTCTTTCGGAAAATATGAAAAACAATATTGACTAGGTTGACAAATTTCGCCTCTTTTGAGCCCTTACTTAAAATCAGGATGTGCGACTGTTGGTTTTGTGATGCATGATCACAAATAATATACACAGCACTATCAACAGAAAATGCTGATGTCAAAAATTTCTCATCAGACAGCGAAAATACATTCTTAGTCGAAGACCTCACTGCATACACTATATACTTCTTGCATGAACAATCACAAGAAGTGGGAAAAAAACAAACAACAGCATACAAATAAAAAAACAAAAAAAACATGTTGTTGTTGTTGGGTTTTTTTTTAAGTACACTGCACTTGGTGCCATATCCCATCTCTCAGAAGCACATATATTCAGATCTCTTACTGGAGATCAAAGTCATAAATCAGGAAACATTAATAAGACCCGCTTCTGTTAAAATCATGCACAGCACTATCACTTCATGAAAAGTGCTACCAAAAAAACAAAACTAACAAACAAAAAGAAGCGATGGAAAATTCAATTAACCACATATATACCTATCCACACTGGCTGACACTCATATTTTCAAGAATTTTTACAGTGTTCTATCTTAAAAAATTAAAAGAACTATTAGCTCATTTGAAGATAAGCTAACCTCACAATGCTTTTCACTTGCCCCCTATTTCACTTCCCCCATACAGGGAAAGTACAATACGATTGTATCTACTGATCCCAAAGTGAAGTTCATGTGACTTGTAAATTATGGTCCTGGTTCACTTCAGTCTGCCTGCTGTTGAAATGTGTATAATGTATGGGAGTCCCACAAGTTAACTAAATGGGTCAGAATTACACGATCACAACAGGATGCCATTGTTAGCAACTTTTTTTTTTCACTCTCCATCAGTTTCACCTAAAATTACAATTGCTAGAAGTATGTCATGTGTAACCATGGATATGTTTGCAGTGAGAAATATACCCCTTCTTTGAATTCTCTACGTTTGTTGGGGTTTTTTTTCCTGCATGAATTGGGCTAATGACAATTTTGTTTGGATGGAAGGGCCAAATTTCTTCAGTAAATACTCTGTTGTGGGTGTGAATTAGAAATTGTGACTTCAGACTCTAGATAAGTTGCTATTTTCCTATTTCTCTTCTCAACCCCAACACTACCTTTAAAATGGGGCTAAGGTCTTTAGACTGTATACATGGCTCGACACTAACTTTTTTGTTTGGTGGCGCGATGGGGCCACCAAAATCCTAAATTTCAAATTTTTGGTGGCCCAAGAGAAAGATTTGGTGTCCCGAAAAAAAAATTAAAAAACATTAAAAGTCCTTTTTTTTTTAATGAGTCAAATATTTAAGTTTTATGATAGTAAGAATTAGAAGTTGGACATATCTACTCATAAATAAACTTCAACAAACTTGCAACACTCGCTCTCAGGCACTCATTCAGTCCTTTTCATCTATCCTTTAAACAAATTTAACTGTTAATTTCCGGCGTAAAAAGTTACAAATTTATTGACATACTTTTCAAAAAAAATTGGTGGCCCGAGGCGGGCCACCAAATTTGCCCTTTTTTGAAATTTGGAGGCCCGACTTTCATTTTTGGTGGCCACGGGCCACCGGCCACTGTTAGTGTCGAGCCCTGCTGTATAGCACCCTACTGCATTTCAATCCAAATTACCTAAAAATGACATTAGCACCCTGCTGATGTTTCTTTAAAATCTAAACCCGATGAGGACCAGTCTCGAGTATACTCGGTCAAGTGTCCATGGAAAATGCGTGTTGTAGCAAAATCAGCCCATCCTCAATGGGTTAAACATCAATACATACAGCACACAATGCAGCACAATTGTGGGTCTTATACAAATTTTTCAATATTAATTTACGCTGGAATTATTCTCCAAACAATTGAATGAGTCAGCTGATATAAAATTGGTCTGAAACAAATCAGAGTAAAAACAAAGACATATTCTGACATGAGCAATGATACAGCTAATACTGTAGAATGGTAAACATTACCATTCATTGTCACTAATACAGGTAGAGGGTGAAATTTTAGATGTAAAATCTATGGTTCTCATGCATTTGCCAAATGTGGGTGCACCATCGAATATGTTTAAACACACACACACACGCACACACACACACTAGCAAACACACACAGATACACTTGACACATGCTTAAAAAAAGGAAATATTATAACAACAGCCTGATATTGTATCCGCAAGAAACAGCTAACGTAAATAAAAAATTTTCAGCCAAATGAACAAAATGTAAAAGGGCACTAGAGAAATAATTAAACTGACAGCATGGAATGAAAAAGCCCTGAGTATATTTCACTGGGAAGGTGCATCTCTGCCTACTTGGGATGTCTCTTTTGTACCACTTCACCAACAATTAACAAGCTTCACTATTTCACTGGTAAAAACATGACATACATAGTGCATCTTTACTTAGTCAAACAAAAGACAGTGTACATGGATGTGCAATCGCGTAAGTCAAAACGAATGAATACTATTGGTTATTTCAAATCCATTAAACCTTCACTAGTAACTTTCCTCAGTTTTCATGAAAGAAAGTCTTTCTTTAATGAGTACAAACTTTGCGTAAGGTATCTTAATTTCTTGATTAATCAAAGGGTTAACTTTTCATCATGCATAAATATCCTATGGAGGAAGTAACTGGACAAATAATTATAATTTCATTCTGTTTCATTCAGAATCTTCATTACCTCATATTGCAAAGTAACATGTCATTGGCATTATCACTGATGGCTCTTTTTTTTTTTTTTACATGTTTAGTTTACGCTTTGACCCTTAATGTGTGCTTATTCTGAAACAATGGTAAATAAATGTGGATCACATAATCCACGAAGTCTGTACTGTATATCAATTGCCTTGGCATGGGAATGTTGTTTTGATTCCCAAGAGGGGGTTTGTTGAAATTACATTATGACCTCATAATTGCACTAAAATAAGACAAAATGTCTTGGTAAGTTGCAGCCTGACACATGGACATATGAAGGGTAAAGAAAGATACCTGTAAAGTACGCAGAAGAGGACAATTAAATTAATGAACTGCCTCTGGCTATTACAAAGGATGAAAACTTGCCATCAATTTGCTAATTCTGCAGTTTCTACAGGAGGTCAAATTAATGATACAGGTGATGAGGACACATTTGCCACACATGAAGATGGCCATGGAAAAAAAAAGATAAACTTGCAGCAATAAAATATCAATAAATTGCAGAAATTGTCTCTAATCTGATAATCAATCCCAAGACCGATGGTCAATCCATGTCATGCATCAGCACAACAAGGATATAAGTAAATAACCATCACATTATTATAAAATTACAATCAAAATAGTTTCTATCTCAAGTCTTCTGCTATATCTTCTCTTCAACATTGCAACAATCCTTCATCTCATGTCATTACGGTACCTTTGCTGTTCCATGCAGGCAAAGGAAATATCTAGATTGGCACAGTAGAGAAAAAACAAAACACCCCACCAAAACCCTTTAACATCCAACTCTTCCCACCACAGAATGCAAATAGCTGCTTTCTGACTTCATCTTTAAAAGTGGCAGTCACAGTCAGTCTACTCCCACTTCACACACATTTCTCAGAGGCTTGTACAAAATTCAAGATGTAAAATAGATTACTTTCATTCTTAAAACACTGCGTGGTTCAACAGTGAGCAATTTGCTTGTTCATACAACATTTGACAGTAATTTGTGAATTTTATTTTAAAGACGAGGAGTAGGTATATCACAGACATGCTAGTCAAAGAACATCAGGAGCTGAACACACTCTAGGTGTCAAAATTCTTGTCACCTCCCAGTGGCATTAAACAAACCGTTCAAAATATTTGATAGGCTGAAAACTTGGAACTTCACATACTCATGTGGCATCCGGAGTCCTCCTTCAAACATCATTGCTAGATATGGAACGACCATCCCATTGGAGTCTCTGACCTCAAAGTAGGCTAGATCGGAGTAGGCAGCAAACACCTTGTGAATGACCAATGGGGTCGACCATGTCTGGCAGCCATCTATGCTGAGGCGCACAGCCAAATTTTGTCGTTCCACACGGTCAGCTGGGTTAGAGAGAATGACCCACGTCTTCTGGCCCACAGTGACTCCCTTGGGTGCTGGAAACCCAATCAGACTACCCTGCAAGTGACATGACCGAATCAGGAAAATCTCAGAAACATTCAGAAATGATAAACAACATTCCATGAGTGTGTTGCAAATATCATATTTCAAACACACTAGCACCTATCATAATTTCCTCTTTGTAGCTATTGACTTCGAGCAAAATATGAAAAAAAAAATGGAAAGGTTGTTATGGCAAGTGGTGTTACGGCACATTTTGGTAAATCAGCACATTTTGGTAAATTACCAAAATGTGCAAGTTACCAAAATGTGCCGTTACCATGTCACGGCACATTTTGGTAATTTACCAAAATGTGCCGATAGTGCACTTATACCTGACAGGATCAACTGTTACCAAAATGTGCAGTTAAAAGTGGATCTGCCTGCACATTTTGGACAATCTGCACATTTTGGTAACTGAACTAAAAACCCATGGATGGGCTTGAGATTCATAATACGGTCAAGAAGTTAAGGTGATATGGTCCTGCAGTGAAGACAGGCAAGACACTTATTTAGCTCACCTGAGCTGAAGGCTCGAGTAAGCTATTGCCATTGCTTTTTGTGCGGGTATGCTGTGTGACCTGCGTGCCAGGTGCGTCGGGCTGACAACTCAGTGAAGGAATTCCTCTGAAGGAATGGCAGAAGTACCACAGAATGTCATTAATTTGGCCGCATACAAGGACTGCGAAATACATGCGCGGGAGTTGCCTGCAAGGTGCTGCCGCTAAAGGCCTCCTACTGGCGTTCTGCGTGTACCTCTGTGGGCGATTCCCATGACTCACCCGGAAAAAGTTTTGGTCATGCTGTAAACTTAGCTGCGGGTAAATCGGACTTGCGTGAGCACCTCCGGGCAAATACAGGCGAGATACACGATAGGTACTGTTAGGTGCGGACCAACTGCGGAGAGCTCCGGTAGCAAATTTACTTCCCCGCAAGTCAAACTTCCCCAGATACGGTATGACAAGGCCTTGAGCATGTTCAAAATATGTTCAGTGTGAGTTGCGGGGGTACACGCAGAACACCAGTAGGAGACCCTTACCGGCAGCACCTTGCAGACAACTCCAACGCATGCACTTCCCAGTACCCATAAGTCGCTCGTAACAGAAAACGGATCGGTTTCAAAGTTCTCACGCAGGTCAAACGAAATACACGCAAGTAGAAGGTAAGTAGCACGCGTTTAGCAAATAAGACACAAGTGCAAAACTCGCAAACATTCTTGTCCGCCTGCAGAAAATTTTCCTGCGTGCTGAAAAATCCCTACTCGTAACAAGCCCGCGTAGCTTGCCCGGAAAGGTGTGACACGGCCTTACAGGCCTTACAGGCCTTACAGGCCATGTCACATCTTTCCGGGCAAGCCTTGCGTGCGACTTGCGAAGAAGAATTTTTACTACCAAGAGGTCCCCGCAGATGCCCTGCACGTAACGGTACCTAGCACGTATCTCACCCGTAGTTGCCCGGAGGTGCGCACGCAAATCTTTACCCGTAACCATGTTAAGGCCTTGTCACACCTTTCCGGGTAAGCTACGCGGGCTTGTTGCGTGTGAGGATTTTCCAGCATACCGCACAATTTCTGAGGGCGGACAAGGATTTGGGCGAGTTGTGCATGTGTCTTACTTGCTGGATGCGTGCTACTTATGTTCTTCTTGCGGGTATTCTGTGTGACCTGCGTGCCAGGCGCATGGGGGCTGACAACTCAGAAATTCATCTGAAGGAATGGCAGAAGTCCAACAGAAAGGACAGAATGTCATTATCTTGGCCGCGCTGACCGCATACAGGGACTGCGAAGTACCTGCGTGGGAGTAGCCTGTAAGGTGCTGCTCAAAACTTGGCTGCGGGTAAATCAGACTTGCGTGCACAGCTCCGGGCAACTACAGGCGAGATAATTTTCCTGCGTGCTGGAAAAACCTTACTCGCAACAAGCCCGTGTAGCTTGCCCAGAAAGGTGTGACATGGCCTTTAGGCTGCCGAACTCATTCGGTGGGGACAAAAACCAACTGCACTTACAATTTGTTCTTGTGATGATTGTGGAGGAGCAGAAAGTTACCAAAATGTACCGTCAATGTCCTGCACATTTTGGTAAATTTACCAAAATGTGCAATTTACCAAAATGTACCGTAACAACTGGTACGCCTCTGCCATATTACATTACTCTACCAATAGGTCTACAGCACATTTTGCCAATGTGAGACAACAATGTCACATGATTGACAAATAATCATTATCCAATAATTACAAATCAATTTTCATGACAATAATTTGAGCCACTTTCAAAATACGGAAAACAAGTAAAATTTCAGTATTTTTGCTTGACCTTTGACCCAACGGCCCCAAACTTTCCCTTCACAATGACTGTGTGGTAATGCATATATCAAATAGTTACACCACTAAGTGTATACATTAAGTCATTCCAAGGGCATAAAGAAAATAGTGTTATTTCAGCATCAAATAGCGTAGCTTAAGCATTCTATCCTGACCTTTGACTCAATACTTTTAAATATAATCAATTTTATATCATACAATATACATGTCTTAGTACAGTGCTCACTGCTTAATCAGGAGGGTCAGGAGACAAGTTTCTCTCCCATTTAAGCAGTGCTCCTGCTTAATTAAGCAGTGGCTGGTATTGGCCATGCAAACCACACAACATGAAGCCCAGTACATGGGCATTACACTAAAACCATGCACAGATATCAAACCCACCGATAACCACAGCAACAAGTACACGCGCACTACGACACACAGACACAAAATGGCAATAAGAAAAGACACAGCAATCGCATAATTTTGGAAAATGCATTATCGGAACAAACCTTCATTCATTTGATCCACAAAATAACCCCTTTTAGAGTTCAAAGTACATACCAAGTCATGATGCCTATGACCCTATCAATGCAGAGAAAGAGGCAGCTATATGCCAACTTAACACGCTTTTAACATGTTAACAACATACACATTATGATGACACTGATTCCCATGATCGAAAGAACACATTTTTCTTATATATATTCACGCCCCCTTTTATGCCGCCACATACAAACAAACACACATTGCATGCATACTATGCACAAACAGGGAGAGTATGGGCCGCACACAGGGAAGGGGACTCTAAGTATTGCACTGAATG
The DNA here is from genome assembly GCF_040938485.1 of Diadema antillarum. NCBI lineage: Eukaryota > Metazoa > Echinodermata > Echinoidea > Diadematoida > Diadematidae > Diadema > Diadema antillarum. The sequence goes on from NW_027271371.1 coordinate 874,784, forward strand.
GGTGGTACAGTGTAAGTGCATGAGTAGAAGCTCAATAAAGATGACCACCTTTGCGCTGCATCTTACTGCGTAATGGCAAATGTTTAGACTGCAGTTGGCATAATCTATCTAGAATTGGCTTAAAAAAAACCCCTTCTGGTAAGGAAATGAAATCCCTGAGATTATTTCAAAGGATTTACTTATTATTTTTAGATACTAATGACACACAATGGACGTGCATCAGCAAGATTTGTCCAAATAAAGCAGTTCATGGTTTCGATTAAGCGGTGGAAATAACACATGAAAAATTTGTTACATCAAATTTTGTTGTACTAAAGCACGGTTCCTGCTAAAGCGGTTCCCGATTAATGAGTGAGCACTGTACTAAGTTTGACAAAATTTCTTGAGCCATGTCTGAGATGTGAAGGAAAAAAGAAGAGAAATTTTAGCATTTGAACTTGACGTTTGACCTTTGACTTTATACAATACAATAAAATACAATATGGGTACTTGACTTTATACAATACAATACAATACAATATGGGTACTTGTATAGCGCTCTTACAATGACCCAAAACTTTCCCTACATTCAGGTATTGCAGAGATATAAAAGGAAATAGTCAAATATAAGCATTTGACCTTGGCCTTTGACCTTAGCATATGCACCTAAAAGTTGATAGGTTCAGCATCATCCATTCATACATACATGTACATATGCCAAGCTTCGTTTGGATAGGCCTACCTCAAACTGTGTACTTTGTCCCCAAAATTGACTACAGACAGGTGGATGACAGACTGACAACTCTACTCTACTCTACTCTACTCTACTCTACTCTACTCTACAGTTTGTACTTTATGAAGCACTTAAAATGAGTGGTAAAAAGCATGGTAAAATGACTCTCTGGGGCATGATGGGTTAAGGTTGTTCCTACCTGGCATCCTGCAGCTGCTCTGGGAGTGGCCTTGCCATGTTTGCTAACCTTCCATCCCGGCTCAACCAACTCCTCCTTCAGGATGGGGTCTGACAGAGTCATGCCTCCATCAAAGCTGTACAGGACTGCCCGGGTCTGCTGGAAGTTGAGCGTTCTGCTGTTTAAACTGACGATGCTTTGGTCCAGTTCCACTGCCTGTCAATAAACAGAAACCAATAACGACATGCACTGGAAATCAACCCTTCTTCCTCCTACATCTGAAAGATTCCAAAAACTGCATAATTGGAAATCTGGGAGGTAAGGACTTGTTTAGTATAGAGGAATGCAAGCTTTTTAAGTTGCAATGAATGCAGTCGCTACGGAGGTAGCCAGGAGACTATATATTCAGTTGAGAAACATGTTGTTGCTACCATACCTACAATTTTTACCATTCTAGGCAATTGCAAGAATCTGAAGGAAACAGGCCCCTTACATGCATCTTCTTAAGACATCTTCAAACTGGTTCAAGAACACTTGGAATCTTTGTAAGTGTCATTTTGATGTTCACTATATGACTCTGGGACTCACCATGACCTCATTAGGGTAGATCGGGATACGGAATGGGTCCCTCTTGAATCTTGACCTGCCCCCAACAATCCACGTGTTTCCCCCGTCATCGCTGTAGATGATGCGATTATAGTTACTGCAGTTTTGGCACAGCCCTGCCAAATCATCTGACAAGAAAACATATTGATTTGGTGAGTATTTACCCTGAGCAGGAGAAAGAGATAGATCATGATCACGACAAGCTATGGTATCATGATTGATAACAGCTGATATAATATATAACACTTTTTCCACTGGATACAAAGCACAGCTGCTGAGACCACAAGAATGCCTGTTAAATGACAATAAGACAATAAGATACTGATAGAAGGAGAGTCATTAACCCCTTCCTAATGGGATCCTGGTATACCAGGTTCCCAAAATGTACACAATCAGAGTGTCGGCATTTAAAGACATAATATACCATTTGCAGATGAAACAAAAACCCAGCATTAGTGCTTCACAATAGTTCTAAAATGTGAGTTAGGGATAGAAACAACCAGTGTAAAAATTTTAACCAGTATAATCAATGTTAAGAATTGTTAAATATACAAAACATTTCCAATAGTTACAATAGAAATGTTTCCAGACTAAACCGTCTACAGTTCTGGTTTAATGAGAAAAATAGTGATGTTTCCTTATATTTTAGGCTTTATTGCAAAAAGTTAATATGGTAGGATGTTTTGTGATACAAATGATCTACACATATGCATCAAAAGTGATATCTTGAACATTTTTTTTTTTTTAAATCACTGCTCCCAAAGGTAAACACGACCTTAGAGATAAGGTCTAAATTAATGATTGTCAGTATCATACTCAGTTGCAAAATTACTTTAATCAAAAGGCAAGGGGTTCTGCTATCAACATTTGTTCATTTTCTGTCTCAGAATTTTGTTTACTTTTGGCATAATTTACCTTCCACCTCCCTGTTCCAATGTAATAGTGCGCTTGTTTTGCTGCACAACTTGTATGAAGATGTACGTAGCAAACAAGGTTGGGCTCACTTGATTCTGACTTTTGCTGACCACAATTAGATGCCCTTTATAGTGAATAAGAAAAGAATCTGTGGGCCCAGCACACACTTTATTCGTTCCTCTCATGTCCAATCAATATTTTGCACTGTTCAATGGCACAAGCAGTTGACCATGGAAAAGGAATACCCGTACTGCTTGACTGGTTTCGTAAAGGTGGATTACCAACCTGTCTGTTCTTTGTCTACGGGCAAAAAGATTATTATTTGGGGGCACTAAAGGCTCTCCCAGATTTGCAAAAGGAACAGGTTGAATGAAGACATGGAATTATCCTCTGCCCTTCATCTTCTGCGACTGATCCATCAGTAAATTCTGGCTCATTTTCCTTTAAACCTACATGGTCATGTCCTAGGAAATACTGAATAATCATATAGAGCTAAGAGGGCATTTCTCTCAGCTCCTGAAACAATTTTGTTGTGACAGCTGAAAAAAAAAAAAAATCAAAATTGACTGAAAAACCAGTAAGAGAACATGTTGTGTTTTATTAGAGAGCAATCTTTATCAATATAAACCTTTACAGTAATAGCTTGAACTTCAAACATCAAAGTGGGTTCAATCACAATTACATGAAGAAGTAACAAACTTAAACAAATAGGAATTTACATAGAAAAGGAGTGCTCTAACTACATGAGCTTGATGTATGATGCATACAATGTACCTTTCATAAACAGAAATGCACAGGCATATACACCTAAATATTACTTACTAACCCCAAAATTAACCTTACAAATAAAGAGGTGCATGAGAAGTCTTCACTATCTTTGTTCAGACAAAATTACCTTTTATCCTAAAATACTACATATCACATAAGGTGGAAAGACAGAAGCCTGTAACAAATGTGGCATCTTTTCCTCTTACTTTGTGGACAATCTGCAAAGTACTTAACCAGTTCCTTACATACTAGGTTCCCGTGGCATCAACAGATATACCAGGTTCCCAAAATCTAGACTGGAGTGCCTGCATTCGTAGCCTAAATTCACATGTATTTGTGCTATGCTGCCTAGAAAAATGGCTTTCATAGAAAGATTTCAGTTTCTGTTATCATTATCAATTTTCATTTGGTATGAAAACTGTGTGTATTGCAGTATAATTTGCCTTTTTCTCCAATGTAGTGAGCACTTTTGTTATAAAACTCGTATGCCCAATCAAGGCTGAGCTAAGTAGATATTCGCCTTAGCTGACCCCATTCATGTGACTTTTTTTGTGTAGAACAAAATAGTTTGTGAGCCCATCAGCACATGGTCTATTCATACTTCGCACTCAATTGATAATTTCATTGTTCGATGGTACTTGAAGTTGACTGTGGCAAGGGGAAACATGTACCACTTGACTGCTTTCGCACAGGTGAATTACCAACCTGTCTGTTCTCTGTCCACCTGCAAACGTAATCTTGTTTGGGGGCATTGGAGGCTCTCGGGAAGAATGGGCCAAGGGCTGACGTCCACTAGGGCGCGGACAAGCCTAGGAAGGGTTGCGGAATCAAATTCTGTCATTTCGGCATCTAGTCCACATCAAACGCAGAAAAAGTGTGCGAATCGGCTTGTCCTGAGACATTCCTTGGAATCTCTGCGGACTGACTGCAGACATTCCTTGGAGTGTCCTAGGAATCACTCAGGAAGAGCGCAAAATACCCCGGAATATGCTAATCATTACCGTACAGCGCGAACATATCTAGGATTACACCAGGAATGGTGAAATCATGAATAAGCACAATTAGGAAGGCTTGCCGACAATATGCGGACAACATGCGGACAGTAAGCAAATAATCAACGTTGGTGAAGGTGATGGGACAAACTATCACTTCCTTGGTTATCTGGATGTAGCTATCTTTCCGAAGCGCAGCTGAGGAAAGATAGCGTACACATCCAGATCGCCGAGGAAGTGATAGTTTGTCTCATTGCCTGAAACTAAAAGTTGATTATTTGCTTTATATTCCACATCTAGGGTCCTAGAAATTCCCATTTTATTCCACATCTGAAACCGTTTTAGCTGTCTTTAGGTATCCTTAGGGCTTAGGCTTAGTGTGTGCGTAGATGACAAAATAATGAATTTGCTGCACGCACCGCGCGGCACCGAAGTGAAAGTGCGTTGCACTGTGTACTATCAAGTGACCTAGGTCACTTGATAGTACACAGTGCAACGCACTTTTATTTCGCGCGTACTCATCTTGCATTAGGACTTTGCGGACTGTGTGGAGATCAGCGAAACAAAAGGGACTATCAACATAGAGTGTAACGAACTTTTCTTCTCAGGTGATGTGATGGGCACAACTACGCTTCATCACGTGATCACCTCTGGACCAATCCTATTGCAACATTCTTAGTATGTGGAATATAATACTAGGAAATAGGGGAAGGTTATAAACTGGGAGCCGACTTTTGAATTTTCTCATTTGACCGCCTGCCATCATGGAGGTCACACTAGACGAAATTCACTATGCCTTGTTACTTCAAATTAAAGCTGTGAGAGATGCTCAGATAGCGCTATTCTTGGTCCCCTTTGAATGGGTTAGGATGGTCCCATTCTAATACGTTAATTTTTTTTTTTTTTCAAGTTTAGAACTTAGTACTTTGACATAGGCCTAAGAATTAAAAAAAAAAAAAATGATTATGAACTATGGTTCCACTTTTGCGGGTTTTTAGCTGAAGCGAACAAAATGATGTACTCCATAATGGCAACTATTAAAAATCCCTCAAATGAATAGTATTTCTAAAAAGAATGAAACAAAAAAAAAGTTCACTCGCAGCGGAGGGGGCTGCTTCCTCGTCTTCCTAGTTACTGTTGACAAAGTATCTGCTGCCTTTTGCTGTGCTTTCTTTGTTGGACACCGGGAAATGCTGACATTTACCTGTTCCTCATCAGAGGAAGACAGGTTCCGCTGGGGGGCTAGGATGGGGACCTCACCCCTCCCCCTTCTTTGTGTTTTTATGTTTCATAGGTATAATGCTGTATTAAGTTTTCAACTTTAAAATCCTTTTGCTCGTAGGAATCTGTTGACTCTTCCGTGTCTTGACCACACATGTCTGCAGTGGCTCTGTGCGCTTGCATTTTTCGATCCGCATCGGCACCAGGCTGTCCTAAAACATTCTGGGTGCCTTCCGCTTTCATTCACGAAGCTGCCAGCACCGCAGGATTCTTTCAGGAGCGTATGCGGAAGAGGCGGAAGGGTTGCGAAAAAGGCGGGACATCCTGACGATGTCCTCACGACAAGTTGCCGAAGGTGTCAAGAAGTTCATTTTGGCGTCCAAATTTTGGTCTCGATTCAAATTTGGACGCAAAAATTTTTTCTGTCCCCCGAAGGTGCCAAAACGCCTGGACATGTTTAGGACAGTGAAAGTACTCATTCAAGAACGTGCGGAGAGATTGCTGAATGAGTGTGGAAGTACTAAATTTGCTTTCCGCATCTTGTCCGCACCATAGTGGATGCCTGGTTTAAGTAAACATGACTTACTGCGTCTCTTCTCTTGTGTGAAGTAGTTGCAGGGAACAATAATTCGTCCACACTTCAGCTGTATGTTGTGACCCGGACCTGCCATGATAATATGAAACTAGTGGTATTATCAATATAAGGAATTATATTTGCCATGATGACGATGATAATTAAAATAAGGACAATGATAGAGAAAATGAAAAGTAAAAAAAAAAAAAAAACCAAAATTACTATAATGGCAACTTCAATGAAGATAATACAAAAGGTAGGTATCTTGCTTACAGCACTCTTTGCTGTCTTTCATAAAGGTGCTGTAAAAACAGAAAGTCCAAAATCATATTATAATACTAAGTTACATATGTTATCATAAAATGACCTAAAATAATTTCAAAACATCTGAGAAAAAAAAATCTAGATCAAATAATTTTAGAAAATTCTGTCTCCTGAACGTGACACAATCCATAAAACTTCTAAAAATTTCATTCATTGATTTTGAATTCACACATTACCCTGTAATTACAATCGTGATGCATGAGGATAAGCACATGAAGGACAGAAAGATTTCTCAGAAATGGAAGAATAAAACATGTCATCTTTTTCATTAGTAATTATAATGCAATTTTTGCAGTAATACTGCAGCATGGCAAAGGATTACAAAAATACCACTTCATGGTAGATATGAATTTGAAGCCATCAAGTTAGTGCAACGTCAATTTCTTTGACAGGATACTCAGAAAAGAGAGAGAAGCACCTCAAGCAAGATTTGCCATCATGAAATAATTATCAAAATGTTGTCTAGGGCACTAACTTTGATAACAACTTCAATTCATCCAGCATATGATTGCCGCATTCTTCGTAAGCTTAGCAAATAGAAGCACATGGTCACAAGGAATGCTACCATCCTAGACAGCATGATTTCAATGACCTTGTGAAAGAAAGGGAAAGGACTACTTCCTCTGACAGAGATTAACAATGAAGAGATCAGTTGCAGTTCCACAATCAAGTAGAGATTAAATGCAAAAATACACTGTACAGGCCTGCACTGGCTCTAGCACTTACTGTAACCATATAGTGCGCATAGGGGTTGTCCACCCATCTCCCAGAAAGCAAAGCATAAAACTGACTATCAAATTGAAGCTGTTGGTGCCGGAGGCTATTTCACACAAGTTTACTCAAATGTGCTTTCTCAACTTCAAATAAGTCATTTCATAATTAGCTCATGTATACATTTCGGAAAATGACCTTTCTCTTTTCTCAGTTTGTAAGGCAATTCACTTGATTCAAAGAAACATAATGCATAGGCTTGCCTGACATATAAATAATGTAACAATTTAAGGAATTCATGTTCAAACAAAGAATGAACTTGCACTGAGCAGGTGACAAGAATGGTCTGTCAACTACCACTTAGGGAAGTATACATTTGACTGTTTTGCATTGAACGTATGAATAATAATTCACAGCATTTATATAGCGCATTATCACATGAAATGTCTCTAAGCGCCACGCAAACTAACAAAAAATAAAATAAAAATTCAGGAAGAAGCAGAAAGAAAGAAAGAAGAAGAAGGTTCAGTTTCAGAGATTGTAAGAAATAAGTCAAAAAATATTCAGTAAACAAATAAGTTTTTAACATGGATTTACATTTGTCTACCGAGTCTGTTTGTTTTATGCATTCAGGTAAACTGTTCCAGAGTTGAGGCAATGCTGACTGAAACGATCGTGAACCATAAGATTGTGTATTGACAGGAGGAGGTATTAAAAGTGATTTGTTGTTTGACCGCAAGTTCGGGAGGGTAGGTATGAAGAAACTTTTTCTGTCAATATTGCCCAAATACCAGGCTTAATGTCAAATGGATGTGCTGGCAAGCACCATTTATTAAGATTATATGAGTAATCATCACACCACAGATGCTTATCTAAGTGAAGTTACAACCCATCATGGCTGTTGGTACAAAATTAATGACCTTTTTCTGCTCATGTGCAAAGTGGAATTTTGAAATGGTCTATTGATATAACTGACACTTATGAGAAGAAATCCATGGAAAGCTATTCATTATTTGAAAGAAAATTAATGTGTTTTAAAATTACATTGAAATCAGAGTCCTCTGATGAATAATATGACATCAGACATTAAAAATATTTGCATATGAAATACAAATTTACGAATAATGGCATCACTTACTCAAAAGAAACCACTTATGAAAAATATAAATGGTCTCTGTACGGAAAAACAATCATCATTTCATAATTCTTCATGATCTAAGCTTTCCAATGGTATGTAACTCATAGGGTAAAATTTTACAAATATGAAGAAATATTGAATGGAAACTGATGGATTGCTGTGGACTGGTGTTGTCTAGCTCACAAACGTATGGATGGGAAGACAGTAAAGCACGTACGCATGGCTTTATTCAAATTCACGTAGAGGAAGACCTATTCCGTTTGCTCTAAAATTCAAAGGTGAATGCCAATCCAAACAATAGTGACAGGAAAAGAGGCAGGGACAGTGTTAGGTCAGAGTTCACGGGCTATAAAAAGCTCTATAAATCATCCCATCTTCCATTTCAGCTGCCGACTATTCTGAAGATTGGCGTTTGCAGCGTTTGTGCGAACTTCAGGAAATCCCGTAGATCGGCAGATATGAGTTAAAGACCGTAACCGCCTGCATCTTGTGTGGAAATTGTTGCCTTCTTGCTTTTTACCTGCCGAAAACCTCCCCCCACCCCCCAGCATTCCATGTGAGACAGATTACCTGGAACGAAGAGGACAGGCACAGGAAACACTTTGAGGACAGTCTGGGAAGTGATGTCATCCGGAGTTGTCCACGTGTCTCCAAGGTCATACGTCTGTAGGTGCATGGACAAGAAAAGACAATATTACATACACACAGCAGAGGCGATAAGGGCCAATAGACTGTGGTGGAATGGGCATGTGGCAAGGAAAGCAAACAGCCACTTGTCACAGAAGGCTACTAACTTCTCAATGTCAGTTAAAAACCAAGGGGTGGATTCTATACTAGCACCTTGGAAGAGACACTTGCAGAGGACATTGAAAAATCTAGTCTAGCCCAGGTTTTTGTCACAAACAGGGCAGTCTGGATGACCACAAAGGAAAGAAAACATCCTATCCCATAAAGTCACAGCTACAGACATTACATGATGATTGCATGGTGTCATCAATCCACAAATGCAGGTTACAGGTAACTGCATTACTCAACTGAACAATGAAAAATACAAATGTGACCACCAATGCTGAACATATGTGACCATGCATCACAAAACCAACAAAAAGTTGCACACCATGATTTTATGTGAGGATTCAAAACAGGTAGAATGGATCAACCTAGTCAATCTGTAGTTTTTTATAGCTTCTGAAAGAGCAATTCTTCTTACATTTTTGCAGTTTTTCTATAACACTTTTATTTGTAGAATATTGTGATAAGGTATAGTCTTACAGCCCCTTTTCACTTCTTACTAAAAAAAAAAAAACCTTTGTACACTCTTCACTTTCAACTCCAGTAACTTTTGAAAGGACCAGTGCTGATACGGACTTGAAAGTTGGTATTAGTCATGAATAGAATGTGCTTACAGTGCGCACAATTTCAGCTTAATCGGATAATCCCTTCATTGTGATTGTTAAGGAGTTTTATTTCCTGTTTTTTGTCCCATTCACTGCACAGAGTACAGCATGGTCCAAGATTAGGCCTTTGAATAGCCCTTGAACTGCACAGCCTCTATTCTCAGTAAACCCTTCTCCAGAGTGTGTACTTTCTATTTCTTTCTATTAGATAGCTTAGGAAAGTCCATTTGTACTGAGTTTATGCATTATTTTAAAGCTTACAGTCTGCTCTTTCAGAATCTACCTTTAACTGGTGAGTTTGGCGTTGTGATGCAGGGTCACATAAACAAGGACAGCAAGACGCCTGTTTGTCAGTGTAATTCACATCATATTAGTTTATATCAGCTGATCTACCACTAAAGAGAAAGGAGTAATTTGATAATGTTCATTACAGAGAATGCACTTAACTTAAGTATGAGTGTAACTGGCTGGCATGCATGCCCAAAGCCAATATCCCTTCAAACACATCTTTGTGATTGTGTACAAACAGTTAGTACATTATCAATGTGAGCTGGCTTTCCTTCCCGTACTTAGCATGCTAGTCACTTATCACAACATCAGCTTCGGCTGGAGCAGCATGGGGAGGGTGAAGTAGACAGTAAAACATACATACCTTCATGACATACAGCTTAGACATTGGAAACCTGGGAAAGGACATCATGTCATGGAAGGATAGCTCCGTCGGGAAGGCAGCGAAGACCAACACTATGGAATCACGGACTTTATCAACAATGGGACTAGGATTGTTGGTCCTGTGTGCAGAGAATAAAACAGCAACAAAAGAATGAAAAAGAAAGTACTTCACATATTCTTCACACATCATGAATGTCTTCCTCACACTTATAACTTTCCAGTTCTTTGATACTTGATACTTGGGAGTCAAAAGGGGCCTGAGCTTTCGATCCTAGCAGAATCTTTGTCAGAGGCAAAATGACAAACGGGCAGGGGAAGCAATCACAAAGGACTACACACAACTAGAACAGTCCAGGAGGGCTAGGGACACAGAACAAGGAAATCAAAGGGAAAACAGGCAGGGAAAGCAATCACATATAAGGATTACACACAACAAGAACAGTCCAGGAGGGCTAGGGACACAGAACAAAGAAAACAAAAGGGAAGGGATGGAAGTCAAGGGCAAGGAGCCCAACAAGTAAAGGGAGAGGGATTAAAGCAGGAGGGTGGACAGGCAAAAGGCAGAGGTGGGTTAGTAGTGATCCCAAGGATCATTGGGGGGGGGGGGGACCTATGAAGGATAAGGACGAATAAGGAGGCAACATCAAACAAGATATTGTAACAACAGAGGGATAAAGAAAGGAAAAGAGTGAAATAGCAACAGCATGGGGGGGGGGGGGGGGTTGAACAAGCAGCGAGCCCTAACCTGGTGTTGCCTCCCTATTTATCCTTATCCTTCACAGGTTGCCCTCCATGATCCTTGGGATCATTACTGACCCTCCTCTGCCTTTTGTCTGTCCACCCTCCTGCTTTACTCCCCCTCCCTTTACTTGTTGGGCTCCTTGCCCTTGATTTCCTACCCTTCCCTTTTGTTTTCTTTGTTCTGTGTTCCTAGCCCTCCTGGACTGTTCTTGTTGTGTGTAGTCTTTAAATGTGTGTGATTGCTTTCCCTGCCTGTTTGTCATTTTGCCTCTGACGAAGATTCTGCTAGGATCGAAAGCTCAGCCCCCCCGACTCCAGACTCCATTTTACTCTGGCTCGCTACTATTGGATAGCAGTTTTCAGCAGCTTTTGTTTTTTCTCTACATACTTGATACTGTGAGCTATACTGGGATGAACTACACATGTGTGTCATTGGGAGGTGCCACAGTGATGATCTCTGCAATAAAAGTGTGCAATGTGCAAGTAAAATCTGAATGCATTCTTCAGATGGATGAGGGATCCAGAAGGCTGCAAGGTTGTAATAGAGGGGAGAGCAGCCTCTCTGAATATCGTCAGGGTGGTGGCATGCATGACTTGACTAGGTAGGCGGTTCAAGAAAGAAATACTTAAACACAAAATAATAAAACAATTCCCATCCCATCCTCCTCCTACTTTTTTGGTTATGTCCTTTCCCACCAGTACTTTACCACTGCATCACATCCTATCCTCAAAGTCCTTCTGACATTAACTCTTTCCCTCTCAGACTACTTAACTATTGCAAGACACTTCCCACTCAATCTACATAAGACAAACTTAAACTCAAACCACTTTATGCAAAGAATGACACCTTGATTTCATTTTGTTCCTTTACTGCAACCCATATAAGTGATAACAGTAAGTTCTAGTTTAAGTCTTGTCTGACATTTTTTTTTTTTTGAAGAAGAAGAAGTTATGTCACAGTTCTCAGGTTAATTGCAGAAGTATAAAGTCAGAATAATAATTTTACATCTTCATTTCTTTCAACACTGGGGGCTTACACATGAATACATTAAATGAGACATCCAAAGGGGAAAGAGGATAGAAAGCAAAGCAAAATGATGATACGATGATACCAGATTTTCACTCAAGAAAGTAAGTCTTAAGTTAACATATCTAACACTACGCACAATACATGGCATATGATGACAACCATCTTTAACGCTGAAAAAGGGTCCTCACCGTCAAAGCTTTTATCACATCCAGAACCCTCAGTCCTCAATTCCCCCATCCCATTTCATCCCTTTGTGATAACTTCATACTTCATTCGCCTCTCTATTTTCCAAGTTTTTCCATCATGCCCTCCTCTATCTAGAACATCACAATGTTACCACTAAGGCGTGCTATCTGACCTAAAACCAGAGAGGTTGATGAGCAACTTGATCCTCCCCCAGATGATGTCATGACCTTTGATATCTCCTCTTCTCATCACCAGCAGAATGTGGCCAAAATCCTTCAAGCCATCAAACCTTGCTTCACTGAATGCCAAGAAAGTGTTCTTGTGATAGACCACTGCTGGAATCCTGGGGGTAAGGACGAAAGGAGGAGAAACTGAAAAGTGGTTGCTGCGTCACCTCATGTATGAATATTCATGTAATACAGTACTCCACACTTGACTATGTTTACAAAATACACACACACACACACATGCACGCACACATGCAAAGAAACAGGCTTAGCTATGTACCCACAAAGTGTGCCATTGAGTTGTATTTCTTGCCCTCAAACCTCCAACGATATCAAAACCGTGAATGTATCATCAGTCATATTAATAACTTCAAGACAACTCAGAACAATGGCAGGAAGGAATTAATTCTTTGTTTTCAGTTTGCAGTGGTCCAGTAACAAATACGAAAAAAAAAAAATCGCAGTGCTGGCAAATGCAAACACAGTCAATCTAAGATATATATTCAGTTGAATGTAAGATACTACTGAACAGCAAAGCATTCTCAAGGGAAGTCAACTGCAGGTTGCACAAATCAAAGTGTGTCCTCTGCAGACTGTAGCCTCACTCTGACATATCAACTTCATTAGACTAATGCAAGCTATATGCTCATGAGTCACTAATGCAAGCTATATGCTCAAGAGTCATGGAAAAGTCCTGACACACGTCTACATTGTACAACTTCACGTTGGACCCCTGCACGCTTCATTAAGCTCTACTCATGCCAACAATCCACTGCTCGGATTCCACCAAGTCCTTGGAAGGGAGCTGAAAATGTGATAATCTTGGTACAAGGCAAGCCAAAATGTGACTTTAAGAGTTAGTACTGTAAGATCCAACTCTCTCTGCTCCATTCAAACTGACTGAAATGCTCACTCCCGACAGGATGTGACCACTCAAAAACCTTCCAAATGTAATGCGGCAGACAGAATTGAGGGTCAGCCCAAACTCAGCCAACTGCTCAGGCCTTGAATCAATATTTCACAACAGCAACTAAAGTGAGATACCTGTATGAAACTTGTCACTTTAAGATGAGTTAGGTGATACATGGGGGCGGGGGTGATCAGACATCGGTTGCCTGTGATCAACACATCTTAAAAGGGGACAATTAGAAATCAAAGCAGTACTTTTAGAAAATACTTTCGTGCATATTTCACACAAACCACTGCTGTTACTACATGTACAACATGACAAAACATTGTTCAACATTAACAGTTTAATAGTGCTTTGCTCATTCAGAAATCATACTGGTCACATGTGCCAGATCTTATGTCAAATGCTCAAAGCTAACCCAAATTACATTTTTTTTTTTTGATAATTTTCATCCAAAATACTGTTATCATGGCAACAAATTGTTCAACATTGACAAAAGATGAAATTTGCAAATCTATGAAAGCAGTCACAATCTAAAGTCAAATGCTACAAAACTGGGACAGTTAGCTCAATCCACTATATCTTTGTATGCTTGTTTTAACAATAAAAAAGAAAAATGGATACCATGACAACACATTTTCCAATGTTGACAAAAGATGTGCTCTGCCCGTTTAAATATATGGTCTCATGTGCCAAATTTCAAGTCAGATGCTGAAAAACTGAGGGAGTTAGCTCAATCCACAATATTTGTGTTTCATTTCCGTTCAAGAATAAAAGTTGTTATCATGGCAATGCATGGTTCAACACTGCTAAGAGATTAAGGTTACACACCTGCATACTAGAGATGTCACATGTGCACGATTTCAAGTCAATTGCTAAAAAGACTGATGGATTTGGCTTTAATAATCCACAATATTTTTGTATGCTTCTAATTTAAAAAAAAGTCATCACCATGGCAATGCATTGTTAAACACTGATAAAAGATGTGTTTCCCACATCTAACAATTTAACTATAGTGGTCACATGTGCCAAATCTAAGTCATATGATCACAAACTGCTCAGGGAGATAGCAAAATCCATATTTTTGAATGAATGTTCATACAAAAAATATTGTTACCATGGCAAACACACTTTTTGACATTGAGTAAAGATGAAGTTTCCACAACACTGAGTAAAGATGGAGTTTCTACAAATAGATATTATAGTGTTCACGTGTGCCAAATTTCAAGTCCAGTACTCAAAAACTGCGGGAGTTTGCTTGATCCGCAATATTTTTGTATGCTTTTTATCTTACAAATGCTTTTAGGATAGCAATGCATTGTTCAACATTAACAGAAGATGCCTTTTAAACAATCAAAATTAGTATTGGTCATGTGTGCCAAATTTCAAGTCAAATGCTCCAAAACTGAGGGTGTTAGCTAGATCCAGTGATAATTTCAATGATTTTTACAAAAAGAAACTGTTACCATGAAAACACACTGTTCAACAATGACGAAAAATGAAGTTTGCACATCTACATACCGGTACTACAGCGGTTACATGTGACAAATTTCAAGTCAAATGTGCAAAAGTGAGGGAGCTAGGTCAATCCACATATTTCTGCATGATCTGTATAGAAATATTCTTGCCATGGCACCAGATATATTGACACTTATCAAAAAGTGTCTTTATAAACGATAACATATCACAGCGATCATATGTCCAAAGAATCAACTCAAATGCTCAAAAACTGAGAGTAATTCGATCTACAAAATTTTGTATGATTTGTTAAAAACTGATGTTGCCATGGCAACAGATTTCTTAACATTAATGAAAAAGATGTCTTGCATATCTACATCTTGCATCGATGACACATGCCCAATTTCAACTGAATTGCTTTAAAACTGAAAAAGTACTTATAGCTTGATCCACAACATTTTGTATGATTTTTATGAAAATTTGCTGTTAACATGGCAATGCACTACTCGATACTGACAAAAAGGGTGTCTTGCACGGGTCTAGGGCAATTACTCCCTGGGCAATTACCCCAGACCCCAACTCTAATCGTAATCTTGAACCTAATCGTGGCCCTGATCCAAACTCTAACCCTAAACCTCACCCAAACCCTAATCTTTACTCTAACCTTATCACTAACCCTCGGGGGTAATAGCTCTGATGCAGTATGGCACATTTGCTTAACCCTAATCAGGTCAGGCTTTTTTGGCTATGCTAAGACCGGATGGGGGCGGATTCTGCCCCCCCCCCCCCCCCCCCTCCGAGATTTCGGCCATCAGAGGTGCAATCACGACGAAATTTGGCATGCGTGACACCCACATCATAATCTACAAGATTGTGCCATAATATTTTTTGAAACGATCAATTTTTAATTTCAATTAATTAATTATGCAAATTAAGCTCAAGATCATATTTCAGCCTAATTAAAAGCATTGAGAGCCTACTTTTTGGTCTGAAAATCTGTTTTGGCATATTCAACAATTGTACATCACAAAAACTTCCAAAACTCATTTCAATTCTTATGTATTTTGTTGTTTTCAGAATTTCTTATGTATTTCTTTTTTTAATTTTTTTTTCTTTGTTTTTTTTTAAATTGGAAATTGTCACTGACCACTTTTCTACCATAATTAGCATAAAATTAATCCATGAAAGTGATCAATTGTAAAAATAATCAGGTTTTTATGACTTTCATGACAGAGTACTGTTTTCCATAGAAAATGTACACAAAATCACAAAATTGTGCCCGTTTTGGGGCGACATGCCGTTACAAAAATGTGCATGGCTTCGTGAAAATATGCACGACCATTGCAAATTTGATCTCAAAAGTTGCGCGAGACTTGAACAAAGAAAGTCAAGAAGCCTCGCGGCGAGGTCTTCTCGCATTACAGAATTGTAGCGCAAAACGTCGAGGGGGCGGATTCTGCCCACCCCCCCCCCCCCCCCGCCCCTTTAGGGTTAAATGATAGTAAGCCACACATGCCAAATTTAGGTCCATTGCTCAAAAAATTAGGGAGAAGTTCGATCCACAAGATTTTGTAAATAGACTGAATGACCACTCACCCACCACCCAACTGACTGATCACCTTGCCACCATACCTCAGTGATTCCTATTGTACACACGCACTTTGGCCCGAATTCACGAAGGTGGTACAAATGAAACCATGGTTTAAACCCTGGACAAAAACCATGGAGCCCCAAGTGTCGCATGGAATATTTCGTTACAAAATTGGTCATTTCGTCGACAAAATGACTGTTTCGTTAACGAAATCATCATTTCGTGGACGAAATGTTCATTTAGTTACAAAATGTTGTCATTTCGTTACAAAATAATCATTTCATCGACGAAAAGACTGATTTCGTAACGAAATATTCCGTGCGACACTTGGCGCTCCATGGTTTTTGTCCATGGTTTAAACCATGGTTTCATTTGTACCACCTTCGTGAATTCGGGCCTTTGTGTCGGTTGGGGTATGATTATTTCTACATACAAAGCAACAAACCCTTAACACAAAATGTTAATGGATGAAGGGTTACAGGACTGGGAAGTACTGGTACTATGATGGCCAATATTGAGGGTCAGCCCATGCACAAGCAAAGCCTGGTCACATGGTCATGCCAGATGAGCACATCCGGGCAGCAGATACCCATGGATCTCTGACTGATGAAGACAGGGCAACCATCTGGAAAAATTATCTCTTTAAAAATCCGCACACCCCACTGGCTGCTCCCTACCTTACTTAAAATGGGTTTCTCTCATCCCTTGTTAGGCTAACACCAGATGCTGAAATGTGAATATGTGTGCACCAATTGTAAGCACATTTCGAGTTTCAGATACAAACTAGAAATATCACTTAAGGTGATTAATACCCCCGCCCCGTGACGGCAGTCTTACCCAAGGAATGATCTTTCCTTGATCTTCTGCCATTTAAATGCCGTTACCATGGCAACGCAGCTTCCGACACGTCCGAAAAATATGTCTTGCACATCTTCCCACCAAGACTATTGTGTGTGCCACATTTCATAAGCTTTTGTCAAAAACCGAGGAAGTAGTTCAATCCACAAGATCTTTCCTTGATCTTCCGCCATTAATATGCCGTTACCATGGCAACGCAGCTTCCGACACGTCCGAAAAATATGTCTTGCACATCTTCCCACCAAGACCAATGTGTGTGCCACATTTCATGAGCTTCAGTCGAATACAGAGGAAGTAGTTCAATCCGCAAGATCTTTCCTTGATCTTCTGCCATTTATATGCCGTTACCATGGCAACGCAGCTTCCGACACGTCCGAAAAATATGTCTTCTACATCTTCCCACCAAGATCAAGGTGTGTGCCACATTTCATAAGCTTTGGTCAAAAAACTGAGGAAGTAGTTAAATCCGCAAGATCTTTCCTTGATCTTCTGCCATTAATATGCCGTTACCATGGCAACGTACTTTCGGGTACTGTCAAAAAATGCGTCTTGCACATCTACAACCAAAGGCACACATCTGTACCAAGTTTCATGGAAATTGGGCAAAAACTGAGGAAGTAGTTTGCAACACAAAATTTTCCATCATTTTGGCTCATAATATGTGAGCTGTTACCATGGCAACATACTTTTTGTCACTGTCAAGAAATGTGTCATGCTGACCTATATCCTAAGACAAACATTCAATATGAATTCCATGAGAATTGGAAGAACACTGATGAAGCCGTTTTGCCATGAAGCATTTTGCCCTATATTTTACCAATAACATGCCGTTACCATGGCAACGCACTTTTTGCCACTGCGGAAATATGTGTCTTGCACATTAACATATTCAGATGAACATCTGTACCTAATTTCATAAAAATTGATCAAAAACTGTGGGAGGAGTTCGCGACGCAAGATTTGTACCCATTTTTGCCCATAATATGCCGTTACCATGGCAACGTACTTTTGGGTACTGTCAAAAAATACGTCTTGCACATCTACAACCCAAGGCACACATCTGTGCCAAGTTTTATGGGAATCGGTTGAAAACTGAGGAAGTAGTTCGCGACGCAAGATTTGCAACGGACCGACCGCCCGCCCGACCGCCCGACCGACCATCTGCTGATTCCTATATAACCCCTTCAAACTTCGTTTGGCGGGGGTATAATAACTGGTACAGTAACATTGGTTTGATTTTTGTAGACTACAGCTTCAATAGTACTTATAAATAAAACAGTACTTAATGGCAGGTAGAATGCCTATGAAACATGACAGGTCCAGCTATGGCTCATGGATACCACCTTTAGCCACAAGCAATTATGAGACCATAATACATATGCCAGAAGAATTAGAAGAACACATGAGTAGATAAACAACAATTACTTTGTGGTATTAGCTGCAAAGCAATATAAATCTTTAAAAAAAAAAATCACTGTACTAAAAATAGTCTCATTTTTACCTTGATTTAAATAGAGGCAGTCCTGATTCTCTGATGGCATTCTCGTCAAACAGTGCTGCCAGGAGAAAGAAATGGACAAACAATCAGTTAACCATTCATTTGATGTATTTGATCACAACATTTTCCAAGAATAGAATTGTTTAATACTCCTTCTGCATGACTGAGGGGGAAATCCCCTTCAACATATTAAGCAAACAATGTAGTATCTGCAGAAATTCAAAAAATCACAGGGTGCAACTCTAGCAACAGGATTCTTGCACAAGCTTTGATATCAACTTTACAATTATACGTTGTAAAAGCTACTGCAAACTAAATAAAAGACCCGAGTCCTTGACGTAACACTTTGACAGCATTACAAAATTTTACATCCTTGTACCAGGAAATAGGTTTCAGGCAAGACAGTGCAGTCCTTGATAAAGGTATCAAGGCACAATGTTTTCATAATCATTTTACCATCTTAACACACATATACAAACTCACTCTACATTTGAATTTAATTTCTAATATCTAACAGTGCATTACCAGCCTGAATACTTATGATACACAGAATAAAACAACAAATGAGGTAATGTGAAATCGCACTCACATTCTGTATCAGCAGGCCAGAGATGGGTAGAATGAGGTTGGGATTCTTGTATAATTTTCTGCATTGTTGCTTTGTCCAGGAAGACTTTGGGTCCCAGAGAAGAGTTGACGTTACCATTTGGAAAGGAGCAGCTTTCTATTTGTGATTTAGAAGTAAATATAATTAACTGTAAAAAAAAATATTTAATGTAAAATGCCAGGAATTTGGATTGTATTGCAACTGACTGACACTCTGCACTTGAAATAGTGTAGACAATAGCAGGTGTGGTTGAATTTGAAATCACAAAATAGAGCAATCGAATTACAAGTCTCATCCTTTCCAAGTGGAAAATTCAAGATACAGACTCACGTGACTGTAATAACTGCAATACACAAGTTATGAACTGCATCTAGACATCTAGTCCATGGGCCAGGACAGATATTGGTACCATCTGAGGTGGCAAAACCTTTTTGGTGTCATTTTGTTTGTCGTGCATAGATATGCTTATCAAGCTATGATAGCATTTCCAAATGAGTAGCTTAGTCATAGTAAATGAATTTTTAACCAATTTGGTCTCGTTGTTATATCCCTATACTTCTGAATCGAAACTAACCGCTATACAAAGAAGAGCACTGTCTTCTGTATGTTCCGTAGAGCTGTAAAATGCAGCTCTATGGAATGTTCACAGGTGTTCTATTGTAAACGCGGTGCGCTTAGTCTTTATTCAAGGCAGCGAAGGGAATATCCAAAGGTTATGATGTCCACAGCGCTTAGTCTCTATTCTAGACGGCGAAGGGAGTATCCAAAGCGTATGATACAGTGTATATCCTTTTATCTAAAAACAACAACAACAACAACAAAAGCAATTCCTCGTGAATTTTACCGTATCTTTCAATTATTTATCATTTTCCGGCGAAAACGCTACGGTGAAAACGCTGATACCACGCCAATGTCGTTTTATTTCCCTCCAACAATATAAGATAATGCAAAAACAATGTACCGGTACACTACGATACATTATTGTAAATGAACAGAGTGATGTTTGTTTAAAACTGATGTATTTGTTGATAGGGTAGTATAAAAACAGTATAGATAATCCCTTTTATGAGGAACTTTAGATATGATAACGGTACATTGGTCTAGATAAAGACTAAGCGCACCGCGTGACAGCTGTGGACATCATAACTCTTTGGATATTCCCTTCGCTGCCTTGAATAAAGACTAAGCGCACCGCGTTTACAACAGAACACCTGTGGACATACAGAAGGCAGTGCTCTTCTTTGTATAGCGGTTTAGTTTCGATTCAGAAGTATAGGGATATAAAAACGAGACCAAATTGGTTAAAAATTCATTTATCATGACTAAGCTACTCATTTGGAAATGCTATCATAGCTTGATAAGCATATCTATGCCCGACAAACAAACTGACACCAAAAAGGTTGTGCCACCACAGATGGTACCAACAACCCATTTTTCGGGTCTTGGCCCATGGACTAATCTGTAACAGACTGCAGTATGTATTTGTACTGAAGGCCTGCCTACAACAAAAAATTGTGATAGGATGTGACTCACGGCATACTGCTGCACACATTAGACCAAATTTCTTTGTAATAGCTCACCACATTTGGCAATTGAGAGCTACCAGTGTGTTAAAGAATACACAAGATCCCTTTACCATTCAATTTGTTACTACACTGTGTTAGCAGTCTAAACAATTTCAGCAACCATAACTCACTGTTCTTGCCAACATCACTCCTGGCATGTATGATGGGAAGTTGGATCTTCTGTTTGAACCGTTCAATGCGATCAATCTGTGCACTCTCCAGGAAGTTGAGGGTTGCCAGACCACTCTTGGAGCCAGAGAGAAATAGCAGGATGAAGCCAAGGATGCACACTGCTCCTGACACGAGGATGAGGCGCTTCAGGTGCCATATCCTCATGGCTATTGATGGTGATGACTTAAAACTGAGGATTAATACATACGGAGTATGTAAGGTTGAGCGTCAATACGTTCTTGGTTTGCTTTTGGTGGCTATTCTGTGCCATCTGAAATGTTGTACATAAGCAAAGCATCTAGAGACCTGCATTCATTTGTAATTCAAGAAGACTTACATGTTAGTTGTGTTACTTACAGAGCCAATGTTTGCCATTATGTCTAATGTCATGGACTACATTAGACATTACATTTAAACCCAAATCAAATATACATTTCATTCCATTCAGATCAATCACAAAGATACCAGATGTACATGGAACCCAATAGCTATACAGTGATCTAAGGAGGACATGTCCCAAGAAGTTACACAAACTGGTAACTTGTGTTGGAATGCCATGATACAATATAACAGAATGAATAAATTGATGAGAATTGCATACATCTAGACATATATAAATACACAAAAGGAAGAACTGAAAAGAAAAAGACAGCAAAAAAAACAAACAAACAAACAAAAAGGCACAAGTTTACAGACTCCCCCCCCCCCAAAAAAAAAAAATAAAAATAAATAAATAATAATAATAATAATAATAAAATAAATAAACAAACAAAAAATAGTGTGCATGTATGCTTGTTTATCTACCCTGGATCAACAATTCTGGCAAATTTTACTTTTCACAATGCATTGATAACAGGTACTCTTAAATAAATTCATACATTGTAGATGAAACATTAGTAACATGCAGAGGTAGTGAGTTCCAGTGTTGGTCCAGTAAACGAATATTACACTGGAATGACATTATTCTATGACTAAGATTCTAAGATGCAGACAAGTCAATGATCATGCTGTTAACATGAAAACTCTTGATGGGGTCTAGGGCAATTAGCCCCTGGGCAATTATCCAGGACCCTTCCCCTGGCCCTAATCCTAATCCTAATCCTAACCCAAACTTACCACTATTAAACCAGTATTTGATTTAGCTGGGGGATAATTGCCCTCTAGGGGTAATTGCCCGGATACGCTCTTGTTGATGGGGGAAAGGTCCCTAAAACAGGATGGTACATTATGGTTTCATTCATAGTTTTGTACACAAAGATGCCTTGTTGAAAAAGCAGTATTTATATGATGAATTTTCATCAACCTCATTTTATGATAGTATTGTTCAGCATTACTTCTAGGGGATACACCAACTACATGTATATTATTCAAATAATTTTATTTTGAAGACAAATTATTTTTGAAGATGAGACTGGCATGTAGTTGCTCATGCCAAATTGCAATAAGAGAAATAGGGGGGGGGGGGGGATGAGTGTACAATATCAACATCCCCAAGATATTTTAACACAAAATGTGCTGGAATCTACATACGGTACCAATTGATGCTTTTTGATACCTTCTTCTCAACTTCTCTAATGTGATACTTCCAACTTAACATTGAGTCTAAATAAACCCCAAGGAACTTGGTGTACTCAACCATAGGTATTCTTACACAATCAATTAAATTCAAGTGCATTTAAATCACAGAATGACTACTGTGATTACGATAGACATGTATCATAAAATTACATTTTTCAGATGAACTGACAGCTTATTGGCACAACACAATACACTCACTTTCTGCATATTATCATTTGCCCTTCTTTGAAGCTTATTCAAATTTTTGTGTTTATGAATGATATTAGTATCTCCTGCATCGAGAAGAAAAGAAAGCATAGGGGGGCTATTCCACAGGTTGGTGGACATGAGCTTAAAAAATCAAATTCAATATTTTTCTGTGTTATTTTCATTTTTAGTCCTTCACACATGATATTTTCAGGAACCAAAAATAAAAAGTTAATTTTCATATGTTTACTTTGGGAAAAAATGGTTGAAAGTTGTGACTTCCATCCTGTACAAAAATACACGAAAAATTGTGAAAAATGGAATATGGCATATTACCATTTCATTATTGCAACATCATGCCAGTTTATTCATTTCTGAATTTTAGAAGACTCAAATTACCTAAAATACACAACAGCTTTTCAAGTAAATTTGTAGAACTTGTTCAAAAATAAATATTGTAAACCACTTAGGCGATGTAACGTGAGTAACCAAAAAAACTGACTTTGTTTTCTGAGAGAACAATTCTTCACATTAAATTGGTGGGATTTGAAATTCTCTTCCTTCAAACAAACTTTGACAAGGTGATGACTACCAAAATCACAACAGAATACTAATCTTTATAAAAATGATGAAGAAAAACTGTAACGTGAGTAACCTTGTAACGTGAGTAACCATTTTGTAACGTGAGTAACCAGCAAAAATTATGAATTCAGGTAACATTTACTGTGGGATGGCAAATTTTAAGTCTTGTGGTAAGCTTTGAAGTTATTTTTGGTTCATTAAAAGTGAAATGACAGTACCCCTCTCTGATGTGACTCTTTCCTCATCAAAAATAAACAAATAAATGAATAAATATGAGCTTGGTACATGGCATTGTCAATTTTGGAAACACATGCTCTTTTCTACAAGGTGTTCCCAGATGTCAAAGTGGGAAAGTATAGGGCCTAAGTAAAATTTACTGAACTTTGTCTCAATCATGTCCAACTTTCAAACAAGCTTCCCCACAATGTTTGTTTTTTAAAATATGTAAATATCAAGAGAACTTCATATTGGAAATTAGTGCTCTTCACAAAGTATCATTACCATGTCCCATTCTGCATGAGCTCCCAGAGATCTAGAGATTCTTGTGTACATAGTGAACCTACACGTAAGTGAGCATGCTGAATGAATGAGTGCAATTTGTGCAAGGATGGTGGAGATTCATAAGAATCATGAACTCTGACAGTGCTGGTACCCAGCAGTACATTTGGAAAACTGTGCACAGAAGATAACCGATAAATGAAAGCTGTTGAGGAGAGCACCACACATGACCTAGTCGATTACAACATACTGTAGTTTGGTGCCTCAGTTCCTCCAACATAACAAGCGTCACCAGGCATAGTATATGAGGACCAGACATGCAACCAAACAACCAACAATAATTATTCTAAAGAAGCCCTCATTTAGGTTCATTTCAGCAAAAATTACACCTGTATTGCTCAAGATAAGATCCAGAGTACCTACTGGAATCGAAGGCAGGTTAATAGTCTTTTTTACAGTGGCAGTGTGGCATTCTGGGTCTCAGCACTCCCACGTCAACACATTAGACAATCTTGCCCACATAGAAGGAAACTGTGCTGGATGGCTTACCAGATCATGTGAAAAAGGATTTCTCTGGTCAGATGGCCCAGCATCATAATTAAAAAACAGAAACATGGCAGCATCACTGTACACACTGCATAGATAAACTCTAGATTTAGTGGAACTTTTTAGACACATCCGATGGCCAGTGACTAGTGGACAGGATAGCTATATTTGTGATACATCAAATGTGGGGTAAAGTAAGGATCAGAAAAGCTAATATGTGTGATGCTACTACATCTGTTGCTGTAGTTAAAGGCATGAAGGGTGTAACAGTGGCAGTCCTGTCACCAGCTGAGATGAAGGCTGGAAATTTTCTTCATATTGGTATCATAGGGATATATGAAGCCACACACCCCATTCCAGGAATCACAAGCATAAATCGTATCTATTTTTTCAAAAGCTTATAGGTGATCTCAAAATTCCTGATTTCTGCGGATGCAGCAAGTCAAGTTTAACCAGAGTCAGAGGAGGCACAAGAGAACCCATCTATCTATTAGAGACTGGTATACAGTGGAGTAAGACAGAAGAATATATCCTGGAGAAGTAATTGCTGTTGGCCAAGAGAATAAGTACATATCAAGTATAATGTACACTGTATCTGTAATGGAGCAAGTTGGGATGCATTGGAAATGGCCCAACCCTTGTAATCTTTTACATGAAATAGAAGATGTTTAATGAAAAAAAAAAAATTGTAGATGCACCAGCTATCAATATTGGCAATAATTGTGGACACTTTAACTTTCAATACAAACACATATCAGCTGGATAGTATGGTCAAAATGCAGGTTAAATGACATGGACAGTAGTATCAAGAACGGAGAGCTCAATGTGAACATTTGATTTGGATTTGTAGTCTATGTCTAGGGTCTATTGTTATAGCCAATTAGAAGAGTATTTAATTATGTTTGTCTATTTTTTATACTTACTGTTCTTTTTTAATTGATGCTGAAGCAAGAAATTAAATTGAATGCATTTGTTGAGTTTTTTTCATTTGCAAAGCCCATGCCAGATCTCATACAGTATAGAAATAGCATACAAACTGTCCAATTTAGTAAAAGAGAAAAGGAAACGTACTCAGAATGTTATCTTTAAACATAAACTGGTCTCTGATGTCCTACACACATTATTTCAGAAAAAGAAACTTGAATGCTACACACATTATTAATTTTTTTGTGACGTTTATATTGAGGACCATACATGGACAAAATGTAACGTGAGTAACCGTAACGTGAGTAACCACCTTATCTGCACCCCAAGAAAAATCCATGCGTTTGTTATTTTTCATACTATATACAAAGTTTGTCTCCCTACTGTACTTCTTTGAAATGGATATAATTAACTTTCATAAAGGCTTGGTATGCGGACACTTTTCACTTTTGTCGACTTTTCATTTTATGCATGTCCAAATCATGTAACGTGAGTAACCGACACATTTTAAAGATTTGCCAGGAGCATATCGAAATTTCTCAAGTTTTGTTTTTATACAAAGGATAGTCAGACTGTATACTTTGTTGTGATAAAAAGTTGTTTGGTTCATATCTATAATAAGGGAGTTACAGCTCCAGGAATGAGTGAAGGTTTCTCCAAGTGTAACGTGAGTAACCGTGGAATAGCCCAGGGGATGAATTCTCAATGTCATTAAAGTATAAAATGAAGAGTAAAGGTCCTAGCGAGGAGCCCTGAGGAACACCACGGGAAATTTGTTTTAGACTTGAAACAGATAATTAAAACTTCGTACATTGAAAGCCACTTCAGACATAACTATTAAACCAATCATTAGCAATTCACAAATACTAGTGTCTCAAGTTTGATAACATAATACTGTGATTAACTGTATCAAAAGCCTTTGATAAATCTATAAAAATGTCAATCAAGAATTACTTCTCTTCAAATGTATCCACAATTTCATTACATGTCAACTAGTGCCATAGATGCTGAGTACTTATTACAAATCCAACCTGATTCCTATTCAAAGTATCCTTCTTATTCTAAAGATAATATGCTAACAGCCTGTCACCTACTATGTTTGTAAGGAATCTTCCTTCCTTTTTTATTCAGGTGAATAAACTATGTGCATATCACCTATTGTATCTGAACGGAATCTTCTATTATTTTTCCCTTTTCTTTCTGATGAATTTTGTGAACGCAGTATCTCAACAATGATTTGACCAATTAACATGAAATTTTCAGTCATCTTATCTCATGTCAACATTTAGAAAAAGAAAATTTTTTGTAATGTTAACTAAGCTGTGACATCATTTAGATGCCATTTTGTGATTTTGACATGATGTTACGTGATCGATCATATTTTCACAACTATTGGTACTGTAAATGTCCTGACTTTATTATTTTCAGCAGGCATAAGTTCAAATGTCACTCGATCTCTTTGCACAGTGCTTGTCAGTCAGGATGCACGCCTACACGTACATGCATGTCAAAATTTTCACACTGACCGATTTTCTATGTTTCAGACAATATTGTGTTTCCAAAATTTCTACGCACTTTTGCGTGCACAGCCACATTAAAAAATGCACATTTTTTAAATTCAGATTCCTGATACATCCAGTGACAATATCCACTGATATCACTTGTCATGAAAAGACAAAAAATTGTCGTTTCATAACAAAGGACACTATGCAACACTTGGTGCCTCATACTTACATGTAACATCAAGCTTATCCTCCAAGCAAGTCAGCTTATCCTTGAGGTTAAGGATCACCATCTGAATGTAACTACTGTAAGTTAGCCAGCCCACTCAAATATTATATACCGGTAGATGATGACTGGCGGGGGAGGGAACACACCGAATGTTCCACCCGAAGGGTTTGAAATGCTATTAAGGGACTTATAGCCTCCCGAAATAGCATTTCAAACCATGAGGGTGGAACATTTGGTACATCTTCCCTACAACAAAAGTCATCATCTGTTATATTATATGGGTTTAATAGTCAAATACGTCAAATACACTGTACGTCAACGTCATCAACCACCAGCACAACACACTTGATCGCTCGCTCGCGCCGTCGCGTGTTCAGAGCCAAATTCACTGTGCACGCACAGTCCTAGACCTTCTGTCATTTGTTACATGAAAATGTTTTCCCATGGAAGAACATTACGAAGAATGTTCGCCCATGGGCAAACATAACGAATGTGCCTCCATCGCGTGACTGTGTTTAGCCAATCACTAACCAGTATTTGACTAACCCATTTAATATAACATTATGTCTTCTGACAGTCCAATAGGAAAGCCATGGTGATATTTCCACATACTCCATCGTATTTATGGGTAATCTCGGCCCTTTGTAGTGGAGTCAAATAGGGGCCAAGTTTTACTCGTAGTTACCTGATTTGACTTTGTTTTTTACAGTTTACCGCTAATTAAGTTATTGTGTGAAATTGTGAAAGTAATGTGACGCCAATCTGATGGAATGTTTCATTTTGATTTCCCACTGAATCCCTGTTTATAGTTACAGCCGTATTTAGTGACACTGTGACATGAGTGTGATTGACACTAATGTAATGACAGTGAAGGCACACATCAGTCATATCCAAACATTAACCGAAAGATCGGTCTAACAATGAGTATCTTGTCGTCGGGGAAATATTTTCCGTGGAGACTACGTCTGGCTTCACAGAATCTCGATCCTCTCCTTTGCATCATGCATGATAAGGCAGCAAGGGTTATGGGTACCATATATCAGCAGGGTAACTTAACATCAGTGTCGTTATCAGCACCCTGCATATCATGGCTGTTTGCATACGCGTGGGATTAAGCGCCATACACTATGAAAATACTAAAAATGAACAGACGAAAAACAAACTCATTTAAACAAACTAACAACCTAAACTAAACATGGTTCAGTCATTTGAGGTACCCTTTCAAGCCGTGCAAAGAAAATGCATCGCACGCACTAAAATGGCGTTATTTCACTACGGAGATTCAGAATCAACAGGACGGTCAAGAGATTCGAAACTGCAGCACACGGCATATTTGAGGCAAAACTTTGGCACATTTTTTGTATACTTTTGAAATAAACAAGCTGCATATCCTTAGGTAGGGTAGCGATTAACCCCGGGGCGCTCCTTGTACACAGTGCCCTGTGCTTCGCGTTCGGACTGGTCACAGTTAGGTGGCGATAGGTGGTCCTGGTAGTAGGCCTACCCTCAATCTAACCGCACCACCAGCGACCCCAACCCGTAATAACAGCGCCCCGCGCCGGGGTTACCCTCAATTTAACTGCGACCAGCCCCAATGCGTAGCGTTGGGCTCCCACGATATAACTGTCTACAAGGAGCTCTGGATCTGGATCTGGATCTGGATGAATACGCTGAAAAACTCTGGATAGAGTATCACTCAGCACTGTGGTGTGATGTGCAGCTAATCACAACGGAGGTGACGCTGGAGCGCTTCTTTGAACGTGTCAAATTTATGAATCTGCTTTATGTTACTCGGCAGATTATTCCAATCCTTCGCTGTTCTATGGAAGAAGGAGTTGGCGAGAGCAGTTGAGGAACCGTATAAAGTAGAGTAATTATCAGGATGATAACTTCGGGTTGTCATACCTCTCGGTGCTTGAGCAGGACTGATATAATCCTCGAGATTTAAATCAATATTACCGTGCTTTATTTTATGAAATGTTGATAGCCTTAAAAGCTTGCGTCGTTCTGGGAGTGGATGAAGTTTGAGATCCTTTATCATTCCGGAGACAGAAGATTGCCACTTGTCATCATTACAGATGAATCTGGCTGCTCTATTTTGTACTGCTTGAATCTTGGAGATGTTACGTTGAGTGAAGGGGTCCCATACTGTACAGCAATACTCCAAGTGGGGACGCACTAGGCTCTTATATGCTTGTAATTTAACATTTCTCGGTGCATTATGTAGATTACGACGAAGAAAGCCAATCATGCTGCTTGCTCTGGCTGTATCAATATGTCTATTCCATTTTAATTTGTCTGATAAGACAACTCCTAGGTATTTGTGACTGGACACTGTTTCTATCTGGTGACCGGATAAGGTGTACGTGTGATGAATGGATCGAGACTTCCTTGTGAAACGCATAACATTGCATTTGTCCAGCTTGTATTTCATTTGCCATGATCTTTTTCCCCAAGCCTCTAAGGTACAAATTTTGTACATAGATCTTGTTGAAGTATGACGCAATCTTTATGTGTCTTAATGGGACGGTAAACTACACAATCGTCAGCGAATAAGCAGAGCGCCCCGGGGTTACCCTCAATCACACTCTGTAATTAATATGTAATGGTGTTGGTAATGTCAATATGAATGTCTATGGAGAAGAACCGTACGTCAAAAAACAGACTCCTCCGGACAGACGGATATTCCGATTTTTCTGTCAAACGTTAGAACCCAACCCATACACCGTGAAGCAAAGCAAAATAGTCTAACGTGGTTAGAGTCTAGCGTTACACTGGCTGGATCTACTCAAATATATTAATATAATATATACTGATATAAATATATATTGGCGTAAATTATCAATAGGTCTACTCAATCTTGAGTGATATAAGCCATTAAAACCAAAACAACAACAACTCAAATAGAGTCTAGTTTCCATGTCTCAAATAGTTTCCATGAATCCGGCCATGTTAAATAGAACTAAACCTAGCAATACTCCCAAGCAAGACTGCCAAGAGGTAACGAGTAGATTCTAATTTATGTCAGCCAGTTGGAAAAGTGGCAATGCCAAAAAGGTAAAACTACAATTGGGATTTTAAAGTGCTGCGATTAATTTTACTCACGCTTTGCAACCACACTGCACTGCGTAGACATAAATTTACAAGTTCTCTTGACTTCTAAACGTCGTAGACAGTGTAGAGGATGGGCCAACTGCCACTGCACTGCTGCTGCACCGGTTTTGCTGATAACGTCTACAACATAGACATGGTCTACTTCTCTTGACTTGGTACCGGTTTATACGGCAACATCGCTCAGTAATCAGATGATCATGGAATCTAACTGCTGTAGTCTGTAGTGTTAGCACTAGAAACCTAGCTAGCTAGCATCTGTGGAAAAGTCTTAAGAGGGTCTACTGACTAGTCTACTCCATCCCAGAGTAGAGTCACGATAAGCTCCTTCGTCTCCTATTTGTACAGTACAGCGTAGTCGAATTTAACGATTATAAGCAGTAACAGAGGCCGTTTTGACGTGATAACTGGCGCCGGCCGGATGTCTTCACTAACATGAACAAGTTTGCACCTAATCGTCACGATATCATTAGCCTAGCCTGTATGTAAGTAGCAGGCGGCGCGGGCGCCGTGCGGGGGATTGGATTGATGGAGCTGACGACCACCACATACACTTTAGCTCCTATACCACTCACTTTCGCGTGCGTAGGCTCGTTGTACTTGCGTATAAACTCTGAAAGTACGCGTGGGACCAGGGAGGTGAAAGAAAACCAAAGGGGTTCTACAGAACCTCTTTGGAGAAAACTCACCTCCCTGTGGTGGTACCAGGGAGGTGAGAGGAAAGCCCATAAAATGAAGAGGCAGGAAAGAAATAAACAGAATTTAAACAACAACAACAATGATGATAATAATGATAATAATAATAATGATGATGATGATGATAATAATAATAATAATAATGATAATAATAATAATAATAATAATAATGATAATAATAATAATAATAATAATAATAATAATAATAACAACAACAACAACAACACCGAAACATTTGTTTTATAAACACATCTTGGGCTTGGGGAGGGGGGGGGGGTGTTTCATCAACGTTTGTCAGCGCTGACAACTTGAATCACCATAGTAACAGTCAGTGACCAGAGCATCTCAGCCAATAAAAACCAAGGATTTTGCTGAAATTGTCAGCGCTGACAAACGTTGATGAAACACCCCCTCTAGGACAGTTGCGAATCATACACTTTATTACAATATCCATTATGCTCTATTCATGAATTTGAATCATACACTTACATACAATATCCTTATATTTAAATATATACACATACATATTGTATTCATAGATTATAATTATGAATATCATCAATTACTGTTGATCATATTTCAAAACATAGGGCCTACTATCTACACCTATAGGCCTACTTTCAACCCAATTACTTAATTTGCACTTCTTAACCACAATAGGCGTACACTGTGATAGGCGTGTTTTCTGTCTCTGTCTCTCGCTGTCTCTTCAATCTTTGATGCCTTGTTATCTACGTCTTTACGCATAGATTGCATTTTGTAGGCCTATAGGCGAATCAATTCACTTGAAGACTGTGATGATTTACAAGGAGATCTTGATGCTTTGGGTAAATGGTCTAAGACATGGCATCTTGATTTTGATATTAATAAATGTAAGATTATGAAAATGTCACGGAAAAGAACAAAATATGATTATGATTGTGTTTTATATGGAAAGAAATTAAGTATAACTCAGTCAGAAAAATGTTTAGGAATAATTATTAATGAAACACTCAATTGGAACGATCATTGTAATGAAATGTATGTTAAAATTAATGTATATAGTAAAATCATTGGTGTTATAAAAAGGAATTTTTTACATTGTCCCGCACATGTTTTAATCAGTTTATACACTGCAGAAAGTCCGGTGTTAAATAGTGAACACCGAGCTGGTGTTAAATTTTCGGTGCTCATTTATGGTGTTAAATTAACACCTCCGGGTGTCATTTCCAAATTTTAAACTGTTTTTTGAAGAATTTCTTAGTAACTGCACTTCTTGTTCATTTTTAATTTAAACAAGACGATCAAGAATTTTACATTAAAATACTAGATTTTTGAAAAAATGTTAAAATAAATTTACACCAAAGTAACACCAGCTGGTGTGGTTTCTTATTGAAGCTGGACGGGTGTTAAACCATTGATATTAATCAAATCAACACCATGTGGTGTCATTTTTTAATTAACACCAGTACAGTGTCAAAATAACACCAGGTACAGTGTCAAATTAACACCACGAAGTGTCAGGTGAACACTTTTCAACACCATCACAGTGCATTTTTAACACTTGTGGGTGTGGTCCTTTATTGAAGTTTGATCGGTGTTAGATTTAACACCCGTGGTGTGGGTGCACAAGACTTATCACTTATATTCCGAAAAATGAAGGTTCCCTCATGCATGTATAAGGGGAATTTCCCCTTTCAATCGACCCTTTCCTCCCTCAGTTCCCCCCCCCCCCCCACTCAGTAGTTGTTTTTTTTTTGTGATTTCCCAAATGTTGATTCCATCAAATATGCGTATACGAGATATCTCAATTTCAACCTTGAAAAGGCAAAAGCTCCATCGGAAGGGAAGGGTGGAGATAACACTCACCCACGCCTTCTCCCTGCTCGCCCGCCCCTACCCCCCCCCCCCCCTTCCGCCATGCATAGAAGTAGACTGTGGCTATACCCAGATCGCTTTATTTCAATTCTAAAAACGGGGAAATCCCCCTTCCCCTAAGCTCTACCTCACTAGACTTTATACATACACACAGATGGTGCACATTCGGAATAAGAGCTAAATTCCGTGATTTTAACACTTCGATGAAAAAGTATCGCACCAAAAATTTGCACCAGATCGCTGAATTTCAGGTCTGAAAAAGCAAAATCACCTTCGTGTGGGAGGGGATATGCCCCTATCTACACCCTCGTGTGCATGCTTTTTCTGTTTGATTGCTGAACAGACAGCGTTCATGATATTCAGTGTAAGAATAAATACAAGAAAATTATTTAAGTGATACCATTTTATAGGCAATTTGTTCAATAATAATCTACACTAAAATATACTGCAACCTTAAACAAGTGGGACTGTTTCAACTCGTTAAAACACGCAAAAACATGCATCAAATTGCACCATTTGCAACATCAAAATGCAAAAAGTTCTCACCGTGGGAGGGGGACACCCCCTCCCACACCCTCCCCTCCGCCTTCGCTCGCTCCGCTCGCTCGGGTTCAGTCGCGTTCATGATATTCAGTGAAAAGAATTAATACAAGAAGATTATTTAAATGATACCATTTTATAGGCAAATTGTTCAATGATAATCTACATCAAAATATACTGCTACCTTAAACAAGTGTTACTGTTTCACGTCGATAAAACGCGCAAAAACATGCATCAAATTGCACCATTTGCAACATCAAAATGCAAAAAGTTCTTACCGTGGCACGGGGGATACCCCCCTCCCACACTCTCCCCTCCCCCCTCGCACGCTCCGCTCGCTTGGGTTCAGTCGCGTTCATGATATTCAGTGAAAAGAATTGATACAAGAAGTGTATTTAAATCATACCATATTATAGGCAAATTGTTCAATGATAATCTACATCAAAATATACTGCAACCTTAAATAAGTGGGACTGTTTCAACTCGTTAAAACACGCAAAAACATGTATCAAAATGCACCATTTGCAACATCAAAATGCAAAAAAGTTCTCACCGTGGGAGGGGGGACATCCCCCTCCCACACGCTCCCCTCCCCCTTCGCTCGCTTCGCTCGCTTGGGTTCAGTTGCGTTCATGATATTCAGTGAAAAGAATTACTGGTAATACAAGAAGTGTATTTAAAGGACAAGTTCACCTTCATAAACATAAGGATTGAGAGAATGTAGCAATATTAGTAGAACACATCATTGAAAGTTTGAGGAAAATCAGACAATCCGTTCAAAAGTTATGCATTTTTGAAGTTTTTGTGCAGTACCCGCTGGATGAGAAGACTACTGCAGTGTATGAATAACTTAGATGTCACATGCGTACAACAATATAAGGAAAATATAAAGAGAATTTCACAAAATTCCATCTGTTGAAAAAAGTATACATTCCCCTGACTCGTTACCGACAAATGTTATGGGTAATATTATTCCCCCTGCCTTTAGAAAGAGGCAAGTCAAGTGCTCCTTTATTATGCGAAAAAAGTGAAAATATGTTGAATTTTCTTTTACATTTTCTTTATACTGTTGTACGCATATGACTCACAAGCTGTAGTAGTCTCCTCATCCAGCGGTTCCAAGACAAAAATTAAAAAAATTCATAACTTTTGCATCGATTGTCCAATTTTCCTCAAACTTTCACTGATGTGTTCTGCTAACATTGTTGCATTTTCTCAATCCTTATGTTTATGAAGGTGAACTTGTCCTTTAAATTATACCATTTTATAAACAGATTGTTCAATAATAATCTACACTAAAATATACTGCTACCTTGAACAAGTGGGACTGTTTCACGTCGATAAAACGCGCAAAAACATGCATTAAATTGCACCATTTGCAACATCAAAATGCAAAAAGTTCTCACCGTTGGAGGGGGGACACCCCCCTCCCAGACCCTCCCCTCCCCCTCGCTCGCTCCGCTCGCTCGGGTTCAGTCGAGTTCATGATATTCAGTGAAAAGAATCAATACAAGAAATGCATTTAAATTATACCATTTTATAGGCAAATTGTTCAATGATAATGTACATCAAAATAAACTGCTACCTTAAACAAGTGGGACTGTTTCACGTCGATGAAACGCGCAAAAACATGCATCAAATTGCACCATTTACAACATCAAAATGCAAAAAGTTCTCACCGTGGGAGGGGGGAAACCCCCTCCCACACCCTCCCCCCCCCCCCCCCCCTCGCTCGCTCCGCTCGTTCGGGCTCGGTCGCTTCGCTCCCTCGCAGACTAACCGCCCCCCCCCCCTAAGATGAAATCCTGGCTACGCCGTTGTCCCCTATATAACTATCAAAAGGAAAATTACCCCCAGGACAGTGCACCACGTCAAATACCCCCTGGATAACTACCTCCCGGGTCATTGCCCCCCCCCCCAACTCTTACTTTTAATAAAAAGAATATTATCACTACAGGATACGAAGTTCTTTGTATCATTTGCCAGGAATCACGGAGATGCCATACTGATACTTCATCTTATGAAAACAACATCTTAAGGATTTACGATTTGTATCGTTTGCATTTAGGACGATTTATATAAGATTAATTTCTCCCTTCTGTATTTTGACTCAATGTTAAACAAAAACGAAACTGTCCCTGCATATCCTATACCCGGTAATTCAGTAAATGCCAATGCTTTTAACCAAAACTATTTTCGCTAAATCTGTATTTATTTTTCTTTTACTGTTCCGAAATTTCGGATTTCTCTTGATAGTAGTATAAAAGAAGTTTTAAGTTTGAATGCCTTTGCCATTGAACTACAGACAATTTAAAGAAATGTTACATTAATCGTCGGCGTTTTCACGAACCGACGCTATTTCGTTTTTGAGCGAAAATGCAGTTCTGAGAAAATCGCGTTTAAAGATCTCACAAGTTTTAGACAACGTTTTCAATGACTTTTCCTGTCTTGTGTGTGAAAATTTTGACAGGGTGATGAGAGTGGAAGTTGTTCTTCCTATCCATAGTGTAATTTTAGTGTGAATTCAAAAAATTTACGATATTTCTGTCTTCAAACTCACTGCGTCGGTTCGTAAATCCATCGTTTCTTGCGCGCACCATAGGTTATGTACTTAAGCGCGGGTCTCACGAACCGACGTAAGTTGTATTACGCCGGTTCGTGAGACCCGCGCTGTAGGGCCTGTACAATAGGTAACGTGCAATACGCGTGTATTTACGAACCGTCGCTATTTCATTTTCGTATGTGTTTACATACAAATACTATTAGGGCTATACCTGCTTATCAACAATAACCTTATTAATTGAGATTAATTGTCATGTAATGATTGTTGTGATGATTACAATACATTTAGTGATAATTAAGATGATAATACAAGCCAGTTTCTCTTAATTGTTCTAAAAAGAGCCTGTTGTCATTGTTTTCATCTTCATTTAGTACACGCATGTATTGTTATTATAGCTGTGGTTGATCGTTCCAAAGATTTCTTTGCCCCCCTTTTTTTTTGTGGATATATTATTATTTAACACTTTTGCATTTGGACATCTATCATTTGGTAATACATGTATTCGGTATACTGTGTTTCATATTTTTTTACTTTTTACTGTTTTTTTTTTATACTTAATTAACTTACTTTTTCATTTTTTCACATTATTTTTAATTCAAATTCAGTTCACTTCTTTCATAATACTTATGAATGTTTGTTCTAAGATGAAGGATACCGCTAAATCTTGGGAAAAAGACGTGCCAGTCAGTAATAATTACTTGTATTTACTCATCTTTCATACTCATGCATGCACTCTGTTATTTCTTTCTCTGAAATAATATATTAATTTCTTTATTTCTTATTATTCCACATATTTGTGACATTTACTTTGCCACAATTTTTATCAGTGTCATTATTGTCATTTGGCTCGCATGCGAATTCACTCATAATTCCTCATTTTCCATCTTTCTCTTTCCTGCTCAACAGATTCTATGATAGCTGCACCTGATCATATAAAAACATAAACTCATCCTGCATGCACTCTTCGAAACTGATAAACTCCTAAAAATACATGAATATCAACACTATCAGAATTTCAAGCTTCATTTTAAATATATAATAATGGTCATGTTTTATTATGCCTTTTGCAGCAATATATTGAAGAGGTACATTATGTAATCGAAAAAACATAGGTCCTCAATAAAATATCAAATTTGAATTATTCAGAGATGAGTAATGACAATGGGAAGGATAACAATTGTGGAAGAGCTCCATAAATCAATACATATCTAATGGCAAATGGAGATGGAATCAAGATTCAAGAATATGTGTAATTCAAGTTCATTATTATATCAGTTCTTGTGTGTTCACAAAAAGAGGAACACAGTTCGAACATGCACACCAAATCTTACATCGTACATTTACATCTATAGAGTGCGGACGGAACATATACAAGAGAAAGAATAACATTCTCAAATTAATATATCAAGCATAACTACATGTATGTATATGACCACACAAAGATGTTGCTGCATATGCATGAAGCTTGAGAGTGCTGCAACACCCATATGCTCAGATAAAAACTTGATGTGTATCATACAAAAGAGAAGAGGTACTGCATGTACATGTAGTTACACTATTCACAGGACAGTAGAGAAAAAGCACGAGAGAGGGAAATGGGTGTCTAAAATAGGTCGATGTAAGGAGTGCCAAGCCAATTAAGTCTCTAATAGAAGTCATACATATATAAGGAAATAAATTAATCACAACATAAATGATCATGCTCATGTTAACCTTAATTAGCATCTAAAAATGTGTGTAGAAAGCCCATAATATCAGCCTTTCGCCCCGAAGGCTTGTTACATATGAGAAAAGAGAAATTTTGGCCGACCCCCCCCCCCCCACTCCCTGTGAATCCTTAATCCACCAGTACTATAAACACATTCTGAGAATGTGTTTTAGTACATGTACTAGCAAATTCACAAGAGGGGTGGGAAAATTCAGCCAAAATTGTGTGTGGCTAAAATAATTAAAAAGAAAGGTCATCAGCAAAACTACAGGGTGGATGCAGACGAATTTTCATGTGATGACTAAAAAAAATGCAGCTAAAGGAAAAAAAAAAGACGGCGGAGAGGGGCCAAGGCTAATTTGACTCCCCCCCCCCCCCACCAAAAAACAAACAAACAAACAAACACCACTGTTTTACAGTACCTTTAAAGGACTCTTAATTTTTTGTTTGTTAAAAACAAACGTCTCGAAGTAAAGAATTCCATATTGTAGGCGAAATGTAGACCGATACAGTGTATAAAGTGTACATCCCAAGCTATTAAAGAAAAAAAACACAGATTATGAATATCATTTAAAGTAAGAATTTCAGTGTGTTTAATCATCTTTAGTTGAGTTGCAAATGACATGTACATATTTAATAAGAGCAGTAAACTTCGAAGCGCCCCCAAGCCCTTCTATACTTAATTATTCATGTGTAAAGGTAGCGCCAGGGCACTCCGGTGGTCTAGTGGTTATGACGCTGGTCTAGTAATCCAGAGGTCGTGGGTTCGAATCCTGCTTGGGCTGCTTGTGATTTTTTTTTTTTTTTCACAGCAGCCTACAAACTGCACACTGCAGTTGCGTGCGTTACTACGGATGGAGACAAATGAATAATCTATTATTTTAATATACGATGTTTGACATCCTTATTGCAATCACTTTCTTTAATTGTAAATTTAGAGACATAATGAATTATTATTAAAAGAAATCAAATTTCTGTATTTTGTTGTGAGTTTGCATGGGAACATACACGTATCATAATTTACAATTTTAGTTAGATAAAGAACATCTTATAACAGAACTGTCTAGTGATGGTTGAATAATTATGTCAATTTGTTATAAGTCCTATCATTTACATGGAGTGCATGTTCCCATGTTTATAAGAATCATACGTGACACATTCAAAGTGGGTTGAAGACAACAAAATAATAAATAAAAGAATAAAGGAGAATAGAACTTAATCTGATTACAGCATCATCTAAATATTGCCAATGTGCACTTAGAAATCTATCAAGATTTATCACAAGGTTATGATTACCACACAAAACCTTCAAGATTTATTATCATGAAATACATACTAATGAACACTTAAAAAAATCTAACATTCCATATCCACATGAAGCTTTCCTTGATATAAATGTCTCTCTGTAGTGTTATTAAAGTGTAGCAAAATTGTAATCACGACATCACAGAATGGAATGCATTGTTTTCACCTTCAATCTTAGGATCTCCTTTCATGTTTCCACTTTACAATCACATTTCACTGTAGATATACCGTCCTTATGTTGTCGCCCTTCATCCCAATTTCTCCCTTCTATCCTATCTGTAGATTGTCTTCTTTCCTAAGCCATTGTATTCACATTCCTTGATGATCAGCACGATGCTGTACTTTTTTCTTCTTCTCTGAAACAGTCCAGCTCTTCGCTACTGCATGGCATCAGTCATCTGAAAGAAAAGACAGAAATTAAGAACTTTCGATTAAAATCAAACATCATGATACAAGATACAACTTTCATTTTGAGAAAAAGAAATCAGCCAACTAAACTGTAGTTGAAATTATTTTGCTCTATTTATATTAAACATAAAACAAAACGGTATACAGGATCAAAGAATGTCAAAAAAATACTGCTGTTTTTGATGCATATTCAAATTGTCTCGCCTTTTACATATTTTAATGATGCAAGATCTTATGTCTAGCACTTAGTAAGTCTCATGTAGAATTTAAATTATTATTCACATGAATAAATCTGCATGTCCTTGTAAACAAGGCATTGCTTTGAAAAAGCTGAATATTACTAATTGCATTTGGGAAAGAGTCTACGACAATCAAACTTGTTTATTATCAGAGACTTTAACATCTTAATTAGACCTAGACTCTACATTACCATTGTATTCACATCCGTTGGTGATGTACACGACCCTGTACTTTTCCTTTTCTTTTCTGAGACAGTCCAGTTCTTCGCTACTACATGGCACCAGTCATCTGAAAGAAAAGAAAGAAATTAAGAACTTTTGATTAAAATCAAACATCATGGCACAAGATACAACTTTAATTTTGAGAAGAAAAAAAAAATCAGCCAACAAAACTGAAGTTGAAATTATTTTGCTCTATTTATATTAAACATAAAACAAAATGGTAGGCCTATGCAGGATAAAAGAATGTCAAAAAATGCTGCTGTTCGTATTTGATGCATATTCAAATTGTCTCTTCATTTACACATTTTACTGATGCAAGATATTATGTTTAGCACTTGGTATGTCTCATGTAGAAATTGAATTATCATTCACATGAATATAAATCTACATGTATTTGTAAACAAGGCATTGCATTGAAATAGCTGAATATTACTACATGTACCTGCATTTGGGAAACAGTCTATGACAATCAAACCTGTTTCTTATCAGAGACTGTAACATCTTAATTAGACCTAGACTCTACATTATCATTCAGCTTTTAAAGGTATTAACCATTCACCTATAAAACACTGGCATTGTCATGTGCATCATATTTCTTTGATACTGCACATATTTTCATGAAGTCTGCACAAGAATGCAAATGAAACACATCTGCTGTTTGGTATTTATGAAAAAAAAAATCACTAACCTGGAAGTCCTTGGCCTTAGGAATAACACGTGGCGAGTTAGTAGGAATTGACGTTACAATAGAATAAGAATAGATCTACTAAATAGGCCTTTGCCTCATGAATGTCTGGTCTAATTATAGACTAAGTGAAGTCTAGACCTTTCACTTTTAAGTTACCAGTGG
Organism: Diadema antillarum; assembly: GCF_040938485.1. Taxonomy (NCBI): domain Eukaryota; kingdom Metazoa; phylum Echinodermata; class Echinoidea; order Diadematoida; family Diadematidae; genus Diadema; species Diadema antillarum. The sequence goes on from NW_027271371.1 coordinate 915,378, forward strand.
TTCACAAAATTTATATTATAGATCTAGACTACATCTAGATCTAGACATCTAACAGGAACGGCGCAGTGTTTTCAAAAGTGTGGGGGCCCACTTCCGGGTTTCATGAGCTAACAAAGTGATGACACCTTATGTATTCCTTTGCATGGTGCACAAAAAGTGTGGGGGCCCGAGCCCCCACGGCCCCCACGGCTGCGCCGGCCCTGTCTAATACTATTAGATCTTGGCAACTTTTGTCTTTGTGACACGAAATTAACACGTCACGGATGATATTGCGGCGATATCCAACAGGATGACAGTACCACTATTACTGACTCAGTAAGTTGACATAGATAACTAACATCAACTTGTTAACGTACGTTAGAGATGGCACCATATACAATAACCGGTGACACTGACACTGACAGATCTAACGACTACGTTTAGACCAACGTTAAAGAGTTAGACTCGCCATCTCAGTAAGTCGGCCAAAGACAAAGTCAATACAGGGCTAAGTCAGTGTTACTGTTATGTTAGGCCTAACAAATGTTAACGGTTACTCGGTTAGGTTAGGTTTACCAGGACTCAAGAGTCCTGGTTAAATCAGTCGAGGGACATTTCTTAGAAGTCCTTCGATTCCAAGAATAAAAAGGGTGAAAGAACAAAGGGAAAAAAGGAAAGAAGAAAGGACAAAAGATTATGTATGGATGCTGTGGAAATCGACAGCGCTACTGTATCACTATCAATCACGCGTGAATATGTAAACGCCATTTGGTTGGGCCGCATTCACAAGTTTTAGGGAAAAAAAGCCCCACCGCTGTGCTTCAAAGGTACTCCACTCGAACTAACGTTAGACATAATGTCACACATCTACACACAGTACGGTACTAGGGCTGAATTCACAAGTATACTATAACACTGCACTGTACAGGAAAGCCACCTAACCTGTAGAGTACTACTCGTAGTGTTTATGTAGTATCACTAGACCACATACTGTCATAGATGACATCTAGGCCTACACCAACGCTGCACACTGGCACTGGTCCGACGGTCCCTGACCAGGAAAAATTACTGTTGGACACTGACCAGTAACTTTTTCAGGAATGGACCAGTAAAAATTGGGGGAAAAATGGGTGGACTCTACCTACTATTACCACTAGTCTAGATGTAGATCTAGAGCTAGACTATAGACTCTGTGTTAATTTGACTTGGTCTTAGACTTCAGCTGATCTTAGTTTTAGTAACTGGCATTACAAGTAAAGTCTTAACTTAGACTTAATAGTTAAACTTGAAAGTTAAAGTCTAACATGTCTACCTTTATTCTTTACTCTTCCTTTGAGTTTTACTTTTAGACTTTTTACTTGTTTTTTTAGTTTAGTAGGCCTACTTTGTCAATCTCATGATTTCATTTTCAACTCAAGTCAAGGCATAGCCATGAGTGTCTTCGAGACTTTGACATCTTGCATGTCTTGCACACAGACGTTACGACTACGTCTACAGTACTCGGTAGTCTCAGAAGTAACGACATAAGTTGAAAAGAAACTATAAATAATATGATTTGGGATCTAATTTGAAATTGGATGGCGTTTACAGACTAGGCTTCATAACCATCACGCGATTGAATACATGGGACTACACTCTACCGCAATTAATGGTTATGGTAGTCCAACTGAAACTGTTATTTTGAGCATGATTTTAATAGGATTATAGCTTACCATTCACTTCACTCGTGGACAGTGGGCTGGCTTAGGTCGTCATTCATCTTTCAGATGGTTTGGTTCTCACTCTGAGATCTGGATTAGGGCCAAAACCTAATTCTAGGCCAGTAAGTTGAACAAAGCTCAAAATAATGCAACTGCGACGGTTCGTAAAACCCGCATTGCTCTTCACCCTAGCAATTCGGGTTTCACGAACCGGCGTATCTTTACTGCGTCGGTTCGTGAAACCCCTTTTTCTCAATTTCTCGATATTTCGAGTACCGTCGTTTTTTTCTTTCTTTGATAAAATTAAGAATAATTAATTTTGTGATCTAAAATTTTGGGATTTGGTAGAGTTTTGAAAGCACTTTCATTTGGTACCAATATCTCGATTTTGAAAATTTTGACCAAAATCGAAATAGCGTCGGTTCGTGAAAACGCCGACGAGTTTCACTTTTAGCAATATTTTTTTTAACCACAGTCGTCTATCGTTTGCCACAACTTCATGTAACACTTCTTTATTTTGAGGAGCTTATATCTCATGCCTCACGTGCCCTGGCTTTGACCCATCATCTTCCTCTTCGCTCTCGCTTTTCTCTGTCCATGTAATACCGTGAAGGTAGTCTATTCCTGTCATTCATTACTCACCTTTCCTCTTTCTCTCATTGAAAGGGATTTATCTCGTGTGTGTTCATGTGCAGTGCACTCCCGTTAGGATGAAATGCCCAGGACCGGCAGTTGTTGTTGTTGTTTTGTTTTGTTTTTTTCGTTTTAACGAAATTTCGTTATAACCGAAAATATATAATATGCAATGTATAACGAAAAGAAGAAAACCACGCATAAAAATAGATTTCTGTTTGTTGAATCCTCATCATACGCTGGAAAGATTGTGAAATGGGAGAGTACCTTTTTAATTTCGTTTAAATATTACATTTTAAAAAGAGCATAAAGTTGTTTGTGTTGTCACACATGTGTAGAAAATGACGGTGTAGGATTTGGTTACAGTTCGCTATTCCAAAGGTTCTTTTCTTACTTAACTACGTTACTCCGAAGGCTCCTTATTCCGAAGTTTCGCCATTCCCGGGATTCCGATGGTTTGTTTATCTGAAGGTTCGCATTTCCGAAGAATCATTATTCCGAAAGTTCATAATTTAAATTAGAATAATATATTGTTCATTTTCCGAAGGTTCGTTGATTTGAAAATGAAATGAGGTTCGTCATTCTGAAGGTTAGTTATAAATAAAAAAATGAGAAAGGTTCACTCTTCAGAAAGTTTGTTGTTCCGAAGGCTTTTTCATCCGAAAATGAAATAAGGTTCGTTATTCCGAAGAAAGTTTGTCAATGAAAAAAAAAATGAGAAAGGTTAGTTATTTCGAAGATTTATTTATCTTAAGACGATTATAAGGATTGCAATTCTTAAGTTTTGTGAGTGTACTCACCTTTTTCCACCATGGATTAACGATTCTTTTTGTAATGTTCCGATTAACGAACGTTTTGATTTCTTATCATTTTCGGACTAACGAACCGTATAAGAATAAGAATAAGAACCATTTATCATCGGATTAACGAACCTTTGGAATAACGTCAAAATGTGCTTAATATTTCATTTCCGAACTATTACGGACATTTAGTTGTATCAGAATCTGTGTGTTTTGTATTAAAGGACTTCGGAACAATGAAACAAACCTTATCTGAATTCAGATTATTGTATTACAATAACGCAAGTTCCCCTCGCAAACTGTGCGTGATACACGGAGTGAACATACAATGATGTGAAGCGTTCGCTCATGCATGCAGAGACGCTATGAAAATGCTTGTTCCGCTACGCATTTTCGAATGCAATCCGCATTTCGTTGTAACGGAGCACATTTCTTTTGTTTTTCTTTGTCAGTGGCGCTCAGAAAAGACTTCGTGGTAACGAATATTTCGTTATAACCGTCTTCGTTATAAGCGAATTTTGTACCATAGACTTTAATGGCGATAATTTTGGGACCAGAAGTTTTGCTTCGTTATAACGAATTTCGTTATAACCGTGCTCGTTGTAACGGGAGTACACTGTATCTTTATTTGTGTACTTCGTCTCTGTCTTAATTTGCTTTCTTTGCATTGTTTCATCAATTTTGTAACTGTTTTACTATTATACCGTTAACGCTCATTTCAGAAATTGCCCTACTGCATTATTGGGCATTAACAACTAGTATATCAAGGATGCGGGAAGAGATTGTCACATCCTTGGTATGATCACCGCAGAGCATTACCTCCCTTGAAAATTACTCCTTATTAAAATTAGGCTCCAAACAATCACCCCTCTTGCAATAACTCCCCCCCCCCCCGAAAATTACGTATCTCATTGTCATTTTCGAACAACGTTTGCTATTTGAATTGGAAAAAAAACAAAACATTTTTTCATATCGTCTGGTTTTGGTCGAGACCTAACTTCAGGTTTTTAACATCTTTTGGGTGAGATAATTAGAACCCCCTTACGAAATAATTAAAGAGCATGTTATTCCAAGAAGGATTCAAGTTTTTGTGAAAAAAAAAATAGTCTTAAAATGGCCGGGATGAAACAGAGCAACCACAATGTAAAAAGGATTCTGTCAACTACAACTCTCTAGACCTATTAAAAAAAAAGGGTGCAGAAAAGACTTCGTTAACAACTAGGGGTGTTTTGTAAAAAAAAAAAAAAAAGAAAAAAAAAGACATACCGTTAAACTCGTAATATTTTACTCTTTCTAATTAGACTAGCTTATATTTGAACTGGATTTCCCCTTAAAGTGTCGACAACATTTAATTTGAAAACTAGCACAATTCTACTTGTATGTAAAATAAGCTGTAATTTTACTCAAATGACAGATTAGGGCACCGTTTGATAAAAGTTGCCAGTTATGACATCTTGTTAGTCTCTAATAATTTCAATAAAACCATGGGTTCTGCTTGATTGATAAGCTCGAGTCACTGACTTGTTACCATGGACCTGCTTTGATCGACCTATATACAACGATAGGTAAATGTGTGGAATTGCTGACGGCTTGTCAGGACTGATAATTTCATAAAACCGTGCCCGGATCCTATCAGAAACTATGGCTTTATATCGAAGGGTCCCTCGCTAATGTTAAGGGAATATAAATTGCAGTGAAATCAACTTTCCTTTTCTTATGTTTATCGTCTAATGTGTTATTATGGTAGAAAATGACAAGCCAAAAGAGTAAATGATGACAGTGTAAGAGAAAGGTGCATAGTCAGCAATGTAGGGCCTACATGAGCTTAGTCTTCTGATATGGTATCATGAACTTATGGAAAAATTACATGTATGTATGGTAACTTTCGGGGGGAGGGAGGGTTGTCCAGTGGGTAAGTATCAGGAGGGGCGGGGGGGGGGGGCGGTTCGGGGTATGGTTATGGGGGTATCTCGGGGTGGTAATCCGGGTGGTAGTTATCCTGGGGGTAGTTATCCGGGGGGGTAGTTATCCGGGTGGTAGTTATCCTGGGGGTAGTTATCCGGGGGTAGTTACCCAAGGGGGTAGTTCTCCGGGGGGTAGTTATCCAGGGGGTATAGTTATCCGGAGGGTAGTTAACTGGGGGGTAGTTCTCCGGGGGGTAGTTATCCAGGGGGTAGTTATCCGGGTGGTGCTATGGATCTTGGGGGTAGTTATCCGGGGGGTAGTCATCCAGGGGGTAATTACCCAGGGGTAGTTATCCGGGGGGTAGAATGATGTCCTAGGGGTAATTGCCCTTGGGGGAAGTTACCCCCATTCAGTCCATCCCACACCCCTTTCTTGAGTAAGTGTGAGCCCATGCAGACAGCTCTCATTCATACCCAATCACCCCTCCTGCAGCTTCCATCATCTCATGATCCTCTTTATTTATTGATTGATTTATTGAATTGGACTCCTCCACTTTATTGAAGTCCCCCGTTCCATTTGTTTTTATCGGTTTTAGTATATAATTTGAATATATCTATTGTTTATGTAAATTATGTTCATGCAAAATTGCTGAGAGCGAGTTGCCTTCAGAATAAATCAGAACACTACCAGACTTTATCGGCTTCAGTTTGTCTTATTGCGTCTTTCCTGGTTCTTAACATTAAGTTATCTCTCCTCACACAAATAAATTTCGGTTACAGGATCGAGAGACCCGCATCTAATAATAATTTGTTCAACACTTAGAATGACAACGCTCTAAACTATAGTGGCAGCGATGACCCCTATGACACAATGACAATATAGTCAAGGGTTATCCCCAGCTTTCCGAAAGAGGCAAGTCTAGTGCCCTTTCATCATGCTAGAAAAGTGAAAATATGTCAAATTTTCCTTGTCACACCACAGCACACCCCTGGGTCTGCTGGCATTTCCATTTCATTTTATATACCCTGTGTAAAAAATGATACTGATGTCATATTTCACACTCTGCACTGTCACACCACACCCCTGAACTATTACAAGTCAGAGCACATGACCTATATTATTTCCATTTCATTTTGTATAGGCCTACTCTGTATAAACATGAAATGAGACCTTCTGCACTTTCACACCATACACCTGAGTGAAATTACATGTCTGAGCGTATAAACTTCATTTCCATTTCATTTTGTATTCACTGTGCGGGTATGGAGTGTGGAGACCACAGGCTATTGGGGGTGTGGTGTCACAATGCACCCCACTCTGCACTGTGACACCATACCCCCTGTAACACCACTACACTGTGTAACGTGCGACCTGCATACAAAGTACAGGATTCAGGGCCGGCGGAGTGTTTTGAAAACTGTATGGGGCCCACTTCCGGGTTTCATGAGCTAACAAGCCAAAAAAATAAATAAATAAATAAAATAGATAAATAAAAAATAAAAAAAAATGAAAAAAGGCCTTCTGTGCAACTTCTGGTAAATTCCGGGTTTCTTCAGCTGACAAGCAAAAAAAAAAAAAAAAAAAAAAAAAGGCTTCAGCTCATCTTTCTCCTTCCTTCCACTCATGTCTCCGGGTTTCTGCAGCTGACAAGCATAGTACCACTTACGCACTAAAAAAGTGGGGGCCCAAAGTGGTGACACTTTATGTATTCCTTTGTACGGTGCAAAAAAAAAAGTGGGGGCCCAAGCCCCCCGCCCCCTCCGGTTCCGTCGGCCATGGGATTGACTAGAGAATATCATAATGAACTCATAACTTTTTATTACATTCAGCTATACGAGATATCTACAAGAAGTCCATGAAGCAATCCATCCTACCAAAGACAAGGGGTTGACAAGGGGTTTACAACATCAAACACTGCTGTAATGGTGTACATCAGATGCTGGCCGAGCACTTTAAACAAAAATGTCCAAAATGGAAATAATAATAATAAAAAATCAGCCTGAGGGGATCCCTGCGACAGGGACCCCCTCAAGCTGATTTTTTATTATCATTATTTCCATTTTGACCACACACACATACACTAAAAAACAAAACCGTGACAACTTGCCTGACTTGAGAGTTTCTGGTTTATAAATCTATGTGCAGAGGGTGACTCTTATTCACGGAGCGGAGGGACGCAGCCCCGAAGTAAATACTGTAGTTTTTTTGAAGGTAAAAGATTTAACCAGAAACTCGAAAGTAGGCAGAGCTAGAGTTATACATGTATTTGGTTTCATACTTTGGATAAAAAATGAACAATCGGGGGAAATGCAAGGCGAAAAGTCACTTGGTGAAAGCGATATTTGTTATGTGCTTGTAAATATCTGTAAGTAAACTGTAATATAATGTAAATAGCACAGTCTGCAAGAATCTTCAGCCTATTGAAGGAGGCAGACTATAGTACTAGTAATCAGAAGAAGAACAAGAAGAAGCGACGGTAAGCACTATTTGGGCACCCGTCCCGCTTGATCATGAATATTCATTAGCAGTAAGATACTGTACTATTAAATGGCAGAACGCTGGATACGTGCAAAACGTATCGCCGGGAAATGTAAAAATCCCGAAAAATTGCATCAACGGGGAATGTTAAAACGTCTCGCCGGAAGATGGAAAAATGTTCAGTTTTGCCGAGAAATGTAAAAACGCTGCCGGGAAATGAAAAAATTATGTATTTCCACGGTATTACGGATACATGTAGACGATGAATATTCATGATGAAGCGGGACGGGTGCCCAGATAGTGCTTACCTCTCAAAGGCAAGCACTATTTGGGCACCCGTCCCGCTTCATCATGAATATTCAAACGACACGATCGCCTCTACTCTGGATTACGCCCTCTAGTACCAGAGTCGAGTGTCTAGTAGGGGCTACTATGTAATCCCGTGAGATTTTTGTGCCAAAATTGATTTTTTTTTTTGGCTAACTTTGTCAATTTGGGGGTGCTGAATCCAAAAAACTTTGGTTCCATTTTTTCTAACCACGTCTTCAGCCGCCATTTTGAATTTCAAAATGGCCGCCATAGCAAACTGTATTTTTATCCATATCTCATTAAGTGAGCATTGTAGAAGCTTCAAATTTGGTGCAAAATGCATGGTTGTGATGTCAGACACTCTGGTATATCTTTTTCTGATATTGTGGATTGTTTTGATGCAATTTGTAGGCTGCCATCTTGAATTTCAAAATGGCCGCCATGGCAAACAGTATTTTGAACCACATCTCATACACGAGCATTGTAGAAGCTTCATATTTGGTGCAAAATGCATGGTTGGGATGTCAGATACTCCGATATATCATTTTCTGATATTGTGGATTGTTTTGATACAATTACTAGGCTGCCATCTTGAATTTCAAAATGGCCGCCGTAGCGTTTTTATGCATATCTCATGTTGCAGTTACTGTAGGAGCATCAAATTTTCAGTAATGCACATGCTTGTGGTGTCTAACGTTCCAGTACAGCTGTTCCCTAATTGTAGATCATAAGATAGGCCACCATCTTGAAATTCAAGATGGTGGCCAAAGAAAAACATAATACATGTAATACTGTAACTGTGGTAAAAGCCATAGATGAATTTGCCAAAATTGTCCTAGTTAGACCGAATTCATTTTCAGGTCACGCAGAACGACAGCCATTTCTTAATTCAAAATGGCCGCCATAAATTCAGACTGTAAGGACGAGGTTCCAATGACTTCATCAAGTCATCCTGAGGAGCAAAGACTGCGTAAGGAGGGGGGGGGGGGGGGAGGGGAAGGGTCCCATACCACTTCCCATAAGTGTGGGCAAGTGTGTAAGCGTTACATCCCACGTCCCATAATAGCCAAGCGGGTATGTGGTTCGCGTACACGTGATTCGTTTTGCTTCTGAGGCAAGACATTATTTGTTGTCATTGAACCACGTTGATATTTATTTTTATTCCCAGTTATTAAATAGTTGAACAAAAGCAAGCATTGATACGATTAAAGGTGATCTTCAAAAACTTGATACCGCCTCGAGAGAATAAAGACAAACAAGGAAAAGTCTCGCAATGGCAAAAAATGCCATAGTCACCCTACCAGGCATCCCACTCACAAGCGTGTTTGTTGACCACCAAATGAAACAACTCATCAGGGAGCTCATAATTGCTGGATGTATTTCTGGAATAACACAGAATGAATAAGGAATGCCAATGAGTAGATTTTACCTGATTGCCCTTGTGTGGGTCATCCTCAATATCAAGACTTCCAAGATGATTACTGATGTACCGCCAATGATTCGAAAACTACAAAGGAGCAATAATAGCTCAGTTCTGTGGCACTTTGGATGTATCAGAATTCCTCAACAATTTAGAACATCATCGCACGAGGGCAATCTCAAAATTTTTCACTGCATTGAAACTTATGAATATGGTGCTTGGCAATCAGATATCGGAAACATTCAAGGAGGATATTCTAGAAAGCGATGAAAAGGGAAGTTTTCATATTCTGTACTAAGAATTTGTATCTGAAAGAATAAAAAAAAAAACCCTGTCTGGGATAATATGAGAAAAGATCTGTCTGGGATAATATGAGAAAGGCCAGACATTCAGCTCTTGCAATTGAAATACATTGTGTTAGACTGGATCAAAAAGTCATTAAGCTTAAGAGGACCACTATCTTCTTATAACGCTTCTACCGGTACAGCAATCTGACAGACTTGTCATTATCGAGTCATTACTGGACCATACAATTATCGGAAGTTATATGAGTTCTACTGTTCTAAGTAATTCCACAGTGACTCTTCATCTAACAATTTCATGGCCTTCTCTTCCATCTGACACAGAACGGGGAAAAAAAAAGAAACAAAGGGTTCATCAAAGATACCATGGGAGTTGTCACCCGTCACAACGAGGAAGCTGATATCCTCATTCCATTGCATATATTAGATGCTACTTCAAGAGCAACAGAGAATTTCAGAGATATTGATGATCATTACGTATTAGACACTGACATTTTCATTCTCCTAATGGATCTTTGCTTTACTTTTAAAACTGCATCGTACGTTGTCTGCTCCATCACTGGAAAAGGAGATGATATAGTACAAACTGTTGAGAGATTATGTTCTGCAAATTGTTGCGAAAAACAAAGGTCTGCTCGGTCATGCCTTTCATGGCACAGGCTAAGGTTGAAAATTTGAGGATGTCTCAAAGAGCAGATGGATCAAGAATTCTCTAAGCCTTGAATCATGCAGAATGTGCAATGAAACAGCCCATGCCTTCCAGAAGTTGGGCGTGGATGACTTCAACCTGGACAGTTTGCTCTCGTAGAATCTTGATACAATACATCCAGAGAACAAAACTCGTAAACCTTCACCACCGAATTTGAGCCTCTACTTCAGGGGAATATAATATGGTACATTGTCGTTATTTCCAGCGGATATACATTTATAAACTGCAATTAAATGCTTTGAGCTCCCTACACCTACGGTATAGCCACAGAATTCATTATCATGTTCATATGGCAAGAAATGCAAAAATGTCATTGTTTCTGGAAGAATTTAGAACCAATCCTCCACTGTGTACAGCCCTATACAAGTGCTGTGACTTCAAAAACACATGCAGGGAACGAGCCTAGAAGACATTAACTAAGTAAATTTCCGATACACGGCTAATATTGTTTATTTAAACTCCACAACCAAATCGTCTAAATGGGGCATCTAGTTCACTCAGACACAGTTATTGATTCACTTTTGAAAATCATTTGCTTTGACACCATAATCACATGATTTCCCATTCACAAGTTTTACCCAAATGCAATGCTCTTGAAGGATTGTTTCCCATGGCAGCCATTTTGCATTTCAACGTGGCAGTGTACCTGCGGGAAACAGTCCCGCCTATGCAATGATAATACTATTTATTGAAGTGATTGACTTCCACATATTTGTAGGTCCTATACATGAAAGTGCTCCAGCATGCTTGAGTTTGCAGGATAAAGATCTTACAGCACCAAATATGGGTAGAAATCCATCTTGAATTTCAAGAGTGGCAGCCAATGCGAATAATCCATTATTACAGAATGTATAATTATGTGTGTGTATGTTTGTAAAAGACTGTACAATGTACACCTCCATAAACTTGATATGACTAAAAGTTGCTTGTAACCACAGATATTAGCTGAAAAGCAGCCATTTTGAAAGATAAAATGGCAGCCTCAAAAATGATCTGCAATTTTAGGGAGGGGATCAAAGTGCATCTGAATGTTCAACACCATGAGCCCGGTTTATGCCCGGAATGTGAACTTTCTGTATTGTTTACAACATGAAATATGGGTCAAAATATGCATTCTGGTATGGCGGCCATTTTGAATTTCAAGATGGCCACCTACTAGTATAATATCAAAATGGACAGAAAAATATGTTTCAGAAAGTCTGATAGCATACGCATGCTCTTTGCCCCTACTTAGAACCTTGCACACTGCATACGATATGAGATATAGGCCCAATTACATATGCTATGGTGGCCATTTTGAATTTCAAGATGGCCGCTAACCAAAATGATCCATCATTTAAAACAAAAATGTATATGTTAGCATGTCTGACATCATAAGCATGCTTTTTGCCTCAAATTAATACTTTCCATATTGCTTACAACCTGAGATACAGGTAAAAACACAATTAGCTATGGCGGCCATTTTGAATTTCAAGATGGCAGCCCTCAAACTGTATTAAACACTCTGCAATATCAGGAAATGGTGTATCAGAATGTCTGATATCATAAACATGCTTTTTGCATCAAATTTGAACCTTCATTGATGCTCACATTATGAGAACTGGGTCAAAATACAGTTTGCTATGGCGGCCATTTTGAAATTCAAAATGGCGGCTGAAGACGTGGTCGAAAAAAATGGAACCAAAGTTTTTTGGATTCAGCTCCCCAAAATTGACAAAGTTAGCTAAAAAAATCAATTTTGGCACGAAAATCTCACGGGATCCAATATTTCAACATAGCAGACCGTACTAGTCTGTAAAATCGTGCGTGTACATCATCATGAGCCATCACATGCCATGCCACCACACCATGCCAGCTCCAGGTACGCTCCATACGTGCATGCATGCAGCGGACGAGCGCGGGTAGGGCTACCGGCAGCGTACATGTAAAGTATGCATGCTGTGCTCGCTGCGCGACAGAGTCACACACGGCTAGAAAACGGCCAACCCAGCAGCAGCGGGGAGTAGACAGACAGCCAAAAATCTTAAGTAAATACAGTACATTTTCAATCATGGCGGCGGCTACTTCCTCTAGCGGTCCATCTTCTGTGCCCCCTAATTCTGTTCAAGCTATCTTTGACAGTATGGAATATGGCCCAAATCCAGAAGCACCTAATGCTGCACAGGTGAGCAAAACCTCATTTTCGTTAGTCCCGTATATAGACTACACTGGTGGTACTGGTAGGCTATCCTAGCTCTAACTAAATTTATACACAGCCCAGTCGCTGTACGTAGGTACGTCGCGACAGCGTACTTAAAGCGTCTGCTGCGAGTGCTGGTCGGGCGGGCTATGCTATCCTAGCTCTAACTGCGACCAGCCCCAACGTGCAGCGTTGTTGGGGCTGCGCCGTTTTCGCATTCAGATCTTAAATGTTGTACAAAACGGGTGCAGTTCCGTCGCTTTTTTATTTCCTTAATTTTTCAACAAAAACTACGTACTAGCGTTAGATTCAGGAATACTTACATAATGGGTCGATTTAAATCTAAATGTAGGGCGTCGGTAGCGCGATGCGCTTTTTCATCCCCTTCAAATTCACGCACAAGTCGCGAGTTCACAAGTCATCTTTGACCTAGTCTGTATGCATTTACAGAGCATAAAACTACTTCCAAACATTTTTTTACAATAAGAGAAATCTATCATATCATTTTCAATACATACGGCTGTATGATATCACGGAAGTCACATTTTGGTTGCAACAGCGCTAACATTTTCATATAAACTTACGACTACCAGATGCGTTCAGTGCGTGTTGGGCAATGGGCAAACGTAGGGCGCGTGTTTGGTCGGAAAGTGGACCCACAATTTTGGCTTAAAATCACCTTTCAGGCATTTTCGCTAGTTGATCCCGGGGGAAAATCCCCATAAATTTGGTATCATATGTTATCCTGATGAAAGCTTGTGGTGGTCTCATTCTTCTCGTTCTATTGTGAGTTCAGATATCAAGACGTATTGCTACCTAAATTCAGATTTAAGCCTAAACATCGCAATAACTCAGCTGTTCCGTCGACTGTGAAATTCACAATGCTGATGTACAGTTGTAGGAGGATTCAATGGTGCTGAATCCAAAAATAGCATTGGTTTTTCGCTTATTCCCCAGGATAAACCCGCGAAATAGCGATTAGGATACCCTTGTCAGCATAGTAACAGCATCAGCGAACTAAGCAAGGCGGGGCCTACAAGTCTTACTTAGACATGTAGTTACACGCCATGACTCATGGTTACGACACGCACTTACGCGAAGCTCCAGAACAGTCGAGTCAGTTTTGCATGCATAGGTACGATTGTTCAGCCTCCGCACAGCATAGCGCACTGCTGGTACGTAATGTGATTACATGTGCGCTTCTCCATGCAATCTGTAGACCAAAAGCTATAGCGATGCACTGGATGAGCGTTCGTTTTATCACAATCAATGGAAATTACCTTTACTTGATAAGACTTTCGTCTGCTGGCTCTGCAGGCTTCTTCAGATCGAGCGTTGTGAGAAGGACTTCCCACGAGCCGACGTAGCTGGCGCACGCCGATCTGAGAGAATGGGATCGTATATTGAGGAAAGTGTATATTGTCCAAAGAGATTTTTCTCCTCCCCACCACTAGAGGGCGGACTCTACAATGGAGTCAGTGATTTCATGGGGGCCGCCATTGTTCCACTTAAAAATGGTGGACTTTGCGTTCTAAGTATACATTTCTACAGCGCGTATTACGCGAACTTCTGAACTTTTACGCGAGTACGCACTTGATTTTGGCTGCTCCTCGGTTGCTCGTTTGCTAGTGTGTTAGCATGAGGGGTGAGCCTACCGCTTCGTTGCCATCCAGTGCTCCTTGCGCTCACACAACAATAGTACAGGGCGTATGAAGACTCCGCACTCTAGCAGTCACTGCGGAAAATCTCTTTGATATTGTCCGAGGTCTCAGTTGAAGGTTCTCCCTTGTTGTTTCCGAATGTGAATTGCTTCCCTTATCCAGCGTGAGGTTTTCCCAGAGTCTCTGGCTAGGATGGAACACTTTTTCCAGTTGATGTGGTGGTTTTCACTGGCCACATGGTCGCTGATGGCCGACTTGTGCATGTGGGAGGTGGATTCCTTCTTTTTCCCTCTTGTGTAGTAGGACGCACAAACTGTGTGTACCTCTAGTTTGTGTTCATTTTTTCTGGTGCCAAATTTTCTAGCTGTTTCTCCAATGTAGCTTCTTTCACAGTTACCACATGGAATCTGGTAAACTACCCCCGCTTGGTCATCGATGGATCGTTTGTCTTTTGGGTGGACTAGGATGTTCCTGAGTTTCTTGTGTGGCCTGACTGCTGTGGAGATGTGGTATTTCTGGTAAATCCTTTGCAATGCTTCCGAGGTACCCTTTACATATGGAATGGTTGCCAATTTCCTCCTCTGATTGGTTGGTTTGGTCTGTGAGTTCTTCTTGGTTTGATTATCCCCCCTTTTCTTTTTGGCTTTCTTGAAGGACCAGCCAGGGTATCCACATTTCCTGAGAGAGGACTGGATGTAATCTTCCTCTGCCTTCAGGTCAGCTTCCTCTTTGACGATGCTGTGTGCTCTGTCCATGAGTGTACGGATGACTCCTAATTTTTGATGGAGTGGATGGTGGGATTGGAAATTCAGGTATTGTCCTGTGTGTGTCTTTTTCCTGTAGACGACCATCTTGGTTGTGCCATCCGGTCTTTTTGTGATCTTGGTGTCCAGGAAAGGGATGGAATTATCAACCTCCATCTCATGGGTGAATTTGATACTGCCTGTGTCATTGACTTGGTCTAAGTGTGCCTTGAGTCTGTTGACTGTGTCCGCTTTTACAATGGCAAGGATGTCATCCACATAACGCTTCCAAACTCTGGGTTTGATGTCATCATGAGCGGAGGCAATGGCTTCTTCTTCCAAGTATTCCATGTAGATGTTTGCGACAATGGGTGACACAGGGCTGCCCATAGCTGTTCCATATATTTGGCGGTATATCTTGCCATCAAAACTGAAGTAGGTGGTCGACAAGATAAATTCGAGAAGCTTTATGATGTCGTCCACTGTGAGATTGGTCCTCTTGTGTAGTTCGGAGTCTCTCTGAAGTCTGTCCCTTACGATCTGAATGGATTGGTCGATTGGGGTGTTGGTGAAAAGGCTCACGACGTCGAACGAGACCAGAACTTCATGTTCATCGAGTGTGATGTCTTTAAACTCTTCAGCCAAGTCCTTGGAATCGAGTACATGGTGACCTGTCTTCCCTACCACCGGTGACAATATTTCTGCTAATGACCTTGAGGTATTGTAACCGAAGAATCCAATGTAATCCACTATGGGGCGGAGGGGAAAGCCTTCTTTGTGAGTCTTAGGGGTACAATACAGACGTGGTACATTCTCGGCCGTTGGATAGAGGTAGTCATACTGTTTGGAAGTGATCTTGTTGTGAGCTTTGAGCGGCTTGAGTAGCGCTATTAACTTCCGTTTGTAAGAGGAAGTGGGGTCACAAGATAGTAATTCATACGTCTTAGCATCTGCCAACATGGTACTAACCTTGTCTTTGTAGTCTCGAGTGTCCATGACCACTGTAGCTTTCCCCGTATCTGCAGGAAGGATGGTAATTTCCTTATTGGAAGCTAGTTCTGTCAAGGCTTTCTTTTCGTCTGCGCTGATGTTCGGCTGAGGAGGTCTTGCATTCTTAAGTGTTCCCAAGACATCGTTTCTCAGAAGGTCGGCTTGTGGCTTCTTGAGAACTGCCGTGGCTTGTTCTGTCGCCACCATGAATTCCTCAATTGGTATATTATGATATACGATACTTAATATACGATCCCATTCTCTCAGATCGGCGTGCGCCAGCTACGTCGGCTCGTGTGAAGTCCTTCTCACAACGCTCGATCTGAAGAAGCCTGCAGAGCCAGCAGGCGAAAGTCTTATCAAGTAAAGGTAATTTCCATTGATTGTGATAAAACGAACGCTCATCCAGTTGATTTTCCAATCAGATGAACCTTTTCAGCGAGTATAGCGATGCACATGCACCACTGACTACTGTGTGCGCTATTACTCCGCCGCGCTGTTAGACCGACGTTTATTCCTACGTACTGCCTACTAGTTGTCATCGGTCTCGTAAACCCGTGTACAAATCGGTCTGTGGCCAGAATCCTTTCTCATGGAAGAGAACCTTGAATGTCAAAAATGAGTAAAAATTCCTCCGGACCAAGAAATTTTTCTGTATGCGACCTCGGTTGCTCACTTTCCGTGTTGTATTTGCCCAGCTGCTAGTATTTAACCTAAGTGCATGCAGTACGATAGTTGGCGCGATAGCGCGCAGTACACCATGCATGTATAATTGCTGGCATGCATACACGATGTATATTATGACATCACAGAGAAAACCAGTGCGTGCGAGTGCAAGTGCGTGCAGCAGGATCGAAGCGGGCCTCGCAGCTAGCGGGCCGGGGTAGGTGTGCTAGCTGACAAGGATGCGCGCTTAGCCTTAGAAACATGCGCGCTTTGAATGTGATAAACGCAGTGAATAGCACCGCCCACTGGAGTGCGCTTGACAGTGAAATTTCATTACGCTCACGACCCACTTTTTCGCCAAGGTTATAGCAGCGTGAGGATAAAATATACCCTGTTTTTATTTGCTCATAACTTCACCGTTATTAATGATTATGGTGAGAAATTTTGCACATATATTATGTTAGCTATGGACATCATGGATGTTTTTGTGTATGACTTGTATTTCTCCAGTTGCAAAAATCTACCAGACACCCTACTAAATGATTCACGTCGGCGACTGTTTGATGCATTTCATTGCTTATGATGCAGAACATGCTGTCTTATAAGGCAAATATCTTCAGCTCACCGATGCTCACTAAAACTCACAATCACTTGCACATGCGCACAGCATGCATTCAGTGCAGTCCATTGACAGCTGTATTGCTCGCTACATGATGCATATATTCATTTCACCGTATTATATGCACCGTGCGATGATGCATTATTCATATCTTTGAGCATCCGTAACTGTGACGTAACGTCATTGTTCACGCATGCGTAGATGCGTAGTAATGGATATACACGTTCAAAATAGCAGCAAAGCTCTCCACTAGGGCAGGCCGCTTACTCCTAAAAAATGTGGAAAATTTTGCAGTTTCCAGATAAATTGGTGAGAAGAACCAAGGCAATGGGGTAGTGTATATTTCATTTGTTATTACAGGCTTTACAAAGAAGGCAGTTAATTAACAGTAAATCAAAGTTGTTTATTGCAGTAATTAAGCTTATGTACATTGCTGTTTTTAATAAACTAATAAACAGAAGGTACAGTTGTATTTTGGTGTCTCCAGATAAGATGACTATACACTTCATCAACAATGATACCGACTTTTGCCATGCACAAATGAACAAGCCAACACTTCCAAATAGCGGAATTGATTTGTTTTACTTTAATAACACAGTGTAAATAAATGTTAAAAAAAACTGTAAACAAATAGAAATGGCCATTATTTGGCTTTCAAGAAGAATTATATTGTTTTTCTTTCAAGAATTTGTTTATGAAAGTGTCATGTATCATTTAATTGATTAAAATTATTGTAATCTCATCAATTCAGTGGATTAATTACCTTATTTACTGACTTTAACGAGTATTGTAGTTCCTTTTAGCATAGAGTAATAGAGTAATTTAGGCTCAAACTAGGGAACATGTACTTTTGTGTGTGAAATCACACTACAGAACACTTTTTATAAAGTTGTACAGCCCACAAGTACATGTCTCTCAGACTCTGTTTGTCAATATGAAATGTCAATCTGAGGTAAAATTAATTTGCTTTTTTTAAATACAAGATAAACATTCAGTAAACAACATTGCGGGTCAGTTATTAAGGCATGAATTGAAAGGGAATTTTTTATTTCTTGCTTGTGCAAAAAGTCCATGTTTAACTGTAATTGGCAATAGAACCCACTAAGTCTTGTTTACTTTCTGTACATATGCAATTTTATAATTGAGTAATTAATTAGCATGTATTCATACTATAGCTTGATCAATAGGCCTATATGATATAGTTGACTCCTGCTTTAACGAAGTCCCCATAGCCGGCAGTTTTCTTTCGTTGTATCGGAATTTTGTTATAGTCAAACAGTAAAGTACATGCATACAAAATGTACTAGTATATCATAGACTATAAATTTTGGATCTTGATTCTTACTTAATTGTAATGAGACTTTTGTCATTACCGTGTTCTTTACAACAGGAGTGTACTGTGTTAAATAGCATAAATTATTGTTGCTTTTTGTTAAAGACAAACTTCATGAATACAGGGTTTCGCGCTCCATGATGCACTCCACTTCACCATCACAAAATTGTCTCGTTTATTCTGATAATTAAGTAGTATTTAATTAGGACCTCTACAGAATGGCATAAGCCTAAAAATAATATACATGTAGTTCAAGCAACATCTGTATAGGGCTTCAAGAGGGCACTCACCGTGAACTGTACATTGCTGTAAGTACAATTTGGACACACACACATTGTCAAAGTCAGCGATATGTAGAGGACTGTGCAACTGACTATATATTTCAGAAGGTTCAGAAAGTTTGTGAATGCAACCTTATGCAATGGACTTTAAAGCAATGGTATCTTGGCATTATTGTTTCACTGCGGTGCTTAAAACATGTTTTCATCACACAGTCATTGTCACACACTGTAGTAACACACAATTATATTCAAATATGTATCGTATTACTACAGATCTTCTTTTTACCATTTATGGCAATAAATATGTATGAGTTTTACTTGTTTTGAAATAATCAACTCTGAACCCTTTAAAATTGTTAAAGGTATTTTGTATGACAGGAGATTGTTGTTAAATATACCTTCTCAAACAGGTTATCAGTCATACTTTGTCGCAAGAAATCATCATACCATGTACATTTATGGCAAGTCTAACAGAACAAGAACATTATTAGCACTCTTACTACAAGGTAGAACACTTAGATATTTAAAAAAAATAGAACATTTTACACTCATCAACTTAAATAGGAAGTGGGAAAATAGAACATAGCAAAACTTCACATTCAACTAAAGAACAACTCTAAGGGAAAGGTTAGTAAAAAAAAATCTGTGACATGATATTGTTTTATTGTGCTAAGAAATTACAACGAAAATAACAAATGAACATCTAAAACAGCACACTGCCCTTTGTAAACTTTGATAAAACTTAACTGGGTTAGAAAAAAAGACTTCGAAAGTAAAGAAAAATGAGAACAAACACTATACAAATAAGTTTGAAACATTAAAAGTTAAATTCTTTGTTAATGTAATACAACAAATACATGTGTAAATGAATAAAAATATAAATATATGTCCCATAAGATACTGCCTTAGACTTGGTAAAAAGTACAATGTAGTATACTTTTAGTACTGAACATTTATTATGAACTATTGGCCCAAGGAAAATATTAAAAACAAAACAACCAACAACAACTAGATTGAATGGAAAATAAAACTTGAGAGGCAAAAAAAACCCAAATATGAACAAGGAATAATGATGTTGTTACTGCAATCATTAATGAAATTATTTGTATTTGATAAACTATGGTGATCATATAAAAGGAAGGACAACATAACCATACATGTCAAACGCTACATACATGCACATTTGAACTCGTCACTTCATTCAACACACGTGCACACAACACTGCACAGATACAACGTAGCCCGCACAGGCCGCACCAGCCGCACCGGCTAAGCGGGCACGAGCGGTTTGCTAGCCCGCTGGACCCGGGGCGAAGAGACACCAAGGTACCGTTACATTAAAATCCATTGCGCTTCGTTGCGCTTCCGCAGATACTCTTGTAGTTTCGGACGATAATTTGACATCTTGATTTAAATCAAATCTTAGTTTAAGCCAGTTTAATTGTGTTTTACATGGTGAAAGCACATTTTAAAGGTACAGATTAAGTACCGACTTTTGAGCGTGATATCTCGTGAAATCTTCGATTAATTTTTGCCGGACTTTTGATGGATTGTTAGATGGACTTCGAATGTGTACACGGGTATTGCTCACATGTGAGAAAACGATTTACAATCGTCGCCATCGCCGTAAGCCATAGGGGTTGCAGCTAGGGCACCCAAGACCAAAATTTTCATGGCGAAGTTGAACTGCGCAGATCGGATGCGCAGTAGGACCATTTTGGACCCTATTATTAAACAGTTCAGTAACACTTGTTACAGGCTTTTACAGGCCATACAGCTGAGAGTGAAATTTATGTGAGACTGAGAGGGAGCCAGTGGCGGATTGGGGGGGGGGGGGGGGGTGGGGGCGCACCGGAGTCGGCAATTGTGCACTTTACGGCCCTATATTATCAGTACCTCATTCGCCGTATGCCAAGGACAAGGTGATATCCCATGAACCACCCGCACTGAGCAGCTGGCGAGCTTCTCTTGCTGTATGGAACACCGTTTGACAAGTGATAAGGTCACTATTAAAATAGTAAAAGCCCGCCTCACTCACTGTGCTTCTGCAGAGTGCCTCTTCATTCCTCCCGATCCGAACCCATCAAATATCATGCAAACCAACCACGCGGGCGAGGCTTGTGTGTGTGTGTGTGTGTGTGTGTGTCCATGTAGTGGCTGCCCGTAAATCGGTAGCTATTACACTTCACACGGTGCGGCGTATGGTCGGGCTCGTCAAACGGTAACTGTGTAGATGAAACAAACACTAACAGACTGATGAATCGGGATAAAATTTTGGGGTTTTTATAATAATTTCACAGAATAATTTCGCCAAGGCCGCGAGTGGACATATGTCCTCCGCAATAGGTTAATTAGTGATTCCCTGCTTAAGATATAATGCAAAATTCATTCATTTAAAATCATGATTGAAGCACGGAAGTTTACCTCTCGTCTGTTGTGTGCCAATGCACAGCACCCTGTTTGTCTAGGGTCTGCTCACGCTCGATCAGGCCGCACCGCACAGGAAAGCATGGGTGTATGCAAGGGGGGGGGGGGGGGGTCGTGAGGGTCGTACGACCCCCCCCAAAAAAAAAAAAAAAAAAAAATTATAGACATAATAAAGAATAAAAATAAAAATTTCAGAAGGTCCACATTTTTGCAAAATACAGATTTTTTTCTGAGGGCCTTTCCACAATGACCTGTAAATTAAAAAAAAAAGAAAAAGATATTGACCAGGTACCAGCAAAGAGTCCAAGAACCTTTGCCAATTGCGTGACGTACAGGTCTGTAATTCTATCCCAATTTCAGCCATTCTGACACTGAGTCTGCCATCCGCTTCAAGCCGCGCTGCAATCGATTTTCGTGTCTCCCAGCAACTTATCACAACTGGCTGAAAGTTACTCGTGCTTCGCCCTGTGGCCAGTTGTTTGCCGGAGCAACACATGATTATTGTTTGCGCGCCGCCTTTCCTCTATGGGCTAGGCCTACTTTGTGATGGACAGCAACACAAACCTAGACATGTCACAAGCAGTTAAACTGCACGCCAGTCAGGTCAGTACTTTAGTACTGTTTGAACGTACATAGGCTACCTTGCAGCTTTGTTACTGTCAGTGAGCTCTAGCACTCTGTACCTCCATAGACAAAGGCACACACTCAGAAGAAGACGTGACAGATTCCATGTTTTAGCCATTCAGATTGTCCCTCAATATTCACCTTCTTACCTTTTTTTTATTGAAATGTTTCTTAAAATTCCACCAAAAGTGTGCACCAGATCATTGAATTACAATTGTAAAAATGCAGAGCTCCCTCGTGTGAGAGGGGGACCCCTCCTGGCCCCTCCCCGCCCTTTCCACCTCTGTATACAGGGATAGTGACTGGAAAAACACAATTCAGACACTCTCATTGTGCTGAATATTTGTTTTTCAACTTTTTTATCGAAAAATAACAATATTCTTAATATCCCCTCAGAGAGTGTGCAGCAGATAGTTGAATTCAAGTCTAAATAATGTATGTAAAAACTCCCTCATGTGGAAGGGGGGGGGATAACACCATACCCCTGGGCAGTCCATCTCCACAGACTTGGTACACAGTGAAGACACAGACACGATGATGCCTGATTCGACATGAAAGTGATCAAAACGTCCAAATGATCCATTATCCAATGAAGTACACGTACAGTTGGAGTCCATTCCATGTAAAACATCTCGTATCAGTAACTTGTAACAGTAACTCAGTAACACGGTTCACTTGCAACAGTAACTGGTGTAAAAGTTTAAAACACAACTCTCAAAAAATAATAATAATAATAAAGAATAAAAATATATTATTTATAATTTTTAATTAAAAAATAACTTATTTACTGTATTAACAGGTTTGGTGTTACTTTTGATAATAGTTTATCGTAACATTGCAGTTATTCAACATGAATGGGTTTTGTTGCAACTGCATCGTACGACTGGTATGGGTTGTAGATCTTGTGCTAGATACCTGAGTGACCGAGCCACGAGAAACAACATTATTGTCTACTAGTGCTCAGATATTAGTCTGCTCTGTTTCCTCATGAATCGTAAGTTCTTGGGAGCCTGATAATGATGCGAAATCTATAAAGTCAAAGTTGATGGCCTCTAACAAATCTGTGTCAGAGACAGGATTTACATTCTCAACATCAATATTTGGTGCTCTGCTAACTGTTGACGGCACAGTTGACACATTTGCTGGATCAATCCGTGGAACTTTGCCAACATCACCTTAACCAAGGGCATTTGATAAGGCATCGGAAATGTTCTGCTTTCTGTTGTCGCTAACAGTTCCAGTGTATCACGCAATAGAACCTTCGTTGGCGTGACCAGACACTTGGCAAATTTCTCGCGATGAAAATCCTCTGGAATCTAAGATGGTGATACATGTGGCACGCAAACAATGATTGGTGTTCGGTTTTACAAGCTTGCCTGTTCAGATGTGGTTCTCATATTTCCGAGAGTATGTACCCCACATGGGGACTTTTTATACCACTGTCCAGATTCTGGGGCTTTCATCTTAGCTGACTGGAAGAAAGCATCACAACTCGGATCGAGTTTTCCAACCTATTTCTTGAATGATTTTACGGGACATTGCTCATCGCCAGTGGCATAAATTCTGCCCGCGTCTTTTCTGGACGCTGTGCTGTCTTCCCGAGTTTTCTTCGTAAGTTCATCTTTTGCTTGTGCAACAAGTTCACGTCCGTTAGAGTCTCTTTTCACAGTGAAGTGGTTCTTTTTTAGTGTTTGGAGAATTTCCCTGCCTCTACGGCATATGTATACCATCAATTCAAACCACACTTTCCGCTGGAGCCCATGTGGGCTATTTAGGTTGAAAACTCTGGATTTATAGAGTTTGTCTATGTCGTTTGCATCTATTGAGGGATGATGCTCCACATCGCCCTTCCCTGCCTTTTTCAACTGGACTGTTGCCCTGAACGACTGGTTTGCATCAGAAAATTCACTGTCTTTGATTATGTCTATTTGACCATCATAACAATCCTTCAAATGACGATTTAGTCCGGCACGGATGGAAACTAAAGACGATCGTTTGTAATACTCACCATCGGTTTTTCTCACCTCGACGTAAAATTTGGCAAGTATTTCCGAAAGTCTGTTCTTATCGAGCTGCTCGAAGCTGAACGGCAATTCCTTCTCTGTCAAATATGCTCTAAAAACATCTAGAGCACTTTTTATACCCCTGCCACACATAGTGTGAAGGGGGTATTATAGGAATCACCGTGATGTTGGTTGGGCGGGCGGTCGGGCGGTCAGTCTGTTGCAAAATCTTGCATCGCGAACTCCTACAGTTTTGAAGCAATTTAAATGAAACTTGGGGTAAATAATGATATTGAGGTATAGATGTGCAAGACATGTTTTTTGTGTTTGTCGGACAATGCGTTGCCATGGTAACCATAATTTTACCAAAAACCTCGTGGATTGAATAACTTCCACAGTATTTAGGCAATCAATTTCAAAATTAGTATCTATGATGATCTATGGGTGTAGTTATGCAAGACACTCTTTGTGTTTGTACTTGACAAAGCGTTGCCATGGTAACCGCATGTTTTCTTCGAAATCTTGTTGAGTGAACAACTTCCACAGTTTTGAAGCAATTGAAATCAAATTTGGTAGCCCTTGAGGCATAGATGTGGAACACATAATTTTTATGTCTGTCAGACAAAGCGTTGCCATAGTAACCTTAATTTTACCAAAACCTTGTGGATTGAATAACTTCCACATCATTCAAGTAATTAAGGTCAAATTTAGTATGTATGATGATCAGGAGGTGTAGTTATGCAAGACACCAATGTGTTAATATAAGAAAAATGTGTTGCCATGGTAACCACTCATTTTTGTATCAAATTGAACCATTTAATCTACAATGAAGGTGAAATTTGGTGTGTATGATGCTCTTTAAGTGTAGTTTTGCAAAATGTCCTTTGTATTTGTATCGGACAATGCGTTGCCATGGTAACCGCATTTTTTTTAAAATCCTGTGGAGTGAACTTCTTCCACATCATATCATGATCTAGAAGTGTAGTTTTGCAAGACACCAATGTGTAAGTTTAAGGAAAATGTGTTGCCATGGTAGCCACTCATTTTTTTAATCAAAATAAACCATTCAAGCTATGAAGGTCGAATGTGGTGTGTATGATGGTCTTTAAGTGTAGTTATGCAAAATGTCCCTTGTGTTTGTATCAGACAATGCATTGCCATGGTAACCACACTTTTTACCCAAACCTTGTGGAACCAACTGTTACCAAAGCACTCAAGCAACTGTGGTCACATTTTGTTTGTATGATTTCCCTCATGACATCACATACTGTAAAGCAACGCTAGGGGCGGGGGTATTAATCACCTTCAGTGATAATTCTAGTTGTTGCCTTTCGTGTGTTCAACACGTCTTTTTCTTTCAGAATGTTTTCGAATTCCTCAGAGTCTAGAGTCGCGAACCTCTTTGTGGAGGCCGCCAAATGTTGTTTACAAAATCTAACCTTTCAACTTGTATACGGACGTGTATCTACGCACAGTACAGTACAGAGCATATCAGCAAGCGACTGCCGCAGACAGCACAGACGATTTACGTGTACTCCTATGGCATTTCTCAACCTCATCGCGCAATGCCACTGCACTTTGCTTTCTTTGCAAGCGATACTGCGCATGCGTATCAATTAAAAGAAACATTTGAGTGTGTTATTGACAGCAGAGTACAATATTGGAAACAACATTGATATAAAAATACATAGGACAGGTATTATGCTAACAATATTGATACATGGTTTTATTGTATCGAAAAAGTGGCTTGTATGTATAATGATATGTAGTATTATGCTTATACTACAGACTGCATGATTAGGGTCTTTGGAGATTGCTTTGCATTTTCATGGGGATCAGCTTATCTGTTTGATATTGATGCCAAGATCACACTTAAACAAAACAAGAAGTATAATTCAATCTAAAATACAATGCAAACTACATGTAGGCTACATGAGGACTTTGTTGTTGTTGTTTTGTTTTTATTTTTAGCATGTACTTGATTGTCTTTAATGTATCAATACACAGGCATGGCTTGATAGTCATGACAGGAAACTTGGCCACTTTATCAATAACAAGTGGGTGCGTCCGGAAAATCGCAAAACTTACACAACCAAGGGACCTGCTTCGGGTGAGCCACTTGCCACCACTATACAAGGGGAAGAAGAGGACATAGAGCTGGCAGTGAATGCCGCAGGAAAGGCCTACCAGTCATGGAGCAAGCTGCCCTGCCATGTGCGGGCAAGGCACATGTACAGGTAAAGTTTCTTATGCTGCCTGGAGCACAACTGATAGAGAATTACCAAAATAATTGTAATTTTTGTTTCACACTGTATAACGATGGCAACCAAAATCAAAATTTATTGTGTCGTCAGTTGAGAATGAGAAGGGTGTTAAGTTGCATCAAACACTATATCCCAAATTCACGAAGGTTTAAACCATGAACAATTTGTATGGAGCGCCAGGTGTTGCATGGCCTATTTCGTTAAGAAATCAGTCATTTTGTCGAGGAAATGAACATTTTGTCAATGAAATAGGCCATGCGACATTTGGCACTCCATACAAATTGTCCTTGGTTTAAACCATGGTTTCAATTGTCCTACCTTTGTGAAATCGGGCCTACACACATGGGTTTTGTGGCAACTTAATGCCCCTGTCATTCCCAACTGCCGATGTGAAGGAGGATTTTTGTAGATAAAAGGTGAAATTGCCTTGGGGTGGAATGACTTAATCGTCACTAACATTTTGATGCCTGGTGCACACAATGATGATTGATAAAACAAATGCAACAACTGATTATCAGCATCCTTTCTGTCAAATTATGAGCACTTAGAAAATGGTAACATCCAGAAAGCACCTGAAAGAGACATGTATCTTGGTATTACGACAGTCACTTTGAAAACAAAATATTAAATTAGTTTTCATGCAACTGCTACCACATTTTTTTTTCACATACAACAGGCTTCTATAATATCTTGGTCTTTACATATTGTCATGATTTATTTTCTGATCAATTTCAGTATTGCACGGCATGTTCAAAAGCACCATCGCCTGTTAGCTGTGATGGAAAGCCTTGATAATGGCAAACCAATCCGTGAGACTCGTGACGCTGATGTGCCCATTGCAATCCGCCATCTCTATCATCATGCTGGGTGGGCGGAGCTCATGGACACTGAGATGCAGAACTGGAAATCAATCGGTGAGATCTTCTTAGCATTTGGTATCTAAGCATAAGGTCGTTATGGAGGAGGTAAGATTCCCAAAAACCTTGTATGTTGTTCATTTTCTTTCATATCTTATCATAATGTGAGAAATTGCATTCTGAGTATTGCAAATTTGAATTAAAATAGGCACAGAAGCTTGGCTTACTTCATTTTATCGGGTGATCGCGTTCGGGTTGGGTGGTCGCGATACACAACCTTTCGCAGATTATATGCTCTAATATACGAAGGGTCGGGTAGAGCATTTGAGAATTAGACCCGTATTATTTACGAAGTATCGGGTACAGCTTATCCGAATAAAAGCCAGTGAAAATTTGCGAACGTTCGCGTGTGTTACGCGATGGTATTCCTATGTTTTTATTCTGAAAGAATTATCACAAGCGTTTGTATACAAGCTTCTTCACTAGTTAAGCCAGGTGTATACATATCCAGTTTTCCTTGTGGTGGTAAGGCAAATACTACCTACCTAACATGCTAGTACACTTGTATCTCCCAGCAATATCCTCACTCACCGGTACTACTTCCTCTTTGCTGTTGAGAGTAAAAAATGCATACAACTACAATGGGAAATGTTGACAACATATTTGTCAATGTCCTAAGAGTCCCACAAGCTCCCACAAATTTGTATGTGCTTTAAATGTCAAGAGCAATGAGATTTACAGCATTACCTGTGTTATTGTATGACTTCATAAAGAAGGACACAGTTATATAACATCTGTATACACGCCGCAGGGATTGTCGGTGCCATCGTACCCTGGAACTTCCCTCTGATGCTGCTCATGTGGAAGGTGTGCCCTGCCCTTGCCATGGGGAACGTTGTTATCCTTAAACCAGCCACCTACACCAGGCTGAGTGCCCTGCTCTTTGCCCAGATCTGTGCTGAGGCTGGCCTTCCTCCAGGTGTTCTCAACATCGTCACAGGAAATGGAGCCTTTGGCAGCAAGATGGCTCTTCACCCTCGCATTGATAAAGTTGCATTTACTGGTTCCACAGAGGTATGTCTGAAACACTGCCTTATCACTTTCTCTCTGAGAATTAAGTCAGATGTGATTTAAGAAAAGATGTAATTTGTTACCATCACAAACAAAGTGTAGTTTCGTATCACAAGTGTACCACTGGGGTGAAATATGAGAAAGTGTTATCATTGTAGTCTCTCTTTTTTTTTGTGCCATATAGTTGCCAGATTGTCTTGTACCATGCAAATCTTTAAAATGTTAGTAGATCTTAGTCATGGCGATGTTAATTTGTATGCTACCATTTGTTGGTGGCTTTGGGAGAATACATCTGCAATGAAGTTAAACATAGTGTGGCACCAGTGATTTTGTGTGAACGCTTCATGATCTTTTTCACTCCAGGTTGGACAGATCTTGCGTCGTGCTACAGCTGGCTCAGGCAAGAAGCTGTCACTAGAGCTTGGAGGGAAATCCCCCTTTGTGGTGTTTGAGTCAGCCGATCTAGACTCTGCGGTTGAGGGCATTGTGGATGCTATTTGGTTCAATCAGGGACAGGTACAGTGATCATTTCCTCTTGATGCTGGAATGATGTTTTTATTTCATAATAGTATGATTCCTCTGAATCAAAAGTGGGTACTAAAACAAGCTCTTGTTTTACTGTCATTCAAACCATGAACATTATTGCATCCTATTTTTTCTTTCCTTGACACATGTTTTGTTTTGTTTTGCTTTGACATTGCAGTCTACCTAGAAACTGAATGGAGTAATTAGATATTGCAGAATTATATCATAGCATTTGTCTGTGTATACATTATTTGGTAGAAGGTCACACTTGTAGTAGCACACACAACTCAAATGTTAGAGATGCTGTTTCATTTTGTGTAATCACATAGTCTCACAACACTGACCATATAGTTGTCTTTTCCCATATTTCCAGATATTTAGAACTTGGGAGACTTGCGTATCTCATGAGAGAAACTTGTTTAAGTCCCACCAAGCGCCACAATTTCATGATTTTATGGATCATACTGTGTCTATATTGATGGTTTCTTGAGTCCCTGTCTTGGCCTACAGTGTTCTGTGAAATGCCTTCCCCCAGGTCTGCAGTGCTGGGTCAAGGCTCATTGTGCAGGAGACAGTCATGGCCAAGATGGTGGACAAGCTCCGGGAACGCATCATGCACTTGCGGCTGGGTGACTCCCTGGACAAATCAGTGGACATGGGGGCGGTGGTGGACCCCTCGCAGCGCAAGACAGTGGAGGAGTATGTAGAGGAGGCCAGGGCAGAGGGGGCAGAGGTGAGTCAGACTTTTCTAGTCCATTTAGTCAGGTCGCTTAGTGAAATTACCGTTACACGGCGAATAAAAGCATCAAATTTGGCATACGGATTTCTTTAGGACTATCAAACAATATTAGAGTAGGAGCCCTCCGGAATTTTTGGATTTTTAGGGTGAAAATGCTGAATTTTGATATTTCTTTATAATATGATATATATATATACTGTATAGCGTATAACAAGTAATAGTCAGGTCACTTAGTGAAATTACCATTACACGGCGGATAAAAGCATCATTTTTTTTTTATCACAGATTCCTTTAGGACTATTAAACACTATTAGAGTAGGAGCCCTCCGGGATTTTTGTAGAAAAACACTAAAAAGATCAAATTTCAAAATGGCCGACACTTAATTGGCAAAACCTTCACTCTTCTTGTCATATGGGTGATACGATGACAATATATTACGTTTGTTTTTGTATTTTTGGTTTGCTTTAGAACCTTGGCTTGAACATTGCGTTAGGAGCATTATATTCTTGCGTTATGTAAAGTCTCTGAACTACTGGGGGAGAGGTATAAGGGCTAAAGGGGCGGAACCCCCCCCCCCCTCCTTAAAAAAAAGATGGCTGTTCGCTTGTTCTTTTGCGTGTTTTTTTTTTTCTTGTTTTGCTCCATACACGGGGGATAAACACATAAAATTTGGCCCACGGATTCCTTGAGGACTAGGAAACAATATTAGACTAACCACACCACACACACACACACACACACACACACACACACACACAAGATCAAATTTCAAAATGGCCGACACTTATGGCAAACCCCTCACTTTTCATGCGATATTACTTATGGAATGGTTGATACGATGACAATATTAGTATATAATTATCTTTATTTTTGGTTTGGCTTAAAACCTGAATTTGGACATTGCGGTAGGAGCATTGTTTATATTCTTGCGTAATGTAAAGTCTCTGAATGGCTGGAGGAGGGGGTAGGGCAAAGGTGGCGGCCCTCAACTTAAAAAGTGGTGGTTCGCTTGTTCTGTTGCGTACTTTTTTCCCGTCTTGCTTTAAACACAGCGGAAAAAAGCATCATATTTGGCACACGGATTCCTCATTATATAGATTAAGAGTCCTCCTGCAATTTTTAAGGGAAAAAAAAACACACACACACATGAAATCAAATTCCAAAATAAATCAATTCACAACCAATCTGAACTTATATGTGATCACATTCCCTCAGTCAGGTCGCTTAATGTCAACATTTGGGCTTACCGTTAGTTAGAGCGGATAAAAGCACCAGATTTGGAGAGGTGATCCCCTTGGACCTACTCATTGATATTAGAATAGGAGCCCTCTGGAATTTTTAGCTCACCTGGGGGGCGTTTCATCAACGAGTTCGTCGGAGTTTTCATCGACAAATTTGCTATCAGCCAATCAGACGCAAGGATTTCATTAGCTTTTAACAGTTGTCAGTGTAAATCCTTGCGTCTGATTGGCTGATGGCAAATTTGTCGGTGAAAACTCCGACGAACTCGTTGATGAAACGCCCCCCTGAGCCAAAGGCTCAAGTGAGCTATTGCGATCGCCCTTCGTCCGGCGTCCGTCGTGCGTCGTGCGTCGTCCGTCGTCCGTCGTCCGTCGTCCGTCGTCCGTCGTGCGTCGTGCGTAAACTTTTTACATTTTCATCTTCTTCTTGAAAACCCCAAGACCGATTTTCATCAAACTTGGCAGGTAGCATCCCTAGGGGGTTAGGAACTCAATTTGTTAAAATGGGCACCATGCCCCACCCAGGGGGCCCCCAGGGGGGCCCAAACCCCCCAAAATTAAGGAATCTGTAAAAATCTTCTTCTCTAGAACCAGAAGTGATAGAGCTAAGTTAATACTATGAGTTAGTACATTGATGACTGTAGTTTCAAGTTTGTTCATGGCAGAATCAGGGGTGCCCCCCTTGGGACCCAGGGGAGGGGGGTGGGGAAGGGTTCTAATGGGGCCTAAATTGTACATTTTCATCGTCTTCTTGAGAACCCCATGACCCATTTTCACCAAACTTGGCAGGTAGCATCCCTAGGGGGTTTGGAAATCAATTTGTGAAAATGGGCACCATGCCCCACCCAGGGGGCCCCCAGGGGGCCCAAACCCCCCAAAATTAAGGAATATCCGCAAAAATCTTCTTCTCTAGAACCAGAAGTGATAGAGCTAAGTTAATACTATGAGTTAGTACATTGATGACTGTAGTTTCAAGTTTGTTCATGGCAGAATCAGGGGTGCCCCCCTTGGGACCCAGGGGAGGGAGGGGGTGAGGAGGGGTCCTAATGGGGCCTAAATTGTACATTTTTATCTTCTTCTTGAGAACCCCATGACCTATTTTCACCAAACTTGGCAGGTAGCATCCCTAGGGGGTTAGGATCTCAATTTGTTAAAATGGGCACCATGCCCCACCCAGGGGGCCCCCAGGGGTCCCAAATCCCCCAAATGAAGGAATCTTTATAAATCTTCTCTAGAATCAGAAGTTATATATAGAGCTGAGATAATACTATGAGTGAGTACATTAATGACTGTAGTTTCAAGTTTGTTCATAGGAGATCCAGGGGTGCCCCTCTTGGGTAGGGGGGGGGGGGTGGTTGGAAGGGTCCAAATGGGGGCCTGAATTGTACATTTTCATCTTCTTCCTGAAAACCTCATGATGGATTTTTGTCAAACTTGGCAGGTAGCATCCCTAGGGGGTCAGGATCTCAATTTATCAAAATGGGCACCATGCCCCACCCAGAGGGCCCCAGGGGGCCCCCAATCCCCCCATATTAAGGAATCTTAAAAAAATTGGGCCCTTATTGTACATTTTCATCTTCTACTTGAGAATGCCTGGTCAAATTTTGGTAGAGCTGTGAATAATTTAGATTAGTGACTGCGTGAAAGGTGAACTTGCGATACTCAGGTGAGCGCTAGACCCGCGGGTCTCTTGTTCAATTTTTAGGGTGAAAATGCTGCATTGTAATATTTCTTTATAATATGATATATATACTGTATTGCGTAAGTAAGGGAATGTGATAACATAAAAGTTCAAATCTGTTGTGAATTGATTTATTTGTCATGGAACTGAAAACATAAACCCAAACTTGGGACCATGATTAACATCAAAGCATCTGAAACATGGAGTTGGTAAAATTAATTACTGATCAAATGTTATATACATAATATTATACTAATCAACTATAATACAGTTGAAACAGACAGAAGATAGTTTCTAAAATAAACAGTTTTCCTACTCAGTGGGGGATCTGGGTGCATGGAGGCGCGCCGGGCGCACCTCTTCTAGTCTTTGTTAAGACAAAGAAATAAAAAGAAAAAGTGGAGGGGGAGGGCATGTGAGCCCCCTTTAATTTGTAAAGGCGCCCCTCCCCCTCACGGTATTCCTGGATCCACCCCTGCTACTCCCATGCTCTGAGACTCTAAAAATCATTTTACACTGAAATATTTTTTTCATTCCAGTTAGATTTATTTGTGGATACAGTGCACTCCCGTTATGACGAACGGGGTGAGAATTTCGTAACAACTCAAGTAAAATTCAGGTCCCAAAACTCTCATCTATCTTTCTATACATTACTGTTCTGTTTATGATAAATCGAATTGTAGATATATCAGGGAAAAAAGCTGCCGGCCCCAACGACGATTGCTATAACGGGGGTGCATTCTACTGCTACTATTTTCTTCTAGTGCCACTGATATGTGTCTCAGTATACCAAAAAATTTCCCTTCTGAGATTATGGGTGAGCTTTATCTTTTGCCAGGAATTTTACTGATGATTGTACCAAATGAGGACAGAAAGATAGAGGCGATGTCTTGTCATATAGTTGTGCTGGCCATGAGATATATTTGAGTTAAAGATGTTTAAAGTTGCGTTTGCATGCTGAGGGAGATTTATTTTGCAGAATGTTTAGACGAAAGGAACTAACTGACTATCATAGTCGCGTTACAAGAAACTGTATAATGTCCCTTTTTCCCCCAGAGGATTACCTTTATCATGTACAATGTGCTTTCTGCTGTAACATTCCAAGGCGATATTATACGAGTACATACTTAGAGATCAATTTTTACCAGAAATGTCTTCTCTGACAAATGGATGACAACATTACTCCAATCCACCCTAAGTGAAATGATGCGATGGATATCATATTTTTTACAATAATTAGATTAAATTCCAATACTTTTGCTTCTAAGAATGTGATCCATTAAGTGCATGGGATCATTGTGTGATTTGCCAGCAAGACACCGCTCAACCCTTAAAGTGTCTCTTGAAGAGTTCAAGGGCAAGTGGCACAAGACAGATGCCTGCAAGTCATTCATGTCCAATGCTGAACAGTTCCGAGCCATTAATGCTGTTCCAGTTGAACTCTGCTTTGGGAGTGAAGAAACTGTTGAAAGCTTTGTTACACACTCAGCTCAATGACACAGATCTTACCATTTGAAATTCAATAATTCTACATTGGAGAAGACAAAGAAAAAGAGAGTTCACACCCCAAATGAAGATCAGAAAAGGCTCACTAAGCGCAGAGCATTAGATATTCAAAAATGTTATTTCTGTGAGAAAGAAAGAGAGGGTGTAGAATGTCCTCCATGAGGTGTCAACATCCGACGCAGATAAAAACATTCGGGACATGATCACAGAGCTCAAAGTCACCTTACTAATGGCCAGTACAACTGCAATTGACATTCGCAAGGCAGGACAGACGCCAGAAAACATAGGTGAGAGGGCTCCTACTCTCATATTGTTTCATAATCTCAAGGAATCCGTGTGCCGAATGTGAAACTTTTATCCACCGTGTAAGAGCAAATTAAAAAAAAAAGGATTCAAAAGAACAAGCAAGCAGCATTTTTTAGGGGGGTCCCATCCCTTTTGCCCTACCCCCCCCCCCCCCCCCCCCCCCCCCCCCCCCCGGAGTTACATAGTGTGTGTTCCTTAAAAATTGCAGGAGGACTCTTACTCTAATGAGGAATCCCTGTACGCAACAGAACAAGCGAACCACCACTTTTTAAGTTGAGGGCCGCCACCTTTGCCCTACCCCTCCCCCAGCCGTTCAGAGACTTTACATTACGCAAGAATATAAACAATGCTCCTACCGCAATGTCCAAATTCAGGTTTTAAGCCAAACCAAAGATAATTATATACTAATATTGTCATCGTATCAACCATTCTATAAGTAATATCACATGAAAAGTGAGGGGTTTGCCACAAGTGTCGGCCATTTTGAAATTTGATCTTGTGTGTGTGTGTGCGTGTGTGTGTGTGTGCGTGTGTGTGTGTGTGCGTGTGTGTGGTTAGTCTAATATTGTTTCCTAGTCCTCAAGGAATCCGTGGGCCAAATTTGATGTTTTTATCCCCCGTGTATGGAGCAAAACGAGAAAAAAAAAAAGCCCGCAAAAGGACAAGCGAACAACCATTTCTTTTTTTTTTAAGGAGAGGGGGGGGGGGGGTTTCGCCCCTTTTGGCCTACACCTCCCCCAGTAGTTCAGAGACTTTACATTACACAAGAATATAATGCTCCTAACGTAATGTTCAAGCCAAGGTTCTAAAGCAAACCAAAAATACAGAAACAAATGTAATATATTATTGTCATCGTATCACCCATATATGATATGAAAAGTGAGGGTTTTGCCAGTTAAGTGTCTGCCATTTTGAAATTTGATCTTTTTAGTGTTTTTCTACAAAAATCCCGGAGGGCTCTTACTCTAATATTGTTAAATAGTCCCAAAGGAATCCGTGTGATAAAAAAAATTGATGCTTTTATCTGCCGTGTAATGGTAATTTCGCTAAGACCAGGCGTCCACTAGGGCACGGACAAGACGTGGACAAGCCCCGGAATGCAAATTTGGTATTCCGCACTCCTTCGGGAACCTGTCCGCACGTTCCTGAACGTGTCCGCTCACTGTCTTAAACATGTCCGGGCGTTTCCGCACCTTCGGGAGAGAGAAAAATTTCCGCATCCAAATTTTGATCGAGACCAAAATTTGGACGTGGAAATGAACTTCCTGACACCTTCGGCGACTTGTCCTGACGATGTCCTGAGGATGTCCCGCTTGTCCGGAACCCTTCCACTCCTTCCGCACACGCTCCGGAAAGAATCCCGCGTTGTGGGGAAGCTTCGCGAATGAAAGCGGAAGACACCAGGAATGGTTTAGGACAGCGCGGAGCCGATGCGGATCTATATATGCAAGTGTCCGGAACCGATGCGGAAATTTTGTGATCCAGACACAAAAATGTCAACACTTTCCGCGAGCGTCATGCCAATGAAACGCAAAATGAACAAGAAGGGAGGCGAGGCCCCCATGCAAATATCCCCATCACAGTCACACCTTTCGTCTAGTGATGAAGAACAGGTAAATCTAAGGAATTTCCGGTCCCAGAAGGCGAAGAAGAAGGTAGTATAGAGACTGTGCCAAAAGCAACCAGAAAGAAGTGAAATCAGCCCCCTAACATCCTAGTAAGTTTGTGATGATTTGATCTTTTCAGAAATTATTTTTCATCCGAGTGACTTTCCTGGTTCCTATTACTTACTATGGTACATTTTCCTTCATGTTGTTTCGTATTTTATTTGCAAACAGACTAGGTTGTCCCATGTGACAGCCCAGCTGAAAAATCACAAAAGTAGGTGGAAGTACACTCAGAAAAAAAAAGCATAGAATTTTTGGCTAAATGTTAATGTATTATATAAGCATGAACAAGTTGTTATTCATACATAAATGCTTTTTAATGATACAACATATTAGAACAAAAGACAAATTCACCACACTAAAAAGCATGAATTCAATTTCAAAGATATACCTGTGGTCTCATTACAATGTAATATCTTTGAAGCCCAAAATAACAATGAAAGCTAAAGATGATGGAGGACAATGGAGAAAGTTCTGTCACTTCAAAATTCAAGTGAAATGAGAGAAAAAGCAATAAATCATGAACTCGAAAAAGTGTTAAATTTCTGTCTTTCTTTTGTTTTCTGGGTTTTTTTTTGCTGAGTGTATATGTACACATTAAGCATCACAAATCATTTCAGAAATATTCTTTACCTGAATGATTTTCGTAGTTGTAATTACCTAATATTTTTTTCTTCTCTTTTTGTTTTAGTTGCAAATAAACTTGATTGTCCAATTTGACAGCCCAGCTGAACCCCCCCCCCCCCATGAAAAAAGGAAATTAAGTATAGGTTAAAAATATTTCCCCATTTTTACACTTCATTGACAATAGGCTAGTAAGCTCTAAGCATGAAAAAAAAAATTCTCGGACTTGAAAATGTTCAAAAGTGATCAAAATAAGAGAGGGTTAGAGATGCACAAGGGTAAAAATGAGAGAAAGAAAAACAAATTTAATGATTAAGGTCATTTTGGCATGCTCTACAGAAGTATCAGACAAAACATGTACAGTGTATATACTTCACGATGGATAAAACACAGGTCTAAAAAAGGGAATAAAGAATATATATGTATATATATATGTAACAAAACTGCAACAAAGTTCATGCTGTATTCACCAACGGTTTAAATACAGCATGAACTTTGTTGCAGTTTTGTTACTTATCTTTTTATCTTGCCAACACGTGGACTACCTTATCAACATTATATATATATGGTCAGTTTTACAGTAAAGGGTGTAACTTTGATGTGGCAAGGGTCAAAAATTAAAGTTGTGTTTCCATTTTTATCTTTGCCTTTATTTTATATAGGAATGTCTATATTTTCAATATTTTGTCATTCCAGAGCTTAATTCTTAGGCTAAATATGAAAAATGAAGTGACTATTATGGAATTTTAGATAAATTTAGGTAAAAACAACAAGAATGTTTTGATCACCCACAGCAACCAAATGAAGATAAATGGTGGAGGTAATACAACTTTTCATTTGCTGTGAACATATATTTGAATTATCAAAACACTTTTCCCCCAACAGATATTCGCTCTTGCAATTATTTGGATGTGAACTTCAAATTCCAAGGTAAAAATGGTACCTGACAAATTATCTTTAAGTTAAAAGAATGTTCTAGAAGCAAGAGCCACTCTAAACATAGCCCTAAATTATCTCTTGGTAACAAACATTTATCAACCCAAATCCCAAAGAAATTTGATTATTTTTGACAAAGTTGAAATTTTCAGACTTGTGAGTTTCGGAGGCTTCAGTTAACAAACTAGTGTGTTTCGGAGGCTTCAAAACTGCTAACACAAAGTTCTAGTCCTGTATTCACTTAGAATAAGAAAACTACAGTAAGCAACTATCACTACATGCTAGAATAACAACAAGGCATCAATAAAATGTGAATAACAGTATACAGATGTACATTTTATGGCAGTGCATAATGTTTACCCTTCATACAAAATGTACTTATTATTAGAAGGAAATTGGCTTCCACAAAAGTGAATAACAAACCGTGTACACTTTGAGCAATGCTCAGTTTGAATTTATGACATTACATGAGGCAATATGATTCTAAAGGAAACTGCAACAGTAGCAATAAAAGTACACTGATTAGGAACATCTTTTTTTCTTTTTTTTATTTGCGGCTTAAAGTTAGCAGCAACGCATGTTTCGGAGGCTTCATCATGACTGTTAACATGCAAAAATGGTCCATTTTAAGGTGATATGAAGTACATTAATGCAGTTGATTGTTTCCAAATAACTAACAATGCTGTAACATGTAAAATAGTATTTATTTGTATGCAGAAAAAAGACTTTCCAACATATATGTTAAGAGACAAAGAAAAATATTTTAAATCTTTATGCTCAGTTGTATACATACACTGTATTTGCATATCCATGACTTTGGCAGTGCAGAACATGATCAGGCTACACACATGTACAGCTGTATGCATTTGTCAAACTTTTCATCATAATGCAGTAAGAATTACTTTCAATGAGTTAGAACTGTAGCTATAGACTTAATGCAAAGATTATGTTTGCTTGCTTTATAAGTGCAGTTTGTGTGATGTATAT
Organism: Diadema antillarum; assembly: GCF_040938485.1. Taxonomy (NCBI): domain Eukaryota; kingdom Metazoa; phylum Echinodermata; class Echinoidea; order Diadematoida; family Diadematidae; genus Diadema; species Diadema antillarum. The sequence continues at coordinate 953,544 of NW_027271371.1, forward strand.
TGACATAAACCACCCATCATAATTGTTTTATATACATGTGAAATCAATTTCAACTGTTGATGAGAAAGGGATAGAAAATAGACTATGTGATGGCATGACGGTTAGATTACAACATACAAAATGTGTGGCATTGTAAAATATAGAAAGGGGAAAAAATGTGTATCCATTCTTTTGCATATGACCATGCCTGATATCCCCTACTATAGCTATCAAATGCAGTGATCATGGTCATAGAACAGCAATCTTAAACACTGATCAGCCATTCCATGTAAGGGTTATCATCAAACTGTCATCATCAAAATGGAGTTGGAATAATCAATATATTGGTGATATTATCATGGAGCTCAATAGAAATTGAAATGGTCAAGATCCCAGTCATCTTTTTGAATCGCCTGTTGAAAAGATAAATGTACATACCCTACCCATGACTGTGTACGAATTTGAATAAAAAAAAAAAAAATGTTGACCAAATGTATAGTTCCGTATAATATATGATAGTTAGAATTTTACTTTCTTTTTCGGTGGTATACAAGTCACCCCTGTTTCATATCATTTTCTTTTTCTTTTTTTTTTTAATTCTTCAAAGGCTTCTTTTTTTATAGTTATTTTATAAAATTCCAGTTTGTGTGACTCCTGTGACAGCTAGGAGGCCTGTTTTTGAAGGTACGCATTGAGAAATTGCTAACAGAACTTTTACTGTTTCTAAAAATGACAACCTTTTTAGCAAAAAATTAAAAAGCAGCAAATGTGTTTAAATATCTAAGTTTTTTAGAAACCCACAAGTTTGTTTTAAATAGTATATAAACCCACAGACTACAGTTTTAACCTTTTGAATTTCAAAATAGTTAGGGGCTTGTAACTTTTTCCAGAAAAGCCAGGACTAAACAGATTATAAAGATTTCAATCATTTCAATATTGTTCTTCGTGAACATAACTTCTCCAGTCACCCACCCATGGAAACTACATGTACCCCATGGCAACAGGCTATTTATAAGTAGAGGTCTATATGTCATTTATAAACAATCCTATCTCAACCATTACTGTCCATTTACTGCACTGAGAACTACATCCGCAAACATGTCGCAGAGTCTCACACATGTATGCGAAGAGATGTTTCGTAACACAAGTTACATTTTGTTTAATCAAAAATAGTCAAGTGGCAGCATGTGGCAGCACTGCCAGCATGATAAAGTATGGAAAATAGGGTATAGTATCAAGATTGTGTTGCACCTTGCATGCCTCAGATCTGACATACAGATTGATATGAAAACCTGTCTGAATGAAGTAATCAAATGTCATAATTCCAAAACAGTACCCTGTGATCCAAGTCACACCACAGAAATGATAATCTGCAAGATGTTAGCTATTTTCAAATCCAATCACAAATTTATTGATTAATTATTTTCCTCCAAATAAGTATTGGAAATGAAAGCCAAAGAACTTGTTAAGAAATGGAAAGCTGAAAAAGTAAAGATTTTAGTATGGCAAAAACAAATGCCATGTGAGTAACAATGGAATGGATTTGTCAATGGGTTATAAATGGACATGTAAAAGATTGTGTTTCGAAACTATTACACTCAGATGATAGTGAGTCAAAAGTGTAAAAATCCAAAAAGTATTTTCCACCATTTGCTCTGGATCATGCATAAAAGATACAACCTTAAATTCAAAAGTAATATATTTCTTAGTTAAGTGTATGCTTCCCTCTTGAATAACCATATATTAAAGTCCTTGAATCTTCAGGACAGGAATAGTGTTCAGTTCTTTAAAAAAAAAAGTGTATTTAACACTAAATAATCAAGTAATTGTTTGGTCTTCATTATCAAAGTCTAACCAGTCAAAAGAGTGATACAAATATGGTCACAACACTGCAACTTCTCTCAAGAGTAAAAATGAGTTATCCAACTTAAGAACATTGATGTATCCACAACTACTTGCTTTGTTGCACTACTGTTGCATGATGTGGGCATGCACGCAAGCTGGAAGTCACTTTCATTACTCACAATATCTAGCCTGTTCCATTGTTTCAAAAGGAAACCTACAAAATAAATGCTTTTCATACATTTAAACAACTATCTACACCTTGCTTGAGGAATCATTAAGTCTCATTCAGTCCAAACAGTTATTTGATAGACTTAGAATTACAAAATTGTAATCAAAACATTCCATTTACATGCTGTTAACATAAAATGAAGCCTCCGAAACATCTGGAAAATTAATCTGGTATGCCTTATGTTTTTATGAAAATCATGTATGTTATGTAGAAAGTGATGGGTAAATTGTGTCTTTTTTGGTTGATATACACTGTTTAAACATATTTGTGGGGCAACATCCTCATCTGCTAATATTTTATTGCTGAATGAAAAGGTGAGTTATGTGTGACACGTCTGCACTGTGTAAGAGAAATAGGTAAATCGTATAGTAAATCTATATTAGTGAGTAAACAAAGCAGCCAGAAAACTGAATGTGATTAAATATCGTTAGATATGTCATAAGCGATCATTGGGTGGGTGAACAATAAATCTAATTTGATTTTGTCCAGAGAAAATCACAAAAATGCAGTGTTAACATCCTTTTGAAGCCTCCGAAACCACTTTTTCTCTATAAAATGTATTAGCTCAAAAAATTATTGCAGTATCATAATGTTTTTATTATTTTTGTTGTCTGTCCATGTCTGTTGATGATTTCATGGCATAATTTGGGGCAGACACTCAAAGAATTTATCAGAAATGTCAAATTAGATGTTTTTGCTGTTTCGGAGGCTTCATGCGTCTCGGAGGCTTCATGTGTTAACGGAAAATTTGTATTGTCTCCTATTTTCAGAGAGTTTGGCGGATCTTAACTATTTGTGGTCTATTAGGTTAGGGCCCCATATCCTACATTTTGACATATAGATTAGGTCGCTTCTCTTATCTATATTCATATTATTTGACTAAACACTTTGTTTCGGAGGCTTCAAAACTGCTAACGGAAATTTCACTTGATGGAATAAAATTATCACAAAATTTCAAATATTCCTAGAATCAAGTAAACTTTGATGTAAGTCTAAAGTTTAGCTGTACCTTACTATTTTCAGCATAAAAGAAAGTAACCAAAACACATCCACTGATCATTACTGTCCATCAAAGTTTGTAAACAATTGTTAACGGAAAATGAAGCCTCCGAAACCCCAAATTTGAAGTCATAGTATTCTAAAATAAAGGGCCAGATACAAACCAAACTAATTTGGTCATTTCAATTGACCATACAACTATGCTTTTAACGTAAAAAATTAGATCTCTGCAGTTGCTGTAGAAAATTATTAACATTTCAAAAATGTTATATAGATTTCAATGCAACAAAATAGTCATTTTTAGGGTACATATGTGACTGTCAAAACAAAACGCATCAATACCTGGACCTGATTATGCTACCCAAGGTGGCTACTCATAAGGTGACTCACATGGGAAAAAATCTTTGAGATCTGTAAATCTATGTGTTCAGGGTGGGCCAAAAGGCTAAAAATTGAAAGTTACACCCTTTACCGTAAAACTGACCATATATATATATATATATATATATATATATATATATACATATATATGTATATACATTTACATTTTTATGTATATTATATATATATATATATATATATATATATATATATATGGTTCAAAAAGTTTGCGAATATCATCCATGTGACTGTAGGCAGAGAAAAAAATTGTTCTCCCAGATGAGACAAATTAATAAGAAAAAAGAATAAGTCGTCAGCCGACATGCAGACAATCCTATTCTTCGACTTTTGGTGGTCACATTTATCAAATAATATTTACCAATCATATCAATATGATATCAGCAGCTACTGCGGAAGCACAACAAGGAGCATCAATGACAGCTAGCAGTCAAATGAGGAAAAGTCAAAGTCAGCGCCAAATTTATACCTTTCCATTTTCCTGGTATTGTACGCAGTTTGTCCGCATGCCTAACTTGTGTTGTCCGGAAGGCATCCTGATTGTCCGCGTTCATTCCTGGTGTAATCCTAGATGTTTCCGCGCTGCCCGGCTACAATTAGCATATTCCGAGGTATTTCGCGCTCTTCCGGAGTGATTCCTAGGAATGTCCGCAGTCAGTCCGCGGACAGTCCTAGGAATGTCCCAGGACAAGCCGATTCACAAAGTTATTCCGCGTCTGTCGCGGACAGGATGCCGAAATAACAAAATTTGCTTCCGCAACCCTTCCGGGGCTTGTCAGCGCCCAATTGGACGTCCGCCCTAAGCGACCTGACTTTACGCAATATACAGTATAATGTATCATATTATAAAGAAATATCAAAATTAAGCATTTTCACCCTAAAAATCGAAAAATTCCAGAAGGCTCCTACTCTAATATCAATGAGTAGGTCCTAGGGGATCACCTCTCAAAATTTGGTGCTTTTATCCGCTCTGTAACGGTAAGCCCAAATTTTGACATCAAGCGACCTGACTAATTCTCGTCCTCTAACCACCTCTTCCTCTTCCTTCTTCTCCTCTTTGCAATCTGTCATATTGAATCAGAGAAGTGACCTCTCCTCATCACTTTGGGAAATGTCAAAGCATTACACAAAGACAGTGCTTGCCTTACCTCATATAAAGACTTCAGTTTTCCCTTCACATTTATGCTCACATGTCTTTACTGTACTGTGAACATCTGTGAACATGCCTATGAACAATATTTGATTCATGAATGTGGCTGATTGTAATACCGTATATCTATGAAATACTCCCACCTTTTCTCCCTACAGATCATCCAGAATCCAGCATGTGTTCCTAAGAAGGGTTGCTTCTACCCTCCCACAGTCATCACCAATGTTCAGACATCGTCAAAGGTCGTTATGGAGGAGGTAAGAATCCCCAAAACCTTGTATGTTGTTCATTTTGTTTTATATCTTATCATAATGTGAGAAATTGCATTCTGAGTATTGCAAATTAGAATTGAAATAGGCACAGAAGCTTGGCTTACTTCGTTTCATCGGGTGATCATGTTCAGGTCGGGTGGTCACGATACACAACCTTTCGCAGATTATATGCTCTACTATACGAAGGGTCGGGTAGAGCATTTGAGAATTAGACCCCTATTATTTACGAAGTATCGAGTACAGCTTATCCGAATAAAAGCCAGTGCAAATTTACGAACGTTCGCGTGTGTTACGCAGTGGTATTCCTATGTTTTTGTCCCCGCCGAACGAGTTCGAGCAGGGGACTATGAAACGGGCTCCGTACGTGTGTGTGTCCGTGTGTCCGTCCGTCCGTCTGTCCGTCCGTCTGTCTGTGCGTCCGTGTGTGATCAAAATGTTCAATTTGCTACTTCTCTGTCATTTATGAGCCAATTTTGATTCTGTTTGCTTTATATGATAGCACTACATGGGAGCTTTGAAACTTCTACACAGAATTTCAGTTGTGACCTTTGACCTTGACCTTTGACCTATATTGTACATTTTGCTTCAAAATGCTACTCCTTCGCTATTTCTAACCCGATTTCGATTCCGTTTGCTTTATGTGATGGCACTAGGTGAGGGCTTCAAAACTTCTACACAGAATTTGACCTTTGACTTCTTTGACCTTTGACCTTGATTTTTGACCTATATTGTACATTGGCTACAAAATGCTACCCCTTCGCCATTTCTAACCCGATTTCGATTCCGTTTGCTTTATGTGATGGCACTAGGTGAGGGCTTCAAAACTTCTACACAGAATTTTGACCTTTGACTTCTTTGACCTTTGACCTTGATTTTTGACCTATATTGTACATTGGCTACAAAATGCTACTCCTTCGCCATTTCTAACCCGATTTCGATTCCGTTTGCTTTATGTGATGGCACTAGGTGAGGGCTTCAAAACTTCTACACAGAATTTTGACCTTTGACTGCTTTGACCTTTGACCTTGATTTTTGACCTATATTGTACATTTTGCTACAAAATGCTACTCCTTCGCCATTTCTAACCCGATTTCGATTCCGTTTGCTTTATGTGATGGCACTAGGTGAGGGCTTCAAAACTTCGACACAGAATTTTGACCTTTGACTTCTTTGACCTTTGACCTTGATTTTTGACCTGCATTGTACATTTTGCTCCAAAATGCTACTCCTTTGCCATTTCTAACCCAATTTCATTTCCGTTTTCTTTATGTGATGGCACTAGGTGAGGGCTAACACTTCTACACAGAATTTTGACCTTTGACTTCTTTGACCTTTGACCTTGATTTTTGACCTATATTGTACATTGGCTACAAAATGCTACTCCTTCGCCATTTCTAACCCGATTTCGATTCCGTTTGCTTTTTGTGATGGCACTAGGTGAGGACTTCAAAACTTCTACACAGAATTTTGACCTTTGACTTCTTTGACCTTTGACCTTGATTTTTTACCGATATTGTACATTTTGCTACTAAATGCTACTTCCGGCGGGGACATATTTTACGCACCGCGTAATTTCTACTTTTCCTTGTTACTCTGAAAAAAATTTCACAAGCGTTTGTATACAAGGCTAGCAGCACAGTACTGTTCAAACTGTTCAAGTACTGTGCATAACTATGGCAAAGCGATACGCTCACGTGCGATATAGTGATAATGCAGGTATCAATCTGTGGACCGCCATCCATGTATGTGCGACGAAGGTAATGGTCGTCTCGATTCGTGGATTACAACGATCTGGTCCTTCTTGTTTCATCTGAAGCTCTTGACAACGTCAGCATTATCGTGGTTTCTGTCTCTACTCATTTCTTCACTGCTGGTGACAGCTAGCTCATACCACCTCCATAGACTTTATTGGGCTAAATCGTGATATCGGTCCCCTCTTGTTCTGCGTGTTTGTTCTCCGTGTGCATCTTCACCATGTGTAAAGTCTATGGAGGTGGATAGCAGTCACCGGCTATGACGAAATGAATGGCTTGAATGGAGTGGGGACCTATTTCAGGAAAATGCCCTTTATTGTACAGAACCACGTAGTATCATTATGGAGACATTCTTTCAGATCACTGCGAATGCTTGTGTTATTTATTTTGACTGACAAGATGGAATTCTTTTCAGATATGATCAGAATTTAGTTACCGGTGCATGAAAGAATCCCTTTAAAATTTGATGAGATTGTCAGACCTTTCCAATCCCTTTCTGAAATATTATTCAAAACTGATTAGTTTGTTTGGTGGGTCAAAGTAGACTCGCAGAACTCTTGATTAATTGGTTCAGTTCATGTTCTCTGCTTTACCATGTATATTCTGTGTTTTGTAGGCCCTATAGACTGTGCAAAATGCAAACTTTGGGATTGAATGATCATAGATTCTGTGTACGTGATTTCAGAAGTCGTATGCCACTATTCTTTGTTTCTTCGTCGGTCCATGAACAACTTTGAATTAATTATCATACCTGAGTACAATATCAACACTTTTATGTTAACCCTAAAACCCAAGGGGGGGGGGGGGGGCAATTATGCCCCCTACCAATTTGCCACTCCTACATTCTTTTTCTGATTTCAACCAAATTTGTTGACTTTCCCTGAAATTTGGTTGCAAACATTTTGACATATAATTTAGCCATGTCCATATTTCTGGTTGCCATAGCGAGCATAAACTGACAACCATGTCAGTCAGATTTTGTGTGTTTTTCTGTTCCATATAGGACCTTATAGTGGATGAAATGGGGTTAATTTCTTGGCTGCAATTTGCTGAATTAGCAGAATATGGCTGTTAATGGCCCTGAAATGTTTTTTCTTATTACCAAGGTATTTGCTTTATTTTTATGTGACATAGGCATCAAAATATAATAGATATAAGAGAGATAATTGAAAGAAGCGGCATTTTTCAAAGATTACTACAGTTGAACCTCTCGTATCCGGACAAGTCGGGACCGGGGCTCATCCGGATAAGGGATTTGGCCGGATACGGGAGACTCAATGCTTTATACATGTACATATACATACACATGTACTGATGTAGCCCATTGTAGTACCACATGTAGTAATGTGTATACTGCAACCTTTTCATTGTTACATTTGGGGATGTTTGGGGATGTTAAAATGTCTGAGGGAAAGCAATATGGAAGGAAATTTGATGTAATGTATGTTAATCATGTTGGAAGTAATATGTAATTCATGTGTGTTTGTGTAGGAGTTCTCAAGGAGTTGGGAATCCCCCTTTCCTCCCGTAATTATTTAAAAAAAAAACAAATCATGGCGAGATTGCGTCCGTATAATAGAGAGATCCGGATAAAGGGAGGCCGGATAATAGAGGTTCAACTGTATCTTACTTTGTGTCATTTTGACTCTTTCACACGAGTTTTCCCTCTAGTATCATCTCTCTATCATAATATCAATCTGCAAACTCAAAATTCGTATATCATGGAAATGTGATAACTATATGTGTACCTAACTCAAATAATCACTGGTCTCAAAATATGTTTCTTTATACTATAATGAATGGCGCCCCATGTGGTGACCTTGAGGAATTCAAACCGTGACAGACAATGAAGTTTGATTTGCTTTTGTATTATGACAAATATGAAAGTGATTGGTCCAGAATAGCGACATATATACTTTGGCTAAAAAGAAAATGACAAAGAAAAATCATGTTTTTGGCATATTTCTTATGTATCTCTTTATATTTTGGTAAATATCACCTCCAATGGTGACCTTGAGAAAGTTCAAATGTACTGTAGGGTCATGTAGAGTTTGAGTTGCTCTATTCATGTGCCAAATATGACGGTGACACATCAAATAATAAAGAAGTTATATGGGGGCACAATGTACCCTTCCCCCTTGGGCCTGGGAAGGGTCAAAATAGCTTGGGCTTTGTTGTCTATAGGGTTAAAAAAGGAAATACGACTTCACATCTATTTGCACCCTGAATTATACAATGTACCGGTACTCTAATTAACACAAACCATGGAAAAGTCAAAAGTTAAGGATTATTAGATTCAATAACATCATGAGTATTGAATCCAAGGGATGATGGGGAAAAAGAGGGATGTACTGTGTGTGCATGTATGTGCATGTGCATGTGTGTGTGTGTGTGTGTGTGTGTGTAGGCCTTTTGTGTCAAGCGGTTTGCGTGTGTAGGTGCAAACAATGGTATATTATATCATGAAGAGTTTCATTGCAAAATGAGCTAAGCGTCATTTTAAACATTGTAAAGTATGTCCACCGTCAGAGCAAAATAAAGCCTTTACGGTGACACCTCACTTGTAACATAACAAGAGATATTCTAGCAGTTATAAAACATATCCCACATTTTCTTATTATTTTCTTTGTTTTCTAGCAGGTTTAATCACAAATATCTCAACTTAACAAGAATGGAGTTTGGAGTTTTGGAGCACATTTTGCGATGAAACTCTTCATGATTATGTTAACGCTTATAGATTTGCAGTTTTGATTGGAAGTAGGGCCTACACTAAAGCTTTTCCATATTTGTGCATCATTTTGTCCATCCTGTAATGCGATTGTTTTATTTAGCCATAGAATTATGTTTTTGTGGATATTTTATACTCTTTTATTTGTTATTGCCATTAATTTTTGTGCTATTTTGTAACAGCAAATTTTTATAAAAATCTTGCAAAATGTTGTGACTTGAAGTACTCCCTCAGTTTTTGAGCAATTGACCTTAAATTTGGCATGTGTGACCACTATCATAGGTAAATGTGCAAGACACCTTTTTTGTCAGTGTCCCATGATGTGTTGCCATGTTGCCATGGCAACAGCAAATTTTTGTAAAACCCACAAAATATTGCAGATTGAACTATTCTCCAAGTTTTAAAGCAATTCAGTTGAAATTTTGCATATATGAACAGTATATGAATATATGAACAATGTGTTGCCGTTGCGAATGTACTCTCAATATTCATGAACTAAACATATTCATAAGGCATGTGAGGTCATAGGTGAGAAGTTTTTGCTTTGATAAAGTCTTCCTCTTAAAGAAACAAGTGAAAATGAATGTTGTATTTTAACAGAAATCTCAAATTGTGCAGGAGCAGCAAATGAGGAAAAATGACATCATATTGAAAAAAAAAAACAGTGAATGGACTTTCCACTCCGATCCAGCCAGCTCGCTGTAGTACTGATAGTATATTGCATGTCCGATGTGTGACATCATATATTAGTCGACTACAATAGTAGCGGATCTTTTCGTTGTGCTGTGACCTCGCACCTCATCAGCACTTTATTCATCGGAATGTGCCTATTAAAAAAAAAGAATGCAAACATCTATTATGATAACACTTGAAAAGTCGTGACATTGAATCATTCGTACTTCATGCAGATATCACTACACTAACAATTCAAGTTATGATCATACATAACAATGCATTTCCACAGAGAGAACACCACAAAAATGTTGATTCATGAGACTGTACTATGTCTCTGCGTGCGGAAAAGAATTCAAAAATTTGTGCTCCGAACAAAGATAGAGAATGCATTGTCTTTTTGTTATTTCCAGATGTCACATATTCAGACACATTACTTCTGCACTGTGATTTTTTTAGGATTTTGTAAAGAAATACATACTTAATGATATACTTGTAAGATTTTTGATGTTCATGCAGTGAAAATGTGAAATTTTAGCAACTGTCTCTGATAATAGTCTTTCATAATTTGAAAATTAAGTTTTGCTCGATTTTTTATTTTTTTTTTGTCATTATTCAACAACTGTAACATAATGATAAGTCAAAAGTGAGGTTTTTCCTATTAAAAAAAAAAGAGTAGAAATCATTACAAACTAGAGAAGCACTCTGAGAGCGCAGACCTCCGCCAAGCATGCAGCTCATTTCCACCACTGATCTTGTTCTTCCATAGAGATAATATCAGTGATTTCCACCCATACGTATATAGCATGCATGCTGAAAGTCACCTGATTTCCCAATATAGAAGCCCTTTGTTACGTCATAAACTTCCAGCTGCGCCGTGCGCTTTACCTTGGTAGAAACTAGAGCACACACTTTAGTGCGAGCATGCAAACCTCAAATGCGCGCAGCCTGAACTCCCAAGTTCATTGACCCTACCTGCCAAAATATCAAAAATCCTTCATAAATTCCCTCAAAATTTTCGGATCACTACAAAAATTCAATTATCTGTTACTTGTGTCATTCTCAACCTTTCCCGTAAGTTTCATCCAAATCCGTTAACTACTTTTTTAGTTATTTTGCACACGGACAAACAAGCAAACAAACAAGCAAACAAACAAACCAGTGGTAATGATAACATAACCTCCTCTGGATGCCTTGTCGGAGGTAATTATGAGTTAATAGTTGAGTTATAGCAATTTTGCTGTGACACTTTCCCAGCGGTTTCTTGTATGCAGCACATTCATTCAGGAGGAGAGCAAGATCAGAGCTGAACAAAAATGGGAAGTTGATTGTATCCATCCGCTGCAACTGGAAATACTAACATCAAGGGCCAAGAGCCGCTGCAACCTTTAGCTTTGAGTGTATTATAATTACAAACACACATACACACACACACACACACACACACACACACACACACACACAAACACCATATTATATCATTTAACTTGCACATTAATTTTAAATCTATACTTGTCTTTCTCATTGTTGCTCAATTTACACATAGTTTCTCTTTTCTTGTGTTCATCTTTAGATTTTTGGTCCCGTTCTGGTGGTTCTCCCATTCCGTACAGCAAAAGAGGCCATAGCCCTGGCCAACAACACCAACTATGGTCTAGCGGGAAGTGTCTGGACAGAGAATGTTAGCCTAGGGCTGGAGGTGGCTCTGAGCATCAAAGCTGGTGCCATCTGGGTAAATGCACACAACATGTTTGATGCAGCAGCAGGCTTTGGTGGATACAGGCACAGTGGCTATGGGCGTGATGGAGGCAAGGAGGTGAGACCATGTAGTTCATGGTGTGACTCTAATGGATGTATTGCAGTGAAACTTAGTACATATGCATGTACTCTCTGACATTGATTCTCTTGGGAAATTTAGTGTTATGGGGTGTATGGTCAAAGGTCAGAGTAAAGATGCTGAAATTATATTATTTAATGCTGAAATTACCTTGTTTTCCATACTGAGGAGATTATTCAATGCATGCATTTTAACTAGGTATATACATGCAATCATGCACAGTGATTCTGTAGGGAAAGATTCGGTCCATGGAGTCAAAGGTCAAGTGAAAATCGTAGAATGTATCAATTTTTGCATATTTTGAAAAAAACTCAAAGTCTTGTCATGAAAATTGGATGTTACCATTTAGTGATTATTTGAAGAAACTTATGGGCAATGGTTAAGGTCAAGTGAAAATGCTCAAATTCCTGAATACTTGCTCTTTGAAACAATTTAGCCATCATTTCAAATGAAGCCTCAAATGTAAACGCTCAACACATTTGTGGTTGTGCCAAACTTTCAAACATGTCATTTAAATTTTTTAGCCAATCATGTGAAACTGTTGTCTCACATTGTCAAGACATACCCTTAGGAGAACCATTTGATATGGTGAAGGCATACCAGTCGCCAAAGTGACATTTCTAGTTATGCTTTGCATCTGTGTAGCAGTCGTGTTGCATTCACCTGCCATTCAGGCGTTCTCGTAGTAGTGCACTTGTAAAAATTTGCTAGCTGTATGCAGACAAATATGCAGTAATGCGATTGAAAATGGCATTGTTCAATGTATGAAACACATGAACACTTTAACACATACAGTATGTACATATACATGTGAGTAATTATACATGTACAGTGATAATACTAGGTGTTTCAAAAAACATTTCCCACTTTTGATCATAAATATTTCAAAAACTGTTCATTCAATAAAACTGTCATTGATATGAGTAACAGCTGGATAGTGTACAATTTGGTTGGAGGTGATTTGCACGTGAAAGCATAAATGAGTTTCATTAAATCCAAGATTGATTTTGAAGTAAGGTTTCAGATTTTGGTCATATTTTAACCCTCTGTACAAAAATTGAACTTCGCACAGGAACCAATGATGTGTATGTGAGTGTGTGCTGACAGTGGCCCTGAACAATGGACATGCCTGAACCACCTGTTGACTAGGCCTCAGTCTGACGCTCCCTGGCACATGAATGCTTAATCAATAATTCATGTGGATTGCCCTGGGCACTGCTAGTCTGAATTCATGCACGGTAAAGTGCTTGCAAACACCACATTTCATTCCAGCTGGCAATCATTGTCAAATTTTGCTTCTGATATATCACTAAATTTGGGATATAAATAAGCATGAATGATCTAAAGCTCCTCATTTTAATACAACTGTCTACTAATTAAATAGTCTGACAAATTTTTCGCTTTTTCGATAAAAAGAGATCATTTTTGGTAAAGAGTTCAGCAGCATTTATCATTGGGGCGATTTGTTTCAGATTAGATTTATTTAAGGCTCCATATACACGAGTGTATTATACTCTAATTGATTTTCTTTACTTCCTGTCACCACGTTTACGATAGAACAGAAGGTATTCATTGTAATTTTGTTTTTCAGAAGTAGGAAGAGCACTGACGCGACTCAACGACAGTATCGACAGGCGTTTGACTTTACACAGATACTGCCAGAGGCTGAATAAAGACTAACTGTGATAGTGGAATTTCTCATGAATGAATAATGAAGCATTCAAACCCTGGCCATTGTTCAGGACCATTGTCAGGGTGTTAACCACACACTCCCATACACACTCATTGACCCCTGTGCAAAGTGAAATTTTGTACAGAGGGTTGAAAATAGAGCAAAGTCTGGAACCTAACTGTGAAATTAATCATGGATTTCATGAAACTTATTTATGCTTTCATATTTAAACCATCTTCAACCAAATTGTACATTATTCAGCTATTACTCATATCAATGACAGTGTTAACTGATACATAGTTTTTGAATTATTAAAGAATCAAAAGTGGGAAATGTATTTTTGAAACACCTAGTACATGTATTAAATGGTATGTGTATGCAATACACACAAAATGTTGGAGAACCTGTCTATAGTTGCCACCTGTCTATAAAGGTCACTCTTTTTGTTTCCCGTAGGTAGCCTCTACAGACTAGTTTGACAAATTGTGCACATTAGTACTTTTGTGCTGATGACAGGTGCAATGCATGAAAAATTCCACATTGCAAATTGTTCAGTGTTTATGATGCCTAACACCACCAACAAGCTGCCCCAGTTTTATTACTAATTCCAACTAGGGAATGTAAGTTCCCTGTGTGCTTTCTTTGTATGTGCCAAGTCTGTTTGTTGCTACTACAGTGTTTATGTGATAGATTTATGATCACTATTTCTGAAAGCCATGCATTATCATGAAAATTTGGCTCTACATTTTTTCTCTTTAATTCAAGAATTATTGCAAAGTACAATTTTTCTAAGACAATGATCAAAGCAACAGAACTTTTGAAATCAAATTCAAAATACATGAAACAGAAATCAACTGCTCTAAAATTTTCTGGTTCAATATTCTAGAAAATGAATTTCAAAAGCCGCAGACTCTCTAATCGTTCCTGAAAAAGTGTAAAAAATACACTGTAAATTCATTCTAGTGATATTAAAAGTTTGTTTGAACAAGTATTCATGAATAGTGATTGATTCTGTTTTGGCAGTTCAACAAGGCAGCTTCTACACAGTGTTTCCCATGAAACATTCATCTTCATTTATGCAATTTTAAATAGCAGTGTAACTTCTGAGCTGGTAAAGCTGACATATCAAATGTATGTGTCATTTGAAGTAAGTGATAAATTCATTTTCATTTATTCTCATCAAGTGGATATGTAGTTAGTCATAAATGGATATCATGACTGTCCACAGTGTGTTTTATCATTTTGTACATCTTTAACCACATCACCAGGGATTATATGAATATGTCATTCCATCTTGGATGGAGAAGGTAAAGCCAGGCAGTGTCGATGTTGACATCAAAATATTTGGTAGCCATGTTCCCAACATTCCCACCGACAACCTGCCGGCACAGTCCACTGTTCAAGTAGATGGCTTCCCCGCACCAAGGTGAGCATACTTGATTTTTTATTATATATATATATATATATATATATATATATATATATATATATATATATATATACATATTTGATATATTCATCAGCATTAGACTGGCATGACACTTCTCTGAACAGGCAAAACCATCATTGTCTATTTGTGCCTTTTACAAGTTATGCATTAGGGGACAAGAAAATTTTGTTTGTAGTAATCCTAGATATGCTTTTTTTTTTTCTTTTGTTGTTCTAGATGTTTGGCTGTTTACAAAGCACTTGATGCACAACCTAAGAGTACCAGAAAGCATAATTGCCACTTTAGCGTGCTGGAGTTGCAGTTGTGTCATGATAGGTGTGGCAAGAATAGCTAACACTGGTTTTAATTTTGTGAGAAAGAGCAACCAACAGTTGCAAGTAAAAAATGTAACCAACAGGAACAGCAAACTGCAGTAGATGTTTCTGTACGGTATTTCTGTAATTCTGATGCACTTCAGACACCTATGCAGGTGAATACTGTTTTATTCTTCTTCTTCTTCTTTTTGAGGGGGAATAACATAATTCTAATAACTGCAGAATAAAACCCACTGAATAACTGTACAGAATGTCATTAACCCTGGTATCCTCATTTGCCCACTGTTCAGCATTGACCGCACCTACAAGCTATACTATGGTGGTGCCCAAAAGAGACCAGATGGTATGTACTCCAGACCAATCATGGACACAGAGAATCAGGTGGTGGCCCTGGTCTCCGATAGCAACAGGAAAGACGTGAGGAACGCTGTGGAAGCTGCACATAAGGCTGCTCCAGGGTGAGTGGGGTTACTGCACTCGCTGTGATTG